>NW_012267240.1:108871-155217 GCF_000151885.1 Dipodomys ordii | reverse complement strand
CCCCACTCTCCCTCCCCACCTACTTCTGGCTTTTTAAAAAATTGGCTAATTAGAGGTAAGAGCCTCATAGAACTTTCTGCACAGACTGGCTTTGAACTGTGATCCTCAGATCTTAGGCTGAATAGCTGGGATTACAGGTGTGAGCTACCAGCACTCAGTTTAAAGTCAAATTTCTAAAAATTCAGTTCCTCAGCTGAACTAGCCATAATTCAAGTGCTCAACAAGTATGTGGCTATGTCCACTGAACTGGATAGCACAGACAGGACATTTCTACCACCATGGGAAGGTTCACCGCATGGCACCCCATGCAATGCCTCTGGGAACTAAAAAAATTAAACTAAAAATTTAGGCTGGGCACTGGTGTCTTATGCCTGTAATCTTAACTACTCAGGAGCTGATATCTAGAGAATCAGGGATTAAAGTCAGCCAGGGAAGAAAGTCCACAAGACTCCATCTCCAAAATTACCAGCAAAAAGCGTGGCTGGAAGCATGGCTCAAGTGGTAAAGTATGAGCTGGACAAGCACGCTGAATGTGTAAGAGTCTGAATTCAAACCCAGTACAGGCAAAAGAAAGTTATCTAATAATTATAGACCATAAGAGATTTTATTATTGAGAGCTATTTAGCCTCAAATAAATTTAGTGCTATCTAACAGAGGAAAAGCAGCTCTCATGAACAGTGGCATAGTAACAGCTTTTCTGTAAGTACAGAGATTCTTCAAAGTTATTTCACAAACAAGGGTTCATGAGAACATGAGTACCTGTGAGTACTTGCAGCTCGGCTGTATTTTGGCTCGTAACCAAGAGAAAAGGCAAAGTTTTCCCAATCATCAGTATTCCTATCAACAAGACTCGGCCACCGGCCAACCGTGGCAGATCCATTCTGTGAAGGAAAAGCTAGTCCGAGGCTTGCAATCATGCTGTGGCTTTGCTGGAAGGAGGCCAGTCCCTTCAGGTGATCAGGTCGGCGTGGGCAGGACTCTTCCCCAGGACTGTCACCATCCCATCTGGGCTCTGCCTCCAGGTTGTTACTGTCTACTCTAGCTACCAGGACCCCCAGTGCTCCTGTGGGGACACCATTGGCAGAGGCTTGGGGTCCAAGAACAGCTTCCACTCCACAAACTGCTTTTGCAGACTCACAGCTACTGATAAACGAATCCTCTTTGCCAGTTTTCAGCATGTCTGAACTCCCCGAAGGAGTCAGTTTCTCAGGCTGGGTGGCAATGAAGGTATCTACAGTGTTTTGTAACTTGTCAATACTACAGCCCAAACTTCTACTCAGTTTGTGTGGCTGCACTGGAGGGGAAGAGGTAGAAAACGCTGGCAGGCTTCTAGAACGCAGCATGTGGGCCGCTGTCTGCTGTGGAATAATACTGGAGGCGTTGTTTCCTAGAAAGAGCAGACAGCAAAATACTTGTTATAAATCTATTCACTACTTCTAAATCAATTGCATAGGAACACTGTTCTTCTGCAGTGTATTCACAGCCATGACAACAGTTCCCCCTCCTGGCACATAGTGATCTTACTGGCTAACATTCTTATTATCCAATAATCATTTAAACCTTGTTTTTATTAAAATCTTTCAAAAACATGTTTTGTCTCCCTCCTTCACCTAATACAACAGTGATGGCATGATGCAGCGTCACTAGGATCAGTGGTTCTGCTGCAGTGGGTAGGAGGTGATTGAAGTGAAGCTTGATGTGCATGGAGTTCACCAGGACGAAGGGGAATGAGTCTGTACTCTGCAACAAGAGAGGACTGAATTCAAATGACAGGTCTATTAGCTCAGGAGTCTCAGGAAGTCACTCAATTGTACCACTGAAGTGGTAGGATCCAAAAATGTAAAATGAAGATTCTGAGTATCTATTATGTATGCTTGCTGTACAAAGGAAGAGACCATACTTGTGTTATAACTAGTATAGTACCTATCAGGGAACACATGCTCAATAAAAGGTGCTGCTTATTATTAAGCTATGAATCTAGCTATTTATTTCCTCTGTATTTGTAATCACTTATTTCTAATCTTCTCTCTCTTTTATACTCTCTCATTTATTATTTCTAATATTCCATGCAGGAGATCAGAAAAACTGCTCCCACAGCAAGAGCATAGAACATAGGTGCACACAGATCACAGCAAGAGTGCAGGACATAGATGAATGCAGGTGAAGATATTTTCAGTTAGTAAATCACACTTCTCAGACTCCAGCCTAGACAAGAGTGCAAAGGGCAGGGAGAGGAACCCCACATTTTCACAAGTTCTCTAGCTGTCCCTGTTCTGCTACAACACAGCCCCACAGCCCAGGGCATTTTTCCAGCTATGTCTTGATTCTGGCTGAAGGGATAAAGCTGAAAAAAGATTCTGCTCACTGTGGGTGGAGATGGGAGGGAGGGAATGGGAGAAAATGAGGGAACAGATGACACTACACAAAAGAAAATGTACTCATTACCTGTCTCATATAAATGTAACCCCTCTGAACATCACTTCTATAACAATAAAGTAAAATTTAAAAAAGATTCTGTTCAAATCATATAGCAAAATAGGGGCATGACGTATTACAAAATGTTTCAGACAGCTGGGCACTGGTGGCTTCTGCCTATAATCCTAGCTACTCAGGAGGCTGAGATCTGAGGATCACAGTTCAAAGCCAGATGGGGAAATAAAGTCCACGAGACTTATCTCCAATAAATTACTCAGAAAAAGCCAGTATTATGACTCAAGTGGAGCTCAAAGGTAGCTTTGAGTATGAAGAGGCTCAAGGATACACTTGAGTTCAAGCCCCAGGACCAGCACCAAAAAAATGTTTCAAACAGACATTTCTGATAAAATATCAAATAAAAAATACTAAAACAAAGCCTTAAGATGTTAAAATAAATACACCAAAGAACTGAAACACTTTAGAAGGAAAGCACAATTAGAGGTTAGTACTCAGACATTTAGTCCTATTTTTCCACATCTCTACACTGCACTACTTCATCATAGTGGAGCTATAGAAGCCTAGGTTGGGCTGACAGTAAAAGCCATACTCCAGCATAGCAGAGCCTGTCAGCAAGGGAAAGGGCATATGGCCAGTTCACAGCTAGAAAACCTGCATCTATTTCTTTTTTTGTTTCTCTGAAAGCAGAGATAAAGTGGTCTGTTAAGAGAAATTAATAAAATAGAAAAGTGTTGTACGTTTAAGGCCTTGAATATATACATCACAGAAAACAAATGCATTCCAAATAGAAATGATAGAGCAGCATTAAAATATGGTTGCAGTTTTCAGGAGGACAAAGATAGCTATCTGTGAGCCAGGACAAGCAAATGCTACCTAAGTTGGGTATGGAGAGCAGAGGTAAAGAGAACTGAGGACAGTGATGAAATCAGAAAGACAAGAGGCCAGGCAGAGTGGTTCATGACTGTAATCCCAGCTACCTGGGAGGTAGAGATCAGGAAGACTGTGGTTCCAGTTTTAAGTTTAATATTCCATTTATTTAGTTTGGACATCAGGTTATATTATATTGCTAAAATATGTACAGGTTAATTATCTTTGACTATTCAGAAGCAAATCCAGGATTGTACTTTCATTGTTGCTACTGTTACCTTCAGATGGGGAAGCAGTAAAACCAGATGGGCTAACCACCAGAAACCCAGGGCTGGCAAGGGATCTCCCTCCACTGCTGGAGTGTCTCAAGTACATAATTGACTGGACTTTTTCCTGAAAGATCTTGCCATCTAAAATAAAAAATGTTTTTGAAACAGCAAAAAAATTTGAAAGATAAACAAAAAATATAGCTTTAATCATTACATTTTGACAAGTGGATATTCAAAGAGAAACAAAATACGGCTAGCTTCAGACTGCACAGCGCACTTGATGTGAGTCCTCACACCAAGCAGTTTCTTATGATACATTTTGTTGTGGTCAATTATTCTTGGTCCCCTCCATTCCTATATAGGGTGGGGCCACCTGGACCCCAGGTCTCCTCTACATTCTTGACACGAGTCAGCAGGTTCTACTGACTTCACTTCAGTTTCTGAAATTGCGCCCCTCAGAGTGATATAATACAGCTGTTTGATCTTAGTTACTGTCAGAGACTTCTAAACGGCGTCTTGGTGGACATCTGCCACTTTAAAGTCCTTAAAGCTACTGAATTCTCTTCACTGAATGTCAACTCTGCCTTAAAACTCTGCCTCTTACCCCCTCAGCAACTTGGGCAAACTCCCAGCTTCTTATCTACAAGGCTGCCCATGATCTGTGCATCTCTCTCCAGCTTGTTTTCCCACATTACGTTTCAGCTTGAACTCTATCAAGCCCTCTCCTCCACTGTAATATGTCCTTCCTTTGGGCAGGTATGGCCTCCTGCAGGGAATCTCACCTTAACCCTCACCCTACTCTGTGCCTCTAGAAAACAGAATACTGATTTCCACATCCCTGTGCTTTTAACACTATGGCTTTCACTGTGCTGCAATCATCTGCTTAGATCTTTTTCCCCATACTTGGCTAGAAGCCTCTTAATGGAGGGAACCATATTTTACTCATTTTTGTAACTATCTTGCATAAGCACTTTACCACTAAATGCACTGAACATAAATGAAGTCATGCTGTCTGATTTCATTTGGACTTTTCTTGTTTTATCATTTTATCCATTCATTACATATCCTAAAATAGCTATTGTACCAGCTGCTTTGAATTTTAAACTTACTAGCTTTCCCATATGTTCACTGTTGATTGCTTAATTACCACATTAGACTTTCCTAGTAATATGATAAAAACTGAATTTTCCATCTTTCTCTGGTACTGAGTCTTTGATGTGACTGTCCTCTCAAGGTAATAATGCTAACAGTTCTATCCTTAGCTTCTACTTCTATCTACTATTTATTAGTAGTCCCATCTATTTTCAGAGCTTCTGTGTGGGTACCTGCCCCATGTTATAAGCCTTCCTTCCATCTGCCTGCTACCTGGTTATGCCAGGGCACTCAAATGAAACATGTATCACAAAACCAGTCAGTATCCTCTTCCCTAACATCATAGAGCCATCCCATTTTAAGCTCATTTCTCCATTTATTTCTTCTTTCCAGTTCCACTGCTACTGCGCCCAAATTTTATTATTTAATGTCTCCTACTAATGATATAACTGGTCTACTCTGGTGTCACTACTGAATCCTACTGTAATAATTTACTTAGATCATAGTCCTTTGTTTAAAAATAAACAAGCAAACCAACACAACCCCTTCAAAGACTCTGGAATATAAGTACATACTCTCTAGCCTTATATTCAAGGACTCATATAATAAATTCTAGGAGAGAAAAAGAAAAGAGGGCTGGGAAGTTGGCTCAGTGGTAGAGCGCTTGTCTTGCATGCCTGAGCTCCTGGGTTCGATTCCTCAGCACCACATAAGCAAAAAGAAAAAGCTGGAAGTGGTGCTGTGGCTCAAGTGGTAGAGCGCTAGCCTTGAGCTGAGGGACAGTGCCCAGGCCCAGAGTTCAGGCCCCATGACCGGATCCCCCCCCCCAAAAAAAAAAGAAAGAAAAAGAAAAGAAAGATGGTTTCAAACTATACTTAGGATGTTATTTCTCAATATTATTTTATAGACCCCCATACTTAGGTAAAGTACATTATTTCTTATTTGGTCTATTTTTCCTTCCCTTTAGGCCATTCTCTTTGCCTGAAATGCTAGTTCTCCAAGCTACCTACTGGAATCTGCCTAAATTCTTCAATGACCACACAGATACCATATAGCCTAATGTTCTGGTGAAGCACTCTCCCCAGGGAGAACTCATTTGCCTTCTGTATCCATTAAATACTTACCTCACATTGTTTTGGTCAGCTATTTGAATGTATGAGTCCCTTCTCTTTTTGGTTGGTAAGCTCACTGGAGGCACAGATGTGCATGATTTACCTTTAAACCCTCTGCCTGACCCCACCTAGTATGTAATCAGGGCAATTTCTAACACAAGAAGGCCATTACATTAGTATCACAACAAATTTAGATGTGGAAAGAATAAGACAACAGTAGAGACAAGATCCAACAAAAGTAATTATACCTACCTATGTGCAAAGAAAAGTAGAAGTTTGTGGGGTTGTGACAAACATAAGTATTAGTGGGAGGGTGAACTGCTAAAAGGAAATTGAAGATAACTGTCAATAATTCCAAATCCGGAGGAGATCCAAGGACTTCTGCAATAATTTTCACAAATGATCTACAAACCTCTCGGGGCATGGATGTAAGCTGCCCCTCTTTGTGTTCCTAAAAACAAAAAACAAACATCAAACTGTCTTTAGATTTAAAGAGAACTATTGACCATTTAACTGTCAACCACTCATTTAAACATATATTCTTTTTAAGATAGAATTCTGCTGGTTTACTACTCTAGGTTGACTCTATTTGCTACTGAGTTGCTCTTTCTTAGCTTGAATAACCTGACCATTAGAAGTTCACTAAAACTGATGGCATTTGCATTCTAGCCCATTTAACTTAGCTAAACCGAAACAAAGTTATAGTATATTACTTACATACATGAACTACAAAAACCAAAGAGCCTAGGTTTGCATTATGACTCCTTCACTTGCTGGCTGTATGATGGTAGGGGTATCATATAGTATTTCCAAGCCTCACTTTTTATAACATATAACTATTTAATAAGGTTGTTTTGAGGATTAAATGACACCAACTCATAAAGATTGAGCATTCCTTATCCAAAATGTGTGGGATTAGAAGTTTCAGATTTCATAGATTTAGAACATTTCATAGACTTTATAACTAAGCATCCATAAGTAAAAAATCAGAACTGTTTCAAACTTTGAAAATTTTGAGTGCATGAACTGTAAAAGGTCAGTTACTGTTAGTGAATTCTCACTATGCCACATGACTATCACTTCCTCTTCTACCACTGCTGCTATGGAGCTAGAAGTGGGATTTTTCTGATAGAACACTAGTCATACTAATGTAATGTGCTCTTTCTCACATGGTTCTCTAAGGAGTCTGATCTCTCATTTCAAGAATACAGGACTCACAATCTTTCTGCCTCAGCCTCTGTAGCACTGGGATCCTAGGTGTGTCCTACCATGCCTGGCTCAAAACCACTATATTTTAGTTTTTCAAATTTTTTATTTTAAAATAGACTTCCAAATAACAGTTATTGAAACACCAATATGTACTTTCAAGTTGATTAAGACTTATCAACTATAGTTGGTTTCAAGCAGTTACATCACTTATGTAAAATTATTATATTCCGACATAAAGAAACATCTCAGAAATTTAGTAGTTGTTCTTGTGTAATTTGAGGTAGGAAAGGTAACAGTGTTATCAAGAAGCAAGAGTTAGAAGACCAAGCGTAAATAAGATGAAAAAGAGGAAAAAAATTCCATGAAGAATGCTGCAAAGACTGCTTGTCCATAGAACTGAATTAGTAAACAGAAACAACTGCAGTACACCTCTCCCAGGTAAAGTTGTGTGGCAAGTACCTGCAAAACCTGACAGGTCAGTAGGAAGCGATGAACCACTTGAGCTTTCAGTAGCTGCTTAATATTAAAGCGCTGCTGTGGGTGCTCAACCCGAATGAGGACTTCTAGTGCAGCTAGCAGAGTTTCCCACACTCCTTGCTGAGAAAAGAAACACACCAATTAACACACAACTACTGAAAACCATGCTACAGGCTTTTTGGACTTGCAATGTAACACTCTTACAATGGGTAAATATTCAGTATCAAACATTAAATTTATTTGAGAAAAGTCAACCTTGAAATTTATTCCCTAACTATTATTTCTTTTTATAGTTGGTCATGGGGCTTGAACTCTGGGCTTGGATGCTGTCCCTCAGCTCTTCAGCTCAAGGCAAGTGCTCTACCACTTGAGCCACAGCACCACTTCTGGTTTTCTAGTGGTTTACTGGAGATAAGAGTTTCATGAACTTTCCTGCCCAAGATGGCTTTGAACCCTGATCCTCAGATCTCAGCATCCTGAGTTGCATGAGTCACTGGCGATCAGCTCTATTTTTTGTATTAATGGGTCCTTTCTAAATATTTTGTATTAAATCATTAGATCTAGTACTGCAATATTATATTAAGTGATTTATTGCATTATTCTATCTATGCCATTTATACTTATGCCCTATATAAATATTTTCAAAAGGTGAATTATCTTGAGGGATATATCCCAATTAAAGAAATGTATCATCAATGTAATTGTTTTTTAATAATTTGTTCAGAGTAGTGTTACTAAAAATACATAAATTACAACACTAAGTCACATATACACAGAATTTTACCAAATGATTTCAGAACCAATTCTGCATTTTTAGATTAACCACAGAATTTTTTGAACAATTGCAAACTGCAAAGAAAGTATCATTTGAAGGTCAATCAGTTAAATTATCCATATTACTAGAGAAAAAGAGCTCTGACATAGATAACTAATATTAAAAGATCATCTTCACTTCATCTTATTACCCTGAGTGGCCTTTCAACAAGCTGTTAACCAAACACAAAACTACCTGGCATGGATTACAGTTCTTACCATTTCTCGTCACTATCTGACAGTAATGAACAATGAAAAGCCACCAGGATATATATGTGTATGTATATGTGCATAGACACATAAAACCATTACAAAATATATATATTATATACAAATATATATACACAAATATATGTGCATATGCATACATACATATATCACTACTCTAACCAAAGCCTCTCTCTTCAAAAGATAGAACACCAAGATGACCTAAAAGAAGACAGGCATTGGGCTGGGAATGTGGTTCAGTGGTAGAGTGCTTGCCTAGCATGCATGAAGCCCCAGGTATGGTTCTTCAGTACCACATATACAGAAAAAACCAGAAGTGGCACTGTGGCTTAAGTGGTAGAGCACTACCTTGATCCCATAGAGGCTCAGGGACAGAGCCCAGGCCCTGAGTTCAAGCCCCAGGACTGGCAAAGAAAAAAAAAAAAACAAAAGACAGGCATTGATGGTTCGTGACTGTATTTCTACCTACTCAGAAGGCTGAGATGTGAGGAACTTGGTTCAAAGTTAGCCCAGTCTTCCAGACTCTCTTTTAAATTAACCAGCAAAATGCTGGACTAGAGGCATAGCTCAAGTGATAGAGCACCAACCATGAGTGGAAAAAGCTGAGCAAGAGCTCCAGAGTTCTGACTTTAATACTGGAATAAAATGAAATAAAACAACAACAAAAAGACCATTCAGTAGCTGGAAGATTGGAGCTCAAGTCTGAACACTTGATTCAGATCTGACAGTACCAAAATAATAAACTGTGACACATGAACAAACAATGAGCAAAAAACCCAAACAACAAACTAAATTTAGTTTAAAAATAATTAGCTGGGCACTGGTGGCTCATGTCTATAATACCAGCTACTCAAGAGGCTGCTTTCACTGTATTTGATGTCGTATAATTTGTGGAGGGGAAGGGGAAAAACAAGTCGTTTAAATAAGGTTACAGGTGGACCCATTGCAACAATGAGCCGTACAAGTTGTTATCTCAAAAATGAACTTTACAACTTTGGTGGGTGGGAGGGCGGGAGGAGGATGGGAAGGGATGGGAAAGGGAAGCAAAGGAGGAGGCTACAATGCTTGATAAGAAATGTACTCATTATCTTGCCCATGTAATTGTAACCCCTCTATACAGTATTTTCACAATAAAAAATAAATAAAAATTAAAAAAAAGACCATTCAGTAGCTGGAAGATTGGAAGCCCAAGTTTGAACACTTGATTCAGGTCTGACAGTACCAAAATAATAAAACTGTGACACATGAACAAACAATGAGCAAAAAACCCAAACAACAAAATTTAGCTTAAAAATAATTAGCTGGGCACTGGTGGTTCATGTCTACAATCCCAGCTACTCAAGAGGCTGAGATCTAAGTATAAGCAGTTCAGAGTTAGTCCAGACAGAAAAGTCCACTAGTCTCTTATCTCCAGTTAACCCTCTAAAGGCTGGAAGTGAAGCTGTAGCTCAAGCAGTAGAATATTAGCCTTGAATGAAAAAGCCACGGAAGAGCTCCCAGGCATTTCAGTCCAAGCCCCACTAAAGCCGACACCCACAAAATTAATTAGAGAAGAAAACCCTAATTTCAAATTCATATTAGTGTATGTATGTTTCATCACTTCTGAATTCAAACAACCTCAAATTTGCTTGCTTTTTGGAAATACTAAAAAGTTCAACATTTAGTTAGCTCTTCTAATCTCCAACTGCGCATAGAGTTTATTACATATTTATACTGCCTTTGATCTAACTTGTTTACATTTGCCATCCCTGTGTTGTTTTCTGTCTCTATAATATTAAAAATATTTTAATCTGAAATATTTTTAGATCTGAAAGCAAATATTTATTCAGAATGAGAAATTCCAAGATCATAAATGTTTTAAAAGGACAAAAGTCATCAAGAACACAAAATACAAAAAGGCAGTTTAGTTACTTGACCCTCCTTTTTAATATTTTTATAAAGTTCTGGGTCAAACTCTTTAGTTGCCTTTTTAGATAGAAACAGTTTAATAATATAATTTTCCATAAGAAGAAAAGAAAAACAATTCTCTTTCCTCTAGTATATTACTACTAATTTTTTTATTAATGATAGATTTAAGTAATTAAAATTTTTGTTTTACAACTTGTTGGTACTTATAAATTTTTAATGACTATTGCCAAATTTGGGAATAATCTATTTTTAATTGAATTTTCAATCATTCTTGGATAACATTGTTATATTTTAAATAATTCTAGACATTCTAGTTTTTTGCAAAAGCCACCTGGTGGACCAGACCAAAAGATTTCTGGAGGTAAAGGTTGGTGATGGCTGTGCAAATTGTGAATGCACCTAGTACTTCTGAATTATACGCTTGCAGATTCTGTGCTGTGTAGACTCTCCTACAAAAATATCAGAAAGAAAAGCAAAGATGACATGCCTTTGCTTTACTCCACATTTTCCAGTCAAGCAACAATTGCTCTAATAGCTGAACATCTTGGATAATAGCATTTGACTCAACATCCAACTTAAATTCTCCATTTTCAGTGATGTGGATGATGTCTTCACCGCAGCAGCCTTCCAGAAGGGTCTGTGGAAATTAGTATTAATGTAAAATGCAGTAATAACTGATTAAACAACTATTTCAGCAAAATATTAAGCTTTCAGTCCTAGCACTATAACATTCTATTCAAAGGAAAACTAATACATGATTCAACTTACATACAGCAGCTTTATTTTGCAAAACAACTCAAATAAATAAAATATCCTAAACTTTCAAATATTTGAAAATGATTACTTAGTTCCAAACATAGTGTGAAACAATCCACACTTTATTCTTACTTTTTTATTTTTGCAATGCTGGGGATTGAACCCCATGTCTTGACTATACTAGGCAAGCACTCTACCACTGAGCTATATCCTCCTCTTTTTCTGAGTCCCAGACCTTGTATCAGACTTTGATCCCTCTCTCTCTCTCTCTCTCTCTCTCTCTCTCTCGCTCTCTCACTTTCTCTCTCTCTCTATGAAAACAACATAAACCACAATATTTCCAAGTTGGGAAGAATGTGAAATACTTCCCAAGCTTTAGATGTTTAATCCTACTGACATCCCTGTGAGATACAAACTATTACTAAAGGCTTCCTTTTAACGATATGGAAGCTGATAACCAGATAGCTGAATTTAGGCTTTGCTCTGCTCCTCCCCTCTCCTTTCTCTCTCTCTCTCTCTCTCTCTCTCTGACATATATATATATATATATATATATATTTTTTTTTTTTTTTTTTGGTGTTGGGCTGGGGCTTGAACTTGGAATTCAGGGCTTGGGCATTGTCCCTGGGCTTTTATTTTTTTTTGCTCAAAGATAGTGCTCCACTACTTGAACCACATCTTCACTTTTAGCTTCTTTTGGGCAATTAACTGGAGATAAGAGTCTCAAAGACTTCCCTGCTCAGTCTGGCTTTGAATCACAATCTTCAGGTCTCAGCTTCCTGAGTAGAAGGATTACAGCCATGAGCCACCAGCACCTGGCTGTCTTTAGTTTTGTTTTGTTTTGTTTGTTTTTGTTTTTTTGAGACAAGTTCTCATTATGTAGCTCAAACTAGCTTGAACTATGTAATTTAGGCTAGCCTTGAACTGGTAATCCTGTGATGTCCATCTCAAGTGCTAGGATTATGGGCAATACACCACTATATCTGACTATTATTTTAAAATTCAGTTAATCAACTATTAGCAGTAACAATTCATGCCACAAATGTTGGGATCTTAATCCTTTAAGAGGTGGGTGGAGACAAGAGTAGAAGATTCATCTTTTGCCTTTACAGCTATCAAATACTTTCACAGTGCTGTTAATTTCTCAAATATTTGACAACTATGACAGGATGCCAGCAAAGACTGATGTGGATGTCAGTAACTTAAAAAGTAACTACAGAAGCACTACAACATGCTGTCTACAACAGGTGGGCAGGCCTGAGGACACCCATGTTCTATCCAGACCTCAAATGTTTTGAGTCCAGAGAAAAACATACATATTTAAAGAGGCAAAGAATCAGGGGAATAACTCGGTTTGATTAAATATACACTAGTAGTGAGTTTCCTTCATTTTCTGTAGAAGTACTAAAACATAAACTGTTTCTGGAAGAGTTTGATATAAGGTAAGAACGACTGCATAGAAACCATGAGAATACACTTAATGAGGGCTTACCTTCAAAATTCGAAAGCCAACAATGCACTTCTGTTTGATTAACACCTGATGAATCATAGAAAGGCCATTACAATTTTCTAGTTCATGTACTCTCTGTTGACTGTATCTAATTAGAGACAGCATCACTTGCAGTGCTAATGCTTGAGTTTCTTCATAGCCACTTAGTTCAACAACCTAAAAGCAAAAGTGGAAATAATTTTCTCCTAATCTGTCAAGAGTAAAACCTTAACCATTATATCATATTAAACTATTAGTTTCTGCAACCTTTTTATTTGTGTGCTGGTCCCCTTGAACTCAGGGCCTGGGCACTGTCCCTGAGCATTTTTGCTCAAGGCTAGCTCTCTACCACTTGAGCCGTAACTCCATTTTTGGCTTTTTTAGTAGTTAATTGAAGATAAGAGTCTCAGCTGGGTTACAACTGCAATCTTGAGATCTCAGCCTCCTGAATATGTAGGATTACAGGTGTGGGCCACCATCTGAACACTTATTTTTAATGCTCACACTATAACTATTTAAGAATTGTGAATAAACAAAACTGAAAGACAGGCATAAATTCTATGTGTGTTAGTCTTTCAAATATTCTACAAGTGAAGTAAACCAACTGTAACAACCTAAAAAGTCAGAAGCATTTTATTCTTAGTAATCTGAAATGTGAGCACAATGTCCCATGTTTTCAATGGTCAGGAAGGAAATAGGCTCTGCCATCAAGTGTTGTGGAGATAGAAAGAGGCAAGATGCTTGTCCTCTTGGGGACTCCAGTCTAGCAAACAGGTAAATCGAATAAAAGCCACATACTGTGCCTTGCACTTCAAATCCACCACTTCAGACATCGGCTGTGTGTAAGAAACAGACTTATAACTGTGATAAAAAGGTAAACATGACGACAAGAACCTACTTCTGACCCCTCTGCTCTGCTGTTTTGAGATGGCTACACAGATAGAAGCTGGGCTGGAAGGAGACCCCAACTCTGCGGAGAGAGCAGGAATGAAGGGTGGTGGGTGGGGTATAGCCAGGGGAAGGTAAAGGTCTCCTGGAGCTCAGGGCATAGCTAAGGAGGGCTTCCTCTGACTGTAGATCACACTCAAAGAGGTAGGTTTTGCAGGTTAGAATTTTAAGGAAACTGAGTTCTATTTTTATTTTTTATTTATTTTATTTTTCTTGCCAGTCCTGGGGCTTGAACTCAGGGCCTAGGTGCTGTCCATGAGCCTCTGCCCTCAAGGCTAGCGTTCTACCACTTGAGCCACAGCACCACTTCCAGCCTTTTCTAAGTAGTTAATTGGAGGTAAATGTCTCATGGACTTTCCTGCCTAGGCTGGCTTCTCAGCTGCTCTGAATAGCTAGAGGTATGAGCCACCAGCTCCTAGCTTAAATTCTATTTTGGTACAGAAGTGGAAGGCTATTCAGTATCTAAGTTTAAAGTGTGAAAACATACTTTAAACAAACTTTAAAAGTCTTATTGGTAGTTCATATATGTGTCAACAATATTATTCTAACCATTTCCTCCATCACCCAGTGTGTAACAGTAATCGTAACAAAATCATATTCAATACATAGGCGAAAGAAGAGAAATCAAGGATATACATTTTGAAATTATACACTAGTATAAAAGGAGACCAAAAAGTATCTATGAGATATTAAATGTGGGGCATTCACTTTTAAAACAGGAGTGGAACATCCATGAACTAGATAATAGATCAGAAGTAAAGTATTAAAAAGAAGAAGAGGCAAGAAAGACAGAATTCCAAGTAGGGGGCAAAGCTAGCAAGAACACCTAATGACAGATTCATACACCTCCTAACTACAAAACCCATTTCAAAGGGGGTTCCATTACAGAAAACTAGTCAGTTATAGAGAGACTAGGCACGTTAGGGGGATAAACAAAGATGGCATTCTGAGGATGAAGTGTCAAGACTGCTTTTGGGTGGAAGAAACAAGGACTCGAGGAAGTTGAAATTATGTGCCATATGTGTGCCCGTTACAGATTTCAGCAATCCTTGAAATAGTCAATATGTTCACTGTGTTGGGGAAGATGGCATTCCTATCTTCAAATAACTAAAAAGCCTTTTTAAAATGGTACTTAAAGCCTTTACCATTTTTGAGTATTTCTTCTCTTTAAAAAAAGAAAAAAAACACAAATTCAAACAAATTATTTTTCCACCGCTGACTGCCGTTTTATTTCCCCCATGCATTGGGAAGCTTAAGGAACAAATGTATTTCTTTCATATTACTACAGTAACAACAATTTTTTTCTTTCCAAAGGCAATTTAAAATCACATCATTTAATAGTTATATGTTCTAATCACCTTTGTGAATAATAGAAATTTCTAAAATCTTAAACCATCTGTGGCAGAAGGCTCAATATCATCTTTATTTTATGACTTTTGTCTTCAAAGTCTAATATTATAGCTTTTTTCATAATCCCCAAGTAATCTGAAATGAGGATACTTACCCTAGCAAAGAGAAATATAAATGTACCCACTCCACCGATCTCATGCAGGATGCCCTGGATAGTCTGGCACTTGGTAGGCTGGAGGGTCTTCAGCTGAGAAGGTTCTAGTAAGATACTCTGGACTTCTTTTGAGCTGAAGGGTCTTTGAGAAAGCTGGGCTTTCACTTGACCTTTGAGTCTAATCACTGGCTCATAGATTGTGTACTGAGCAGGGCAGTAAGTTGTATACACAACTGAAAGACTTTCCTAAAAGACAAATATTTTCCTTCAGTAACAACACAAGGCTTAAAAGGTGAGCTACCGGCTAGCAAATAAATACTTGAAAATGAAGATATCAAACTACTTTTGTCTTTGTTTTTATTTTTATGTATGTATGTATGTATTTTTTGTCGGTCATGGGGTTTGAACTCTGGGCTTGGGCGCTGTCCTTGTGCTCTTCAGCTCAAGGTGAGTGCTCTACCGCTTGAGCCACAGCACCACTTCCGGTTATCTATCGGTTTATTGGAGATAAGAGGCTCATGAACTTTCCTGCCCGGGCTGGCTTTGAACCTCGATCCTCATATCTTAGCCTCCTGAGTAGCTAGGATTACAGGCGTGAGCCACCGGTGCCCGGCTTGTCTTTGTTTTTATTTTTTTTTAATTAATTAATTTATTTTATTTTATTTGTGAACATACTGTACAGAGGGGTTACAATTACATGGGCAGGATAATGCGTACATTTCTTACCAAGCATTGCAGCCTCCTCCTTTGTTTACCCTTCACATCCCTTCCCAGCCTCCCCCCTCCCCCCCAGTCCCAATCCCCCCCCCCACACACACACAAGAAGCAAGGGGCTATTTCCCATTAAAGGAAATGATCAGCTTCATTGAGCTGTGACTAATAAAGGTAAGGTGAGAAGGGCCCAGCTTTGATCAGTTCAGAATATACATAAAATCATACTTAACATTACTACTAGTTACAGCTAGGTCTTCTGCCATACTCATTATATACTAGGTACCATTCTAAACGAAAACACAGGAACTTGCCAGATGTTGGTGGCTCATGCCTGTTATTCTACCTACTCAGGAGGCTGAGATCTGAGGACAATAGTTCAAAGCCAGCCCAGGCAGGAAAGTCCATGAGACTTATCTCCAATTAACCACCAAAAAAGCTGGAAGTGGGGCTGTGACTCAAGTGGTAGAGCACTAGTATTGAGAGAGAAAAACCAACAACTCAGGAGCAGAACCTAGGTCCTAAGTTCAGGACTGGAACACACACAAAAAAAGGAGAAGAAAGAGGAGGAGGAGGAAGAAGAAGAGAAAGAAGAGGAAGAAGAGGAAGAGGAGGAGGAGGAAGAGGAAGAAGAGGGAGGAGGAGGAGGAGGAGGAGGAGGAGGAGGGCTGGAAGAAGAAAAGACAGGAACACAGGAACTCTGCATCTGTTTACTCACATTCTTGGCTGTGGTTTGCTCAGAGGCTGGCTATCCATTTAGAAGTGAATGCAAACTCTATTTTCATAAAACTCCAAACTGCCAGCACAATAAAATAAAACTAAGCAGACCTCGCTCTCCTATGCAGAAAGCAGTTTCAACCAGCATCTAATCTGGCTCCCCCTCAAGCATCTCTGAAATATTTTAGAAGATAAATTAGGGGTCAGGTAAGTCATAGTTATAATTCCAGCTACTTGGGAGGCAAAGCTAGAAGGTCTATTGGCTTTGCAGTTTAAGGCTAGCCTAAGCAGAAATTTGGCAAGATCCCACATTAAAGAATAAAAGAAGCATGGTGGGGCATGCTTGTAAGTGCCAGCTATGAGGGACAATGAGGTAGGAAGAACACAACTTATATTTTCAGGAAAAATGTAATATTTTTCATGACAACAAAACAAATCAGAAAGGAAGATAAGACTATTTCTGGAACAAACAATTTTTTGTGGTGTGTAAGCTTGGTGCCCCAGTACCCCTGAAGCAGAAGCTCTCAAGGTACGGCTCCAAACCAGTTGTGCCTGCATCATCCAGGAGTTTATTATAAAGGTAATTCTTGGGCCACATTTGAGATCTACCCAAGTAGAAATTTTGGCATGGCAGTGTATGTTAAAACAAACCCTCATAGTGATCTGGCTGGAGACTCAAGCTGAAACCATTTCCCTAAGCATGCTGTCTCAGTAAGGGGCACTGGAGAAGATGTCATCTGGCCATAGCAGGGCCTATGTACTACAGACCACCTGGCATCCCTAGCCCCTGACAAGTGGCAGCTACTACTCCTCACATTCCTTAGGGAGAAAAGGAACGTATACTTAATAAAAGAATAATATATCTAATCTCAGGTTTTTAGGTTCTGCAGTTAGTAAGTAGATATCTACTTGGATTTCTTTTCTCTTTCTTCATCATGTGTGCAGTAGGACAAAATAGTAAAATAATGCAAAAAAGCAATAGAGATTTTCATATTAGCAACATTAGCAATACTGTTTTTGTTTGTTTTGTTTTTGGCCAGTCCCAGGGCTAGAATTTAGGGCCTGGGCGCTGTTCTGAGCTTTTGTGCTCAAGGCTAGTGCTCTACCGCTTAAGCCACAACTCTGCTTCTACTTTTTGGTGATTAAATGGAGATAAAGAGTCTCATGGTCATGTAACTAACTGTAACCTCTCTGTATAGCATCTTTACAATTAAAATAAAATTTAAAAGAAAGTCTCATGGACTCTCCTACCCAGGCTGGCTTCAAACTGTGATCCTCAGATCTCAGCCTCTTGGGTAGCTGCTCTTACAGGCATAAGCTACCAGTACCTGATAAAACTAGAAATACTTTTAAGGCAAAATTCCTAGTTTTTATGGCTATTAAGGAATAATTAAGTTAATTATTAACTTATAATTAATTTTTTTTAAAACCTGAAAACACATCTGAGTAACACTAATATTATAACAGAGTATTGGTATTTATTGCTAACCATATATTATTAAAACTGAATATTAGTATGTAACTATCGACAGAAAATACAATGAATGATTTAATACACTGGGCTAAAAGTTTCTTCTTTTCACTTATAAACATTTTTTCCTGGGGCTGGGAAGGTGGCTCAGTGGTACAGTGCTTGCCTTGCATGCATGAGGCCCTGGGTTCAATTCCCCAGCACCACATAAGCAAAAAGAAAAAAGCCGGAAGTGGCGTTATGGCTCAAGTGGTAGAGCGCTAGCCTTGAGCTGAAGAGCTGAGGGACAGTGCCCAGGCCCAGAGTTCAGGCCCCACGACTGGACCCCCCCCCCAAAAAAAATTTTTTTCCTGAATGATGCTAAAATGAATTAAACTTATATCACTACTGGAGAAATATAATTCCAAGGAAAAGGGAATATAAGTTGAAAGAATGAGACAAATTTTGTCAAGAGATCAAAGTGTTCCAAATTTTTCAGGAAAAAAAATCTATGAAATGATGTTAAGAAACAAAATGGAAAACTTTATAAATCTAATTCATTGGTTATTACATGTTTCAATACATATATAGGCTTACTATAAAGTAAAATAACTGCCAAACAATTCTCTATTACTAGAACTTCGTCTCAATGACAGCCTAATAACATTCTACTTGCTGCTAATACATACAATAAAGTTAAAAACTTATAGAGTCAAGACTTACAATTAAGAGGCCAAGGTCCACCTGTTTCTTGGTCATAAACAGCTCTCTGACTTGCTCACACCGCAGTATGTCTTTATTAATATACCTGGAGTAGTCTATGGAAGGCTTGCCATACTTACATGGCATTACTGATGTGTGGTTGGGTCCACAAGCATAAAGGTAAAAGGCTTCTTGTGGACCAATTTTAGCTCCTGAATGGCAAAAAAAAAGCCAGTTATTTAAAACACCCCAAGTTGAATTTCTCATAAAAAGAGAAAATGAAAGGGCTTTACAAGATTCTTTCAGTTCTTTACTATCCTGATAAAACTGCTAAACCCTCAATTTTCAAATTAGTATAACAAGACAACTATTCTAACTTTCCTGGTTATGATACTGCATTTTCTAGGATTGTAAAATATTGATATAATATTGGGGAGGTATCTCTACATTATATATCAACTGTTCAGACACTGGGGGGTTAGAAAATATTAAAATATTTCTTCCAAGGGAAATATGTACCATTGAAGAGGAGCAAATTTCCCAGATCCCATTTTCCAGCCAACTGCAAAAACTCTTCTTGGGATGACAAACAATGGCCAATCATGCAGAATGTTTTGTTGCTATCAGATGATAAGCTTGTTTTTCTTGGAAGCACAAAATCCAAAATGACATCAGACTTCCTAAATAAAAACAAAGTTAGGTCAATGACTTCTAGGAGTATTTGAACTAAGCATTTTCAAGGAAAGATTTGTAATGAGAAACTTTTCTCAG
Source organism: Dipodomys ordii (assembly GCF_000151885.1). NCBI lineage: Eukaryota > Metazoa > Chordata > Mammalia > Rodentia > Heteromyidae > Dipodomys > Dipodomys ordii. Next base: position 135,761 of record NW_012267240.1, on the reverse strand, counting down.
TTTGGTATTGGATGGCTGGCAGGAGAGGCACAGAAAGCTGAACCTACTGTCTCTTGGATGGAGGTATTGGTGGTCCACAAGCCACAGGGCATGAAGCAGAAGAGACGGCTAGAGACCCTAAAACAGGCCATGGGAGGAAGGACCAGACATCTGCTGCAAGTTGTCTTTGCCTTGTGTACTTTCCTAATTTTACCAAGGAGTTTCCCATTTTGTCAAATAATTCCTAATGTGTTATGTTCTCTAGGGGACCTTCAAAGTCCAATCACAGAAGCATTATCTCCGAGTTGTACTCAGTGAAGCCACTGAAAGGCAAGTGCTTTCTACATTTTGTCTTTTCAGTGCTAAAGATGATGGATTTTGATAAGCCTCCTCTTTTTTCTTCATGGATAAAGGCTAATTAGGAATGCAAGACAGTACCAGAAAGTAAGGCTTTTTCATAGACATACAAAACCTAAGAGGACTGTGCCATCTAGTGGAACTGCTGAGTACAGGGTTCACCTTCACTTTACGTATCAAGGTAAAGTCTTTTGTACAATGAAGACCTAGAATAAGCGAACTCAGTTAAACTCCTTTTGAGAAAATTAACTTTGCATGTATTTACTTTAAAAGTTTATGGCTAGCTTATATTTACAAGGTAAATTCAGCTATCTTAATAGGATTTTTTTCCAATACTGGGGTTTGAACCCAGGGTCTCACACCCACCCAGCTTGTACTCTACCACTTAAGCTGTGCCTCAAGCCTGACGTTTAGCTGGTTATTTTTAGATATGGAATCTCCTGGCTTTTCTGCACAGGATGGACATGATTTATGATCCTCCAGATCTCAGCCTTCTGAGTAGCTAGGATTACATGCATAAACCATGGACACCTCACCAGAAACTTTGTACTTATTTTTAACTAATTGTACAAAGGAGTTGTTATTCAACAAAGCAATTTATGAACACAATACATCTTGATCAAAGTCATACCTTTCAAAATTCTCACTCATTCCTTCCAACCCATCACTCTCCTCACTTTTCTTAATTTTGTAGGATATGCTTACTTTCTCTCTCTCTTTCTTTCTTTTCTTCCTTCCTTACTTCCTTTCTTTCCTGCATTCTCCCCCAGGAACTTTTTAAATAAAGGGAAAAACAGAGATAATCTGAAATCATTTTTTTGTGGAACAAATAAGTGCCTTGATTGATTGATTGATAAGTGCCATCTTGTGGTATTACTACATAATATGATTTTAAAAGAATAAAAAAGCCAGGCACCAGTGGCTCACACCTGTAATCCTAGCTATGCAGGAGGCTGAGATCTGAGGATCACAGATCAAAACCAGCCCAGGCAGGAAAGTCTGTGAGACTCTTATCTCCAATAAAACACCAGAAAACTCGAAGTAACGCTGTGGCTCAAGTGGTAGAGTGCTAGACTTGAGCTGAGGGACAGTGCCCCAGTCCAGAGTTCAAGCCCCACAACCGACCAAAAGAATAAAAAATAAAAAATTTAACAAATATGAAATATTTACTGCTTCAATGCCTGGCACATAGTGGTCCTGGAAAAAATATGTGAAAAAAGTTTTTTTTCATTAACAAGATTTGTAACACTGTAAGTACACAATAAAAAAAAAATGGTCCATTTAGCCAGGTGCCAGTGTTTCACACCTATAATCCTAGCTACTCAGGAGGCTGAGATCTAGAGACTGAAGTACAAAGCTAGCCCAGGCAAAAGTGAGAATCTTATCTCCAATAAACTTCTCAGAAAAAGCCAGAAGTGGTGCTGTGGCTCAAGTGGTAGAGCACTAGCCTTGAGTACAAAGAGATAGCACCCAGGACCAGAAAAAAAAGGTCCATTTAATCAAATTTAGATATGTTAACTTGGCATTCAATGTTTTCTGTTACGTATTTTCACCTTGCCTGTTCAGTTTTCTTTCTCATTATTCAACTCACACTTTCTAGCCAACCTGATCCTCTATTATCAACTAGTTTTGAGTTCTATATCCTCCTTTATGCTATTTTATTCAATAAAAGAGCTCTCATCTCCTACAAATGAAAGACACCTGATATAATTCATTCAGCATTCAGACAGTCTATAATTCTCCTGTGAGGTAAAACTCACATAACACTCTATCTGAATCTATCACCTGGAAGATATCTAGGACTTGAACTAATCTGTCACCTGACATACATGTCACTCAAATTTCTTCTGGAAACCTAATTTAACTTAGATATTCACTTTATTTGAATAATTCCCTATGGATTCATTTTATAATAAATGGACTTGCATCATCATTTGAGCAACAAAATTAGAGATTCTATAATTCTTGATTAATATGTAATATACATAAATGTCTCAATGTCCAGGTTTCTGCATACTCCCCAAACCCAATCATCCATCAGTATCCATAGGAGATTGGCTCCAGGACTCTGTACAGACACCAGTATCCAAGGATGTTCAAATCTCTTACATGAAAAGGCCTATTTACATATGGCCTACATTTATCTCTGTGTTTTTCAAACCATATCTAGATTACCAAAATCTAATATAATGAAAAAATTTTGTAAACAGTTGTTACATCATATATATATATATATATATATATATATATATATATAATTTTTTAAATTTATTTTTTGCAGACATGGAGCTTGAACTCTAGGCCTGGGCATTGCCTCTCAGCTCTTCAGCTCAAGGCTAGCACTCTACCACTTGAGCCACAGAGCCACTTATAGTTTTCTGGTGGTTAACTGGAAATAAGAGTCTCACAGATTTCCCTACCAGGGCTGGCTTTGATCTGCGATCCTCAGATATCAGCCTCCTAAGTAGCTAAGATAACAGATGTGAGCCACCGGTGTCTGGCTTTATACTATATATTTTTAAGGAGAATGTCTGAACAAGTTCATAATAGACACAACTTTTTCTGGAGTAACTTAATCCAAGGTTGTTGAATCCACAAATACAGAAGAATCCATGGACGTGGTAGGCTAACTATAGTAATTTTCAGCAGTCACTTCTATAGAAGACTTATTTTGTACAACAGAAAAAAACCCAGATTGTGATCTAAGTTTCTATGTTAAAACAGTAAGTTTTGCATGGTTTTCTGTAATCAGTTTCAGAAGTAATAATGGGCTAAACTTAAAAGTTGTAACTGAGATCATAAGTATTTTCTAAAACTGCTTCCTATACCTCTGCCCAGAGACCCAGATGGAGACTTTCCCATGAACATTCTTCTTCCCTTGTGGCTGCTGTAGGTAGGTGAGAACTAAATGTTGCCATCTGCTCGAAAAGAAAATATTCTCCTGTGATTCAGCTTGTGCTAGTAAAACAGCTTTTGCATCATCGTTTGAGTCCATGCACATGCTACAGAAAAAAAGAAAGGTACAAAATGAAAATTTCCGCATCAGTATAGAAGCTATAACTCTCAACATGAAAGTGACATTTAAAACCAGTTCTCTTTTAAAGTAAGCTAACTGAAAAAGCAAACAAGATTGTTCTACACAGCCTGCTTGGTTACTTAGTTTATCATCATCTCAATTTATAAGCTAAAATATATGAAGCTCATTGCCTGGTATTTATAATTTAGAAACCAGTTGTAAATAAATTTGTTATTTCTACTTAGTCATTGCCATTTTAGAAATTGCAATACAATTTGGTTCATAGTAAAATAAATACATGTTATAATAAATGTCTCAGTGTCAGAATGTATTAGTCTACTTTGCAGATTCCAGATAGCATCTAGAAAAAAAAGCATCTGATGACATTTACAAACATATCCCTAAATAGCACATTTGGTTTATAGAACTTTATACAAATAGGATCAAGGTTCATATTCAACATAAACATTAGAATATTAACATAATGGAGGACTTATAAATTTTGGAGTAAAACTACATACTATTACCAAAGTGATATTAATAACTGTTAGAATGTATCTTCTTTTTTTAAATGAGTTTTCTTTTTTTGTAATGATCTTTATTAGAAGATTTCACATTTTAATGTCTCCTACATAAATTATTTGAATACATGATCTATTTGTTAGAAGTTGAGGTCATCAATACCGAAAGGTAAAAGTGCCCCTGTGGGGACTGGCCCACACTTGGATCATCAATGCTTTGGATCCCACTGAAATCAGATGAACACAACCTTCTTCTATTAGTCTTTCACCAGGGTCTATGGAATCACCACCATCTGTTCTGTCGCTCTCTATGAGAAAAAAAAAATTAGAATAATCAATAACATCTCACAAAAACTGAGCAGAGGCCTAGGAAGGTGGATCAGTGGTAGGGTGCTTGCCTCGCATGCATGAAGCCCTGGGTTCCATTCCTCAGTACTACATACATAGAAAAAGCCAGAAGTGGCTCTGTGGCTCAAGTGGTAGAGTGCTAGCCTTGAGCAAAAAGAAGCTCAGGGACAGTGCGCAGGCCCTAAGTTCAAGCCCCAGGAGTGGAAAAAAACAAAAAATGAAAAACAAACAACTGAGCAGAGCTGGGTGCTATAGGTTCACTCTTGTGATCCTAGCTACTCTGAAATCCGATGGTCACAGTTTGAAAGCAAAAAGGGCTAGGGGCATGGATCTATTAGTAGAGCACCTGCTTAACAAACAGAGCTCTGAATTCAAATCCTGGTACTTCTAAAAAATTTGTTTAAAAGGTGATAGGCAAAGTAACTCATATACAAAATGACTCAGTGCTTGTTAAAAAGCAACAGCATCAATGCCATCACATGTGGTATAGTTTCAGAACTCTTATGATTAGGTGACAATACTCAACCCACAAAAGGCTTCAAAACCACCTGGAGCATTCCAAACTATCTGCTAAGATCTTAAAAAAGTGCAGCTTCATAGAATAACTCATGAAAGTACACAAGTATTATGCCATGCTAATAATATAAGAGTGCCCAGTAAACTCAGACCCCAAATATGGATATCAGATGACACTGCCATGTCAACCCTGATGGTGGAGACCAAACAGTGGGAAGAGCCCCAGGTTCTAAAACACCTCCAGTGGTGGGTGAGATTTGTGGAATGAAGACTTACTGTGGCCTGAACTTCCATGTACATATAAATCCTCAAATCTGTCCATCCAATCATTTCATATAATCCATATTCCCTAATAATTCTACTCACTTTCTTCCTACTGCTATGTGCATTCATGTGTACACATAAGTTTCTGCTGATGGAATCTGAGACCTCACATATGTTAGACAAGCATTCCACCACTGAATTTAACCAGCAATTCCTAGTCCCTACATTGCTTTCAATGAACAGTCTGGTCACAGGAGAACAAGAGGCACTGTCAAGGCAGCACAATAACAATTCCTCAGAGAAGACAGAAATGTACTTGGTTCTAACTCCAGAAAATGGATGAGATATGTTCAGTGACAGGCAGAGGAACAGGACCACTAGTGCAAAACATAGAAGAAGGAGAATTTGAGACAAAGAAAGAAGATAGAATGGGGAATGTTAACAGGAGCAGGGAAACACAGCAGACAGAAGAGGTGCTTACATTTCCTCCTTTCCCTAACATCAGGAGCCACCCTAATCCAGTAATAGGACCAGAAATGAGGCAAGAAATGTGGCTGACTATGCCAGCATCAGTTACATATACACACAATGAAAAAGTACAGGAGGAAATGGAGGTTTTAAGGCTATCTGAAAACCTAGGTTTTGGTAATTCAGGACCTGTCACTATTAAGTAAAGCCTATAAAGAGCATATAAGAGCCAGTTAGAACATTGCCATGTAACTTTTAGGTTCAATCAAAACTGCAATCTGAAAACCTTAGTGTATAAATCAGACGATCCATCATACCTATTCCATCCAAACTACTGTCCTGTAAAACCAACCATCTGTTCTTTTTCTTCCTTTTCTTTCCTCTTTCTGCAGTACTCTCAGATTCATGGGCACACTCCACATTAAACCAAAGAGAAACACTGAAACCTTCTGACAGATGTGGCCAGCAGTTCTGCCCCAGCAACGGCAAGTGGACTGGGGCTACGTGCCAAGAGGAAAGGAGATGATGGGGAAAGCCTTCTCTGCCAGCTTCTTTCCTGCCCTGAGAAATCCGTGCTCTTCTCAGGAAGCCCATGGCTTTATTGTTCAGAATGCCAGGACACTTTTGTGATGAGACACCATTGCTTAAACTTGGAGTGTGCAGCAAGGGGAAGGTCAGATACTGTGAAGGGCTCATGGCAGCATCACTTTCAACAATTCTCAAAATACCCAGAAGAAGAATTTCCTAGAAAAAAGAAAATCAAATGAAATCTTAATCTTGAAATTAAAGCTTTCATTAAAAATACAAACATACTCACACAAATCAATATTCTGTTGTCTGACATCTTTAAATTTTTTATTTTTGTTTAGCTAAAATATGAAACACATCATTCTTTTTTTTATTTAAACAAATAGTATCTTATATGATAAGAGACACATAGGTATGTGCCTTTGTGTTCCTCCCCTAAGAGTATCCTCCTTTGGTTTCACTGTGTCTGAATGCCCAGAGTCCTGTGTAACTTATCTTGTCCCTGTGTATTTTAAATATAGCTTCTGCATATGAAAGAAAACACACACTATTCAGATACATCATTCTTAAACTGCAAATCTCAGTTTAAATTTAGATGTCTTTGTGATACATACCTAATATTTATGGGTTATCATTAACTTTATTAATGAGATAATTACTTGCAAAATTATTTCTACCAAACAAAAACAAGTGTTTTTCTCTCAATTAGTTTTGAGTGAGGGATATAAGCAGAGGCCTTACAAACTCTTCAGCTTTCTGCATGATGCTATACCATGACTGACTTCACAAGATTGAGAGCTTAATTGCTGTTTATTTCACAATAATTTCCATTTCAAATAAATGGAATTACTGTAGAACCATTGCTACCATCAAAAAGAAAGAGCTTAGTGGTTTATAAACAATAAAAAGTGTACCTTATTAAGATATTAATGAAAATGCAAAAATTAAAAGCATATTTACTATACAAGGAGATTTTTCCAGAAATATCCTCAAAAGAAGGGTTAGATCTTCTGAACATGTTCTTGAGCTCATTAAAGATACTAGCAGATCCACCAATACTCTCTGGCATCCTAAATTTTAAGGAGAGGAGAAAAATTAAAGCCATTATACATTTAATTAATAAAAATTAATGAAAGAAAATTGACAATTTCACTGAAGGCAATCAAATACTGTCACATCTTCAATGCATTATAAATAATTTAGGAGTACAAAACTTGCTGAAGAGATAGCAACATAATTAAATACAATCCAACTAATCAACTGAAAGAAGTTTTCTTTTCTTTTTTTATTTTTTTAATTAATTAATTTATTTTTTGTGAACATATTGTACAGAGGGGTTACAATTATATGGGCGGGATAATGCGTACATTTCTTACCAAGCATTGCAGCCTCCTCCTTTGGTTTACCCTTCACATCCCTTCCCAGCCTCCCCCCTCCCCCCCAATCCCAACCCTTCTCCTCCCTCCCCTACCTCCCCCCGCCCCCGACCGACGTTGTAAAGCTCGTTTTGGACATGACAACTTATACTTCTCGTTGTTGCATCAGGTGAAAGAAGTTTTCTTAAACATTGGCTAACCCAAGTGCCAGTGGCTCACACCTGTAATTCTAGCTATTAAGGAGGCCGAGATATAAGATCATGATTCGAAGCCAGTCTGGTCAGGAAAGTCCATGAGACTCTTATGTCCAATTAACCAGCAAAAAAGTCAGAATCAAAGCTGTGGTTCAAATGGTAAAGTACTAGCCTTGAATGAAAAAGCTCAGGGGCAATGCCCAGACCCTGAGTTCAAGCCCCAGGAGGGATACAAAAAAATAAAAAGATTGACTGAACTAAGTAAAAGCATTCCGTAAAGATGCATAAATCAACATAGCATTTGTTAGATAAACTGACCCCCCCATAAAAATAGTATATTACTTTCTCATCCTGAAATGTTTAAATTTTAACTATCACTACATGGAAAAATAAATGTCAGAATAACATGGAATTCTATGCCTCCATCAGAAAGAATGACATTGCCCCATTTGTTAGGAAATGTAAAGGCTTGGAAAAAATTATATTAAGTGAAGTAAGCCAAGCCCAAAGAAACATAGGTCCCATGGTTTCCCTTATTTGCAATATCTAGTATATGTCTAAGTCAAGCAGAAAAGGTCAGATAAGGTGATGTTAGGGAAATGAACCCTAAGATATGTATTCAAATGTTTTTTTTCTTTCATGTGATTGTTTCTAACGCATTTATAAGATAATTTCTTTGTTGCTTTGTATGTCCCTCCCCCACAGTATAACCAGTGCTTTCACTGTATTTCATGTCGGTATAATTTGTGGAGGAGATGGGGAAAAACAAGTCGTTTAAATAGGGATACAGGTGGATCCATTGCAACAATGAGAAGTACAAGAACTTTACAACTTTGGTGGGGGGGGCGGGAAGAATTGGGTGGGGGGGTGGAGGGAGGATGTGAAGGGATGGGAAGGGGAAACAAAGGAGGAGGCTACAATGCTTGATAAGAAATATACTATAAGAAATGTACTCATTATCTTGCCCATGTAATTGTAACCCCTCTGTACAGTATTTTCACAATAAAAAATAAACTAAAAAAGAAAAAAGAAAAAAAAAGAAATGTACTCATTATCTTGCCCATGTAATTGTAACCTCTCTGTATTTTCACAATAAAAAATAAAAATTAAAAAAAGAAATAACATAGGAAATACTAAAGATTGTATAAATTTTTAAATATTACATGTTATTTAATTTAATTTAAATAGCATAAAACACAAATAATGGTTCACAAATTTTTGGTCCTGTGGGGCCTGGTAGAGCACTTGCCTAGCAAGCATGAGACTCTAGATTCCACTCCCACCACTGCAAAAATAAAAAAAAGATTTCTTTATAGGAAATTAGTACTAATATTTATAGAGTACATTCTAGTGTTCCAAATATATTTTACATGCATTATTTAAGTTGATTCTCATCATAAACAAAAACCTGTAAATCAATTATTGTCTCTCTTTATAAATGATAAAAATAAGCCAGATGTAAAACTTAAGATGTATCTTAAAAGACCAGTGGTTCTAGAAGACTTTGAGGTCAGAAAAGAAGCCAGGTTCAAGCAGTTGATTCTGGAAAGGGAGTGAGCTGTGGTGTACATAATGGAAGGCGTACTTACAAAGACAACTCACAGTAAGACAGTAAGTATATGCAAGTAACATGAATAAACTGAAGATTTTGAGTAACATGATCAAACTAAAGTAGTTTAGCTCTTTTTTAGTTCAAAATGGAAAAGTTTTAGTTTGAATGAGGAAATGGATACAAATATACATGTAAATACATACACATATATATATATTTGTGTATATATATGTATACACACATATAATTGCTTCTGGAGGCTGGGGAAGTAGCTCAAGTTATACAGTGCAAGGCCTCAAGCTCAAAACCCTGGAACTGCCAAGAAAAAAAAAAGCAAGAGAAAAAAATGCTTCTGTGTATTACTGAAAACTCAATAAACAAAAACGCAAAATTACAAAAAGGAAGCAAGTTTTAATAGCAAAAATGGGGGAAAGAATGGGAGGATGGCTGTAGGCACTGGGATACTCTCACTCAGGTGAAAGACTGAAAACTATTTCTTGAAGATGGAGAAGAGAAAATAGAGAAAGCTAAAATTCCTATGAATTAGAGGGGTTCGTTCAGTGGCCCTAACAGCTCCCTGGAGTAAATCTCTGTTCCTTAGGTCATTTGGCGAGCCCCCTAATCAGCCAGTGTACATTACGTAGTGCTCATCAACAGAATATCCATGAAGAAAGAGGCCAAAAGAAAGCAAATTTACAGCCAGGAGCCAGTAGCTCACGCCTGTAATCCTAGCTACTCAGGAGGCTAAGATCTGCGGATTGCAGTTCAAAGCCAGCCTGGGAAGGAAAGTCCATGAGAAAATTATCTCCAATAAATCACCAGAAAACCAGAAGTAGCACTGTAGCTCAAGTGGTAGAGGGCTAGCCTTGAGCTGAAGAGCTAAGGGACACTGCTCAGGCCCCACGACTGACAAAAAAAAATTTTTTTAAAGCAAAGTTACTTTTACAACATTGGAAATTTCAAATACTTTTTACAAATTTAAATAGGCAAAAATATTTCAGTAATATAAAAGAGTAATCCCAAGACGTAAAAACCAGTTGAGCTGGGTGCTGGTGGCTCTATGCCTGTAATCCTAGCTATACAGAAGACTGAAAACTAAGGATCACAGTTCAAAGCCACCCAGGCAGGAAAGTAGGTGAGACTTTTATCTCCAAATAACCTCCAGAAGATTGGAAGTGGAACTGTGGCTCAAAGTGGTAGAGCACTAGCCTTAAGCAAAAAGAACTCAAGGCCAGGAACAGGGCCCAGATCCTGAGTTCAAGTCCCACAACTATCACTACCACCATCAACAACAACAAAAAAAGACCACAACTACCACTACCACCATCAACAACAACAAAAAAGACAGACTATCATAGAGGAAAAAAAAGTAATTTAGGGAATGGAAAAACTATTTTTAAATGTTTATTACAATACCCAGATAAATACAAGAAGATATTGTATCTTTTATATAAAAAGGGAATGATGAGAAAATAATTAAGCACAAATCTCTTAGTCTAAATAAAAACCTGGAATAGAATTTTAGAAAATCTTCCAGAATGTGGTATAAAAAGAGAGAGGTATACAATACAAGATAAACCACATGGTACAAATCAATCCAAAAGGTTCATAACTAGTTTGTAAAGAGCAAGATTATGAAGAAGATAAATTATTTTTAAAGAATAAACTTTTGTGACGTTAGATCAGACTTCCCTAGCTTTGACATGGAAAGCAAAGAAACAAAAGCAAGGGAACATGACAATAGTAAAATGGCTTCCTGGACAGGATATATGAACAGGAGAAGATATTAAACAAGAAAATGGAGAGAAGGGAAGGCTTTCTCTTACAGTACAATCCTTTGACTGTTTCAGTCAAAGGTCACTAATGGATGCTAAAAATCATGTATTGAACAATGATAAGGGTATTTACATACTTTTTGTTGTTGTTGTTTTGGGTCCAGTCGTGGGGCCTGAACTCTGGGCCTGGGCGCTGTCCCTCAGCTCTTCAGCTCAAGGCTAGCACTCTACCACTTGAGCCACAGCGCCCACTTCCGGCTTTATTTCTTTTTGCTTATGTGGTGCTGGGGAATCGAACCCAGGGCCTCAGGCATGCAAGGTAAGCACTCTACCACTGAGCCACCTTCCCAGCCCTTACATACTTTTAATAAGTATTGTAGTTGGGGCTAGGAAGGTGGCTCAGTGGTAGAGCGCTTGCCTTGCATGCCTGAGGCCCTGGGTTCGATTCCTCAGCACCACATAAGCAAAATGAAATAAGTATCGTAGTTATCATTAGTAATAAGATATAGACATCACAAATCCCTTGATATCAAGCCCCTGGAAGATCTAAAACAATGAAGGAGTATTCCTGCCCACAATGTTTAATCTGAATTTAATGTCACACAAACAAAAATGAACATTGCATGTATGTAGATCTTTATTCTCCAACTAAATTTTAGGTTTATTGAGGTTAGAAATCAGAAGACATAAATTCCTCAAATATCTCAGAAAGTAGATAAAAGACAGTATCAGGTACAATGCTACTGAACAACTGACTAAGCCCCTGCAGTTCAGATGTTCCTTTCTATTCAAAAGACACTCTGCCTACTTTACTTTATTGAGTGAGTGTGAGCAATAAATGCATTTAACAAAGAAACTGATGATGCATATATTCTGGAAATCACAGAGCATTGTCAGTTTAGCTGTGTTATCAGCTTTTCATATAGTCACACAATCACATCAAAGCTATTTGTTCACAATCAACAGTTTCAGCTCACCTTGAAAATCAGAATCAGCTTGTGTAAAAATACTCAAGAATCCTCCTAGAAGGTTTTTCACAGTTCCCTGAAGATTAAAAATTGAAACATAAGAAATTAATCATTTTACATTATGTTGAAAATGAACTTTACAACTTGGTCGGGGAGGGAGGAATTGGGGAGGTGGGGAGGGAAAGGATGGTAGGGAAAAACAAAGGAGGAGGTAATAATGCTCTATAGGAAATGTACTCATTACCTTACTCATAGAACTGTAACCCCTCTGTACAGTATTTTTACAATAAAAACATATATAATTTAAAAAAGAAATTAATTATTTTATCTTGTGGATGCATAATACTGTTACAATGTCATCAGGGCTTATTTGCTAGAAAATCTACTGTACAAGATTATGTATTTCTTTTTCATTGAATATTCTGATTTAGTGACTTTTGTATTCTGATTTTTTTTGAAACAGTGACTATACATTACAATGAAATGTAATTTTTAGAACATAATTCATTTTCAGAAATGAATGAGAATTCATTACTGGTTAGTTGACAACAATATTAAGTTTTATGCTATGTTAGAGAAACATGAAATTGGAAAATTTTAGAATATCACTTGAAGGCTAAAGCACAGTTAAAGTATTACAGAAGTGAACAATCATCTCTAACTTTCAGAGAGGCTGGGCTCTAAGTGAGGACATGGGTTTGGGCATGAGTGAGATAAGCAGCCATGAAACTGATTGTATCTTTTACCTGCTGCATGAGCAGAAAAATATTCTTTTCCTTCTGTCTGATAATTGTTAAGAAACTCTCAAATACATGAGTGAGCACATCTAGCTTGGCTTTGCTAGCAGAAAGTAAATTTAATTCCAGCATACAAATCTCAGGATAGATTATTTCCCCTTGAGTGAGGTTTTCAAGTAAGTCATTGAGACCTACTGATGCACAGAAACCTTCTGCTTCAGGTTTTATTTCTACCCCTGGAAAGGACAAAGAAAAAATTATTTTCATTCCCTAAATACTGAATAAATATGAATTCACCATTTAGTAGATATAGTGGTAAAAGTGTATTTATAAGAAGATGCTAACAAAAACCTTTTCCTACAACATTAATTAAGCTATCTATCTTGAACAATCAAATCTTGTAGATAGTTTGAAGTGTGACAGATCGCCTTACAAGTAATACAAATATTACTGGCAGAAAATTGTTATAGACATGTTACAGATCAAGTACATCCTTCTGACATAACTAGGAAAACAAACACTATCCCCCACTTCATGAACTCAAAATAGCAAAATCCTAGGATAATTTAATTTGCTTGTCCATCACCTCTGTGAAAACACTGGGCTTGGCAACTGGCTGGTTGAATTCTACACTGTCTCTTGTAAGTAAGAAACAGACACTGACCTAATGAATATTACATTTTGGAAATTTTAACTGATCTTAAGAAAGACCATCACACTCTTTTAGATTCATATAGTGGAAAAATTTATGAATTTCTAAACAAAGTAGAATTTTTTAGGTCAAGCTTTAGTGAACAAACATAAAAAGGAAGATATCTACCATTATAAAATCATACTCATTGTGATAAAATTACCATTAAGAGCATTGATCACAAATTCTTCACACGTTTAACTAAACTGAGGCCAGGAGTACTGGGAAATGCAGTTCCATCCTGAGGACAATAGGGGCTGTGGCCTGTCATGGTAGGATGCCTGCATTCGTTCACCTCATACATTATGAAAAATGGCTACTATTTGGGACAAGCTCATTTTTTTCCTAAGAAGTTCTTTGCCTCTTCAGAGGGGGCTTCCTCCACCTTCCAGTCACTGTTATGTCACCTGGTTTTATATTCCTTATATTGTTTGCTTTCATCAATTATTTTCTTTTTTCCTCCTAAGGTGTGTAAGAGCAGGAAATCTGTCCTTCACCCAATGTTCATAACAAAACTGATTTCATTGTTTTAAACTGAATTTACAAATTTCAGATTGGTTGCAAGGTCTAATAAAATGTCAATGCAGTGCTTTTTTTTTAAAGTTGTAAAGCAATACTCTAAAGTGGTATCATTACTAGCCATTTTGCACATTCACAATCTAACTTGCAGATCTGACCACAAGAGCATCTGAGATTACCGCCATTCTCAACTTCACCATCCTCAGGATTGCTCTCACTGTCTGCTTCATAACCTCCTTCTTCACTCAGAAGTTTGAAATTACAACACTGAGAATCTTCAGCTTCTTCTGAAAAATCTCCAAGCTGGGATGACAATTCTTCCCCAGACGGATGACTCTACAGACCAGAATTCAAAGGTGACACTTGTAACATTCACTCATTTTTTTTCTTTTTTGTCATTTGTGGGGCTTGAACTCTGGGCCTGTGTGCTATCCCTCAGCTCTTCAGCTCAAGGCTATCAGTCTACCACTTGAGCCACAGCGCTACTTCCAGTTTTCTGGAAGTTAATTGGAGATAAGAGTTTCACGGATTTTTCTGCCTGGGCTGGCTTTAGATCTCAGCCTCCTGATAAGCTAGGATTACAGGCATGAGCCAATGGTACCCAGATTTCACTCATTTAAAAAAATAACAGAATATCACTCAAAAGTCATTTGATAAACCGTCAATACTTAAAAAAATCCACCGTCTAAAAAGAAATGTAATCTTTATCTGACTTAGGTAGGTGCAGCCCTTCTATACATCACCTTTATAATAACAATTTAAAATTTTTACCAAAAAATAATAACCACCATAAAATTGTTATTCATACAGCAAAATTTCTCAGACCCCCCTCAGACAATATCACAATCAAAGGGCATTTTAGGTCAGATATAGAAGATCATATCTGTAACCCTAGCTACTCAAGAAGCTAAAATCACAAGGATAGCATTTTGAGGTTATTCCCTATAAAAAGTTTGTGACACTTCATCTCAACCAATGAAAGGCTGGGCTCAGCTGTACTTGCATATCATCTCAACTACAAAGGAAAGCACAAATAGGAAGCATGCAGTTCAGGCTAGCCTAGGCAAAAAGTGAATCTACTGGAAAAATAATGAAAGCAGAAAGGCCTTGGGGCATGAGTCAAGTGGTAGAGCACCTACCTGCCCTACGAGGTCTAAGCCCTGAGTTCAAATACAATTACTGCCATAAAAATGGAGTCATTTGTTTCACTAAAAAATAAATGGCCAGGCACTGTTGGCTTATGCCTATAATCCTAGCTACTCAGGAGGCTGAGATCTGAGGATCTCAGCTGGTTTGAAGCCAGTCCAGGCAGGAAAGTCAATAAGACTCTTATCTCCAATAAACTACTCAGAAAAGGCTAGAAGTGGCACTGTGGCTCAAGTGGTAGAGTGCTAGCCTTGAGAAAAAAAAAGCTCAGGGAGAGCACCCAGGCCCTGACTTCAAGCCCCAGGACCAGCACAAAAATAAAAAAAAGTTATGGCAAACAATAACATAATATGGTAAAAGATGATAAAACATAATATATATTTCTGGGCCAAATTGTTTGAAGAGGAGTTTATAAAGATAAAATTAGCCCTTATTAACCAAAGGTAAAGGAAACATGACAGGAAAGGAAAGTGAACTAAATATATACTACAAAGTTTTAGGGGAAAAAATTGAAACAATCACTTTAGAAAAAATGTTAATATAAACAACTAAAAAATTATAACTGCTATTTTCTTTGTGAGGGCTAGTCATTTTTATATTGCGCAATTTAAAGTGAGTAGAATGTTCTGGAAATGTTAGCTGAATGAGTGAAGCTATCACTGTACCAATAAGATAACTGAATGAATGGTCACTATCCTCAAATCATCATTTGATGTAAGAGTTACTAAATCAAATAATACCTCTCTGTCTTACTGGGAGTGATTCCCAATAAAATTCAAGATTAGATTTACAAAGCATGTCATACTGCTGTTTGTTTTCTGACTGGACACTGATGAAACACTCTCTGCTTCAGCTGGAGAAGCATGACCCATAACCTCACTTGATAAACATTCTAAGTGGTTAGAATGTCCACATAACACAACTACATGGATTCATACCTTCTCAGTCACAGTGTCATTATGGTCCAAGTGTGCTGAGTGACTCCCCAGGGCTACTCGAAGTAACGCATCAAATAAAGGCTTTGCTAACTCAGTTTCAGTCACCTTTGACTTGAAAAGATGGTTCCTCATCTCACCCAGTATACTTTCCACAGACAAGTTCTAGGTAAAAATACAAGAGTAAGAATATTAATAACATACTTTACAACTAAATAAAATGGTAAACGTGTAAAATTTGAACTCATATTCAAATATCCTACCAAAATGAGTTATTTATCAAATATATTACTCATGTACAATAATTGAGTCACAAAAAGATGATTCTTTAAAACTTCAGAGTTTTATTTAGCCCTCTCTAGAGTTTGCAAATTCCTTTCTCGTAGAATTCACTAAGCAGTTGTGTTCTATTTCTCTTCTCTTCTGACACTGAAGGAAGCCCTTGCTGCTTGCCTCTATCTCTACAAAGGCAAGGTATATCTAACAATGGTTAAGAAACAGGCTTCTCTTTTAAGGAATTCTCAGTCTAGCACATGGAACAAATAAGTACAGACAAGATATGGTGATGATTATACTAGAGCTGTAACACAGCCAAGGAATCTGAGTAGGGCACCCATCAGTACCTCCCGAGATTGTGAATACTAAAGTCTAAAATGCGGTATGTGTAACTACTCCTTTGACACTATGTAAACTGTTTCACAGGAATTCTGCACTGTAAACTCAACTGTAAGATTCTCTAAGAACTGGTTCATGTACTCCTTCATGTCCTCCATAGTACCCAAGCTTCTCAGAATATAAAAGCTCTGGAAAAATGAAAGGAAGATCATAAATGCACATTTGTACACATGTAAGTGTATACACATACATATACTAAGATATACTAAGGACATAATACAGACTAAGGACATAATATTACCTGAGTAGGTAACTCCAGTTCCATCTTCTGACTTGTCCTGGCACTATGAAGACAAATGGCCAGAAGAGCTTCCAAAAGTCTTATGCTCTGAAGTGAAGCCTCCTTTCCTCCATTCATGAACACCTCTGCTTCCTCAGGAGCAGCTTCAATAGCTGAAACTTGTTCCATATTTGTACAGGAAATATGCTGTGACTCTAATATACCTATGCTATCCACATTGTCTCTTAGACTTCCCAGTTCTGATGCCATGGGGTCATGTTTTGCAGGTAAAGGTGGTAAGTCTTCCTTCAATGTAATCTTAGCTGGAGAGGTTCTCATCAGATCTTGGTTTTCATTTACAGTCAAATCTCCCTGCCTTGTTCCTTGCTCCTCCTCTTGACTATGGAATAATTTCTGTATTAACATAAATATCAACTTATAGCATACTCGGAAACCACCAAGCCTATGAAACTGTTTCTGGAAGACTGGGCTCAACATGTAAATCCAATGGCACATTGACCAAACATCTGCTGCTTCATGCAAACGTTCGGGACAAGGCAAGACAAGACTCTCAAGAGACAGACATGGCATCATGCGACTTAAAGGCTCACTGGCTGTACTATCATAGCCAGATGTGTCCTCGGATTCATTGGCTGACTCCACATCAGCCTCTGCTTCTTTACTTACACATAAAAATGCCACACAGAGGAAGAGGTTTATGGTATTGATATGAACATCCTGGTGAAAAGTCTTCCGTTTCTTTGGATAAGCTTCTTTGAGAGTGGCATAGAACTTGCGGAGGCTCTGAGGAGCATCTGAACAAGCCTGCTGGCTAGAAAAGGAAGGAGTTGCACTTAAAGATGACAACTCCTTCTGCTCAGTGTCTAGTCCATCAATACCTGGGACTGAAGCATCTTTCTGTTGTTCCCCCAGGCTGATTATCAGAGTTTCAAATGCTTTTAGGGAATGGCTTCGTATACCATCTAGATAATTTAATTCAATTATTTGACTTACTCCATTACAACTTAAAAATAAATCTCTTATTACCCTGTGAGAAAAAGGAAAAAAGCACAAAAAGTTTTACGTATAGAAATGTAACTTACAAATAGGCACATGCATTCTTCAGTATATCATTGCTGCACACAATATATTCTAAACACTGTCCCACTTGATTCATTATCTGGATAAAGTCTTTTCTTTTCTTTCTTTTTTTTTTGTCAGTTGTGGGGCCTGAACTCTGGGCCTGGGCACTGTTCCTCAGCTCTTCAGCTCAAGGCTAGCGCTCTACCACTTGAGCCACAGTGCCACTTCCAGCTTTTTCTGCTTATGTGGTGCTGAGGAATCGAACCTCGGGCCTCATGCATGCAAGGCAAGCTCTCTACCACTGAGCCACCTTCCCGGTCCTTATCTGGACAAAGTCTTTACTCACTGACCTCAGATTATGTTCTAATTATTCTCCATCCTCCTTCAGATACTGTGCATATGGCTCTGACAGTATTTAAAAAGAAAGGATTACATCCAGCTCAAATTAAATAAAACAACTCAGAAAGGAATATTTTTTTCCAAATAGAAAATTCTATATAAATTCTACGTGTTACAACCACTCTCACACTTGAACTGTATAACAGAGCAGAAGGCATGCAACTCATAATTTGTTCATCTGCCTAGTGTTCACTCAAGACTTTTTTTTACATGTACATTTCATAAAAGGAAAGAACTATACTACAGAGCTGAAAATCTTGAATTTTCTCTCATGTTATATTTCAAAAGCATACAAGTTTCCCTACAGTTCTCTGATTCGGCCAATATCCAATTCAAGTAGACAAATGTTACAAAAGTTTTCAAGGGGCAAGTGGGCTCAGTGATATAAACAGTTTTTAAGATACCACACAGATATATAATATTGATAGGTTATAACTTAATCAAAGTTATTTAAATGGTATATACATTCATTTGAAAGGCCACTCAAACTATCAGAAACATCATTTATTTATAAAATTAATTTTTAAATGTACCAGACTTGACAATCACAAAATCTGGAAAATCATGCTAGGCATTGTGGCTCACAGCTACAATACCAGCTACTCAGAAGGCAGAGATGGGAAGATTCATAGTTCAAGGCCAACCTGGGCAAGAAATTTGAGAGACATTATTTCCACAAATAAGCAAGGTATGTATGCATGTCTGTCATCCCAGCTATGTGAAAGGCATAGGTAGGAGGATCATAGTCTAAGGCTGGCCTGAGCAAGACTGTCTCTGAAAAACTAACCTTCAAACAAAAACAACCCCCCCCCCCAAAAAAAAGCTGTAGCTCAAATAGTAGAGTGACTAACAAGCAAATACTATCAAGCTCTGAGTTTAAACCACACTACTGCCAAAAAAAGAAAAGGCCTAGAAAATTCACTGGTAATTTAAATTTTATTCTTTTTGCTTGTGTACATTTCCTAATTTTTGTATGTACTGCTTAATAAATATAAGTATGGTATTTGAAAATAATTCTCTTAATAGACTTGTTTCAGTAATTATCATTCTATGAAGTGTTTATTTTATATAATTGTATATAAATATGCTATTTTAAATTTTGTATATTTCATTCATAAAATATTATAAGCATTTTCTCCCTCCTGTTTTACCATGGTCTTTAGAAACAGTCATGGTGCTTGAACTCAGGGCCTGGGCATTGTCCCTGAGCTTCTTTGCTCAAGGCTAGCGTTCTACCACTGTGAGCCACAGTTACACTTCCAGTTTTCTTGTGGTTAACTGGAGATAAGGCTCATAAACTTTCCTGCCTGGACTGGCTTTAAGCCACAATCCTCAGATCTCAGCCTCTTGAGTACCTAGGATTACAGACATGAGCCACCAGTGCCAGGCTCTTTATGAACATTCTTAATGATAAATAATATCCTATCTAGTAAAAATAAATCAATTCTTAAAAAATTAATTGTTTTTCTTATTTGTTTATATCAGTTATACAAGGTAGTGGGGTTAATGTTATAAAATTTAGACTTGCCCTTGCTCTTCTGTATCTGTGTTGCATCTATGTTTTTTCTTAGAAATCTATCTAAAACTTACCTTTTTTTCCATTGAGAAATTACAACCTATGGCTATAGTCTCTCCTCTATAAACTACTCCCAGAGAAAGAAAACAAACAAAAGGTTTAAAACAAGACAATAGGATGGGAGTTTTTTTTGCTAATAAGCTAAAATCATATCCTAAGAAAAAAATTGTCAGTACTATTTCAGCAGTAACGAGACTCTGGAAACAGCATGGCTAGAAATTCAAATACAAGCATCCACCAGAGAAATAAATATCTGTGCATGTGCATATACACAAACCTGGATCTGAGCAGGCCAGGCAGAGTTTTTAGGTAGATCTGAAGCACTTCCTGAGGCACACACTGTTTCTGATAGCTACTCCTGGGAGTCTGAGTTGATGAGATGCTCTGGTGTTGACAGTGATGTGCTAATTCAACTCCTCTTTGGAGCACAGGATTAAATATGTAATTATACAGTTTCCACTGCACAACTGCATTGCCTTTCTGGATTAAACTGCAAATGTGATTTGCAATATGTATATTATGTAATCTGTCTTCTTCAAAAACAAATTTCTGATAAGCCTCTAGTGCATCCCACTTCCACAGCAAGTCTTCAGACCCACTGCTGGGCAGGATGCCTTGGCATCTGTAGGAGGGGCTGAGTAAGCTAGAAGGAGTCTGGTCATCACATGAGTTACCCTGCAGAGTCTCTTCCAGTTGATCAGAGTCAACAGTACAGATGTTGCAAGAAGCTTTTTTAATTTTCTGTGATATTTCTGCTCCTCCTAACTGGTCCAAAATAAGTTTGTTAAGGATATTCAGTATCTGCTGCTGAATGTGTTTCAGTGCTGGCACTGTAAAGGCATGGAGCAAAGGGACAATCACAGATTTGGGGTCCATGCAGCAGCATATGCCAACACTGTGCACCCCTGACAGAATCTGGATGCAGGTGCTGCTCAGGGAAGCCTGCTGCAGCAAGCGCAGGCACTGGTGGGCACACACCGCAATGCAACAGCAGCGCTCAGGGTAATGAACATCTCCATCCGCAGTCTCTTCAAATGGGTTTTTGGAAAGCTGGTTTTTAAAAGCAGAAACTAGAAGACCGGAGAGATCCCGGTGATGATGCATAAAGTGGGAATACTCACAGCGCCGGTGCCGTTTTCTAGGACACACCGAGTGGTGAAGTTGCTCTGATTTCACTTTTTTGACAGTGCTCATGATCTTCAGCACACTGCTGATGAGGGCTTTCAAATGTTCTGAGGCCTCAGGAGGGACTCCTTCTCTTGCCACCAGCCATTCCATCTGAAGAACCACTGTCTCAAATAGGTTAAATCCTTGGTGCTGAATGAACTCTTGAACCAAGTCCATGGCTTGACTAAAGTAGAAGGGATTTGAAGCTGCACTCTGAAGACAACAGATCAGGATCTGTAGAACTCCTTCCAGAAGCTCAGGAAGAAGCAGGGCTCTATGGCGATACATGGAAAACACAAAGCCCTCCTGGACCTCCTGTAGTGTTTTTTTTGATCTTGGTGCAAACGGGTCAGGCCGCTTCTCTAGGCATGCTCTGATTTTTAAAGCAGCCCTGAGCAATTCGGTTAGATGTTTCCTAAGACTTTCTGGCATTGCCTCTGCAGTATTAATATCTACTGACATGAGATGCAGTACTGTTCGAAAGAGCATCCGTTGAACCAAAGCAACTGGCTCTTCAGTCCAACCTGCAGACAGCACTTGGCTCTCTACATAGTCATTGAGATTACAGCAGTCTCCAAAACCCACTAGGAATTCAGTCAGGGTGGGTACTACACTAGCTGCCAGGGCAGAGTTATGATTCAAAGCAATGTCAAACTTACAGACTTTTTCCAGTAAAGATAACAAAACATGACATAAGTCAAATGGAGAATTATTCATGTTACTGAGAATAGACAAGGCAGCTGGCTCGCTTAAAATATCAGAATTAGACTCTAGTCTTGGAATGATGTCTCTGGAACTTTCCAAAGCCATGGTGTCAGGAGTCTGCTCTTTGGTTACAAGCAAGTCGAGTTGAGCTGTAAGGTGGCCCTTAGGAGGCTGCACTACAAAGCGCTGCAGCACGTGGGGCCGCCTATGCTTACTCACGACTGGACTTTTCTCATCAGAATTGCCTTCTGAGTCAGAGGTGGAGAGCTGTGTCTTTCTTGCATCTCTGACAGAGTAGCGATGGGTACTTTTATGCTGTCGTCTGCTTTTTCGAGAAAGGTTTACTTTTGCAGAAACTTGACCATGTGGAGTACTTCCTTCTAAATATAATTTTCCCTGAGTAGACCTTTGTGAACTTGAATGTTTTTCTTTGGTCAGGATTAAATCAGATGACAATGGCAGGTTAAAATCTAAAAAAAAAGAAGAAAGAATGATTTTGTTGTAGGCTGCTTTCCTTCAGCTTGGTGAAGTGTCGGGTCACTTCCCACACTAAACACCAGGGGGCTTTAATTCAAAGAGTACTAATTGATCATGTAAACAACCAAGAACAGATTTAGGAAAGCAAATTACATCTCAACCCATGTATTGCACCCTAACTTCCAAATATGTAGAAGTTGTAGTGTGTGGTATTGCTCATTACTCTGATAATGCCACAATTAACACACAGGGGTATATTATGTTCTCAAAAACAGTATCGATTCATAGTTTTTAAAGAATCTTAATACAAACCATATAGCACATACCAAATATTCACCAAGATTGCAATTAAGATAGTTCTTCATTCAAAATATTTCTCTAGTGTCTCCTGCTAGAACAAGCACTTAGAAATGGCTTTTGCTAAAAAGTACCAACTCCCTACATGCCCTATAAGTTATCTAAAAGCAGGCTAATACCTGACATCTCTCCCTCCATTCTCCATGTCTCCTTTGCTATGAGTCTCTTTACTGTAGCACTCTGGGTACTGGCACCAAGGGTGATAGTTATGGCAAGGACCATAATTATCCCCAAGGCACATCAAAACGTCACAGGACAATGACATATGATGAAGCTGCAACTTGAAGCACAGCTACCAGCTCATGGGAACCAGAATGCTCTCCTCAAGTAATGACAACAACTTCTCTAGAAACAACTGAGATCATGATCAAACAGGTGACATTTTGCCTAGGATTGCTTAATTATGCATATCTCTTGTCCCCTATCCCAGTTCTTTCTCTATTTAAACCTAAAGCTCAGGGCTATACCCTGAAGAACTTTGCCTCTCCTCCTCCTCCTTCTCCTCCTCCTCCTTCTCTTTCTCCTCCTCCTCTTCCTCCTGCTGTAGGTTGTGGGGCTTGAACTCTGGGCCTGGGCGCTGTCCCTGAGCTCTTCAGCTCAAGGCTATCAGTCTACCACTTGAGCCACAGCGCTACTTCCAGTTTTCTGGAAGTTAATTGGAGATAAGAGTTTCACGGATTTTTCTGCCTGGGCTGGCTTTAGATCTCAGCCTCCTGATAAGCTAGGATTACAGGCATGAGCCAATGGTACCCAGATTTCACTCATTTAAAAAAATAACAGAATATCACTCAAAAGTCATTTGATAAACCGTCAATACTTAAAAAAATCCACCGTCTAAAAAGAAATGTAATCTTTATCTGACTTAGGTAGGTGCAGCCCTTCTATACATCACCTTTATAATAACAATTTAAAATTTTTACCAAAAAATAATAACCACCATAAAATTGTTATTCATACAGCAAAATTTCTCAGACCCCCCTCAGACAATATCACAATCAAAGGGCATTTTAGGTCAGATATAGAAGATCATATCTGTAACCCTAGCTACTCAAGAAGCTAAAATCACAAGGATAGCATTTTGAGGTTATTCCCTATAAAAAGTTTGTGACACTTCATCTCAACCAATGAAAGGCTGGGCTCAGCTGTACTTGCATATCATCTCAACTACAAAGGAAAGCACAAATAGGAAGCATGCAGTTCAGGCTAGCCTAGGCAAAAAGTGAATCTACTGGAAAAATAATGAAAGCAGAAAGGCCTTGGGGCATGAGTCAAGTGGTAGAGCACCTACCTGCCCTACGAGGTCTAAGCCCTGAGTTCAAATACAATTACTGCCATAAAAATGGAGTCATTTGTTTCACTAAAAAATAAATGGCCAGGCACTGTTGGCTTATGCCTATAATCCTAGCTACTCAGGAGGCTGAGATCTGAGGATCTCAGCTGGTTTGAAGCCAGTCCAGGCAGGAAAGTCAATAAGACTCTTATCTCCAATAAACTACTCAGAAAAGGCTAGAAGTGGCACTGTGGCTCAAGTGGTAGAGTGCTAGCCTTGAGAAAAAAAAAGCTCAGGGAGAGCACCCAGGCCCTGACTTCAAGCCCCAGGACCAGCACAAAAATAAAAAAAAGTTATGGCAAACAATAACATAATATGGTAAAAGATGATAAAACATAATATATATTTCTGGGCCAAATTGTTTGAAGAGGAGTTTATAAAGATAAAATTAGCCCTTATTAACCAAAGGTAAAGGAAACATGACAGGAAAGGAAAGTGAACTAAATATATACTACAAAGTTTTAGGGGAAAAAATTGAAACAATCACTTTAGAAAAAATGTTAATATAAACAACTAAAAAATTATAACTGCTATTTTCTTTGTGAGGGCTAGTCATTTTTATATTGCGCAATTTAAAGTGAGTAGAATGTTCTGGAAATGTTAGCTGAATGAGTGAAGCTATCACTGTACCAATAAGATAACTGAATGAATGGTCACTATCCTCAAATCATCATTTGATGTAAGAGTTACTAAATCAAATAATACCTCTCTGTCTTACTGGGAGTGATTCCCAATAAAATTCAAGATTAGATTTACAAAGCATGTCATACTGCTGTTTGTTTTCTGACTGGACACTGATGAAACACTCTCTGCTTCAGCTGGAGAAGCATGACCCATAACCTCACTTGATAAACATTCTAAGTGGTTAGAATGTCCACATAACACAACTACATGGATTCATACCTTCTCAGTCACAGTGTCATTATGGTCCAAGTGTGCTGAGTGACTCCCCAGGGCTACTCGAAGTAACGCATCAAATAAAGGCTTTGCTAACTCAGTTTCAGTCACCTTTGACTTGAAAAGATGGTTCCTCATCTCACCCAGTATACTTTCCACAGACAAGTTCTAGGTAAAAATACAAGAGTAAGAATATTAATAACATACTTTACAACTAAATAAAATGGTAAACGTGTAAAATTTGAACTCATATTCAAATATCCTACCAAAATGAGTTATTTATCAAATATATTACTCATGTACAATAATTGAGTCACAAAAAGATGATTCTTTAAAACTTCAGAGTTTTATTTAGCCCTCTCTAGAGTTTGCAAATTCCTTTCTCGTAGAATTCACTAAGCAGTTGTGTTCTATTTCTCTTCTCTTCTGACACTGAAGGAAGCCCTTGCTGCTTGCCTCTATCTCTACAAAGGCAAGGTATATCTAACAATGGTTAAGAAACAGGCTTCTCTTTTAAGGAATTCTCAGTCTAGCACATGGAACAAATAAGTACAGACAAGATATGGTGATGATTATACTAGAGCTGTAACACAGCCAAGGAATCTGAGTAGGGCACCCATCAGTACCTCCCGAGATTGTGAATACTAAAGTCTAAAATGCGGTATGTGTAACTACTCCTTTGACACTATGTAAACTGTTTCACAGGAATTCTGCACTGTAAACTCAACTGTAAGATTCTCTAAGAACTGGTTCATGTACTCCTTCATGTCCTCCATAGTACCCAAGCTTCTCAGAATATAAAAGCTCTGGAAAAATGAAAGGAAGATCATAAATGCACATTTGTACACATGTAAGTGTATACACATACATATACTAAGATATACTAAGGACATAATACAGACTAAGGACATAATATTACCTGAGTAGGTAACTCCAGTTCCATCTTCTGACTTGTCCTGGCACTATGAAGACAAATGGCCAGAAGAGCTTCCAAAAGTCTTATGCTCTGAAGTGAAGCCTCCTTTCCTCCATTCATGAACACCTCTGCTTCCTCAGGAGCAGCTTCAATAGCTGAAACTTGTTCCATATTTGTACAGGAAATATGCTGTGACTCTAATATACCTATGCTATCCACATTGTCTCTTAGACTTCCCAGTTCTGATGCCATGGGGTCATGTTTTGCAGGTAAAGGTGGTAAGTCTTCCTTCAATGTAATCTTAGCTGGAGAGGTTCTCATCAGATCTTGGTTTTCATTTACAGTCAAATCTCCCTGCCTTGTTCCTTGCTCCTCCTCTTGACTATGGAATAATTTCTGTATTAACATAAATATCAACTTATAGCATACTCGGAAACCACCAAGCCTATGAAACTGTTTCTGGAAGACTGGGCTCAACATGTAAATCCAATGGCACATTGACCAAACATCTGCTGCTTCATGCAAACGTTCGGGACAAGGCAAGACAAGACTCTCAAGAGACAGACATGGCATCATGCGACTTAAAGGCTCACTGGCTGTACTATCATAGCCAGATGTGTCCTCGGATTCATTGGCTGACTCCACATCAGCCTCTGCTTCTTTACTTACACATAAAAATGCCACACAGAGGAAGAGGTTTATGGTATTGATATGAACATCCTGGTGAAAAGTCTTCCGTTTCTTTGGATAAGCTTCTTTGAGAGTGGCATAGAACTTGCGGAGGCTCTGAGGAGCATCTGAACAAGCCTGCTGGCTAGAAAAGGAAGGAGTTGCACTTAAAGATGACAACTCCTTCTGCTCAGTGTCTAGTCCATCAATACCTGGGACTGAAGCATCTTTCTGTTGTTCCCCCAGGCTGATTATCAGAGTTTCAAATGCTTTTAGGGAATGGCTTCGTATACCATCTAGATAATTTAATTCAATTATTTGACTTACTCCATTACAACTTAAAAATAAATCTCTTATTACCCTGTGAGAAAAAGGAAAAAAGCACAAAAAGTTTTACGTATAGAAATGTAACTTACAAATAGGCACATGCATTCTTCAGTATATCATTGCTGCACACAATATATTCTAAACACTGTCCCACTTGATTCATTATCTGGATAAAGTCTTTTCTTTTCTTTCTTTTTTTTTT
>NW_012267240.1:89307-108821 GCF_000151885.1 Dipodomys ordii | reverse complement strand
AAACAAAGGAGGAGGCAACAATGCTTGATAAGAAATGTACTCATTACCTTGCCCATGTAATTGTAACCCCTCTGTATTTTCACAATAAAAAATTACAGCAAGAAAATGATGATCATAAAATTATCCAAATGAATAATAAGATATAATGTGTGTATGTAAATAATCGAGGAATACATTGTTTTTCAACCTGCATGAAAACAAAGTGCACCAAAGATACAATAATTAAGTTTAAACTGTTATTTTACTTAACTGAGGAACTAAATAAATCTTATTCCTAGTACATAGTTAAATTTAAAAAAAAACTATTGTTCTTGATCTATGCAAGATGATGGCTGAAGTCTTTCACTTTTTCACAGGGACTAGAGCGTGCCTGGTGACCTTCATAAATGCAACTTTAATGGAATGCTAATGGGATGACCAATGTGTGAGTTCCATTATAACAGACTGAAGTGTCAAACAAGGTAAGGTCTAAAATACATGGTCTACAATAAAGGAAGCTACTTTTTTAGCTCATCCTTCCTGTAGAGTACTAATCCTCATCTTTATATTTAATAGACAGTGGTCTAATGGAGCTTTCAGGACCTCCATGTGTGACACAGAACTACAGATACATTGTCTTAGTAAGTTAGCTCGCTGCTCCACAGCAGTACACTGGTAAATTGTCACTGTTGTGTGAACAGGAATTCCTGCCTCCTGTGACACATGGCTCTTGTATGTCCCTCATTGCTTCCCACCACTTTAGGGCTTCACCCTGGAAATATCTCCTCTGCAAAGTTTTCCATCAACTCAGACGACTGCTTTCCTTCTCAGGATTTCATGCCAAGGGCCCCAATTTTCTAAGTGGATTAGTTCTCAAAACCTACGGCCTTTCTAAAGGATAAGGCTGTACTTGAGTTTACCTTTACCACTGGAATTAGAGCCATCCTGCAGTCTGATACAACAACAGGGGAAAATCAATCTTTATTTCACAATCAATGAGCATATTTCCAACACAATTCGTATTTTTGTATTTCATAAAATACTTTTTTTCTTATTTGTAGGCACCCTGAAAAACCAGAGCTTGCAGCCCTTTATTTCAAATCAAGCTCTAGTTTTATCTCCCAGGGTCTTAAGTGTACATAATCACACAGTATATGGGGGAGCAGGGAGTCTTTTAATACCTTATGTCATAGACAATACAGGCCATACACAGAACCATTCCCTGGCTATTTCTAAATAGCCTTGCTTAATATTTACACTTTTAACTACCTTCTTGAAGTTAAAAAGGCTGGTCTTACCTTTTAAACTTCCCCAAAATAATAATAAACAGCAAAATAATTTTCATTATAGTAGCACTTTTTAAATTCAATTCAAAAAA
This sequence comes from Dipodomys ordii, assembly GCF_000151885.1. Lineage (NCBI taxonomy): Eukaryota > Metazoa > Chordata > Mammalia > Rodentia > Heteromyidae > Dipodomys > Dipodomys ordii. Next base: position 107,464 of record NW_012267240.1, on the reverse strand, counting down.
CATATCTCAAGTACCTGCCCTTTTTATACTTGCATTGTTAGCCTAGATTTTTAACTAACTGTCCAGCTTAGACATTCAGAAGCAGTAGTAGCAGAGGGGGACACAGCGCAAATGAAGTAAGTCAGGGAAAAGCTGATATCCTGAACCATTCTGATGTCTAGGAATCTCCAACGGCTGATAGGCAGCAAAAAGGGGTCCTCAAATGTCATGCCAAGGAACATCAAGAAAATTTTGGATAGGCAGGAAAAAGGAAGCAATCTGTTGGACAAAACATCTCAAAGCATAGAGCCAAAAGTCCTGCAAAACCATTAATTAAAGAATTATATCATAAGCTGGGCGCCGGTGAGGCTGAGATCTGAGTATCACAGTTCAAAGCCAGCCTGGGCAGGAAAGTCCGTGACACTCTCTTTTTTTTTTTTTTATTGTGAAAATACCGAACACGGGGGTTACAATTACATGGGCAAGGTAATGAGTACATTTCTTATCAAGCATTGTTGCCTCCTCCTTTGTTTCCCCTTCCCATCTCCCCCATACACCCACCACACACCCCCTCCCCACCCCTGGCCAAAGTTGTAAAGTTTGTTTTTCGACATAACGACTTGTACATCTCATTGTTGCAATGGGTCCACCTGTATCGCTATTTAAATGATTTGTTTTTTTCCTTCCCCTCCACAAATTATGCCAACATCAAGACCCAGCAATCCCACTTTTGGGCATTTACCTAAATGATCACAAACAAGACCATACTAAAGCTACCAGCACAACTGTGTTTATTGCAGTATTATTTACCATAGCTAAGATATGGAACCAACCCAGATGCCCCTCAGTAGATGAATGGATCAAGAAAATGTGGTATATATACACAATGGAATTCTATGCCTCCATCAGAAAGAATGACATTGCCCCATTTGTTAGGAAATGGAAAGACTTGGGAAAAAATTATATGAAGTGAAGTAAGCGAGGCCCAAAGAAACATAGGTCCCATGGTTTCCCTTAGTTGCAATAACTAGTATATGTCTGAGACAAGCAGAAAAGGTCAGATAAGTTGATGTTAGGTGAAATGAACCCCAAGGTAAGTATTCAAATGTTTTTTTCTTTCTTGCAATTGTTTCTAGCATATTTATGGTGATTTCTTTGTTTCTTTGTATGTCCCTCCCCCACGGTATAACCCCTGCTTTCCGTGACACTCTTATCTCCAATAAAACCACTAGAAAACTGGAAGTGGTGCTGTGGCTCAAGCAGTAGAGCACTCGCCTTGAGCTGAAGAGCTGAGGGACACCGCTGAAGCCCAGAGTTCAAGCCCCACGACCGACCAAAAAAAAAAAAAAAGAATTACATCAAAAAATGAACACATGGGCTGGGTACCAGTGAGTCACACCTGTCATCCTAGCCACTCAGGAGGCTGAGATCTGAGTATAGCTGTTCAAAGCCAGTCTGGGCAGGAAAGTCCAAGGGACTTGAATTTCCAATTAGCCACCAGAAAACCAGGAGAGGTACTGTGGCTCAGGTGGTGGAGCACTAGCCTTGAACTGAAGAGTTCAGGGACAGTGGCCAGGCCCTGGATTCAAGCTGATAAACAAACAAACACATTCCAAGCCCCCAGAATAGAAGGAGGTGCTGCCCTCATAGACCTGCAATCTTCCATAACCACTATGGTTAAAGGAAATGCTACATGCCTCTTTCCCTGTCCCGTTAACTGTGTGGCTAGCTTTTCCCCATCTTGTCACTGTGCATGTAGGACTCTGGAGATGGGGGCAGGTAGTTTGCCTCTTGGTTCACAAGTTTTCCACTGAGAAGAGCTACAACAAAAGTACCATGTGTGGAAGCTCACCTGGGACCCAGTGCATACAGGGAGATCCCGAGCTTTCCAGGAAGATGCAGGATGGGACCATACTCTGTGAGTCAGGGAAGGAGTGCAGGAGGAATGTTATTTTGGCCAAAGAGGAGTATGGTGGATGAAACATAGCTACAGACTAACTGTAGTTCCTCCTATCAAGTGATGGGCTTTACTTCTCCATCCCTTAAATCTGAGTTGGCTTTGGGGGTTGTTTTGACCAATAATGCAATCAAAATGGCTATGTAGCTTCTTGCCACTTCCCCCTTCCCTCTTCAGAGTGTTTCCAACTATCAGATAAAGAGGCTAGATGTGGCTTACTGAGAAACGTGGCCTACTTATCCATGTGGGCAGAACTGAGGCAGCCATCAAACAACTCTCAGCCTCCTAAATGACTGAATTCTTGTACACCGAAATAGGTGTACATGCTTATTCCTCTTTGTACTGTGAATCCCTATGTAAGGATGCCAGGCCGTTTTTGTCATCACTATCAGCCCTTCTTTTCAAAAGCAAGAGCTCCTGGTAAAGATAGTCTCTGTTTTTTCATCCCTGCATCCAGAAGGTGCTAGACACAGTAGGTACTGAATGGTCTGTTGAATAAATCAGTAAACTACATAGCCATACTACAGTATGCCACTATAGAGGAGCTAGTTAAGCAGCACTACATGTGAAAGTGAAATTACTACAAAGATGTAGAAAAAGTAAGATGGTATTTCGCAGAGAAAACAGCTAAAGGTTAAAGTAACAATTTTCCTTGATTTTACTCTTAGAACCTGTATCAAGTGACTTTTGTCATTTAATTGCTCCAGATCTCAGTTTCTTCATCAGTAACAGAAGGAGATCTATTTGGATAACTAAAAGACCTTTTAGGGGTTGGAGGCATGAATTGGGTAGTAGAGCCTCAGTACTCTTATTTTAAACATGGAGTTTGATTCTTATATAATAGGTGGCAAGTGATCTGGTGCCAACATAATTTATCAAAATTGGACTAGCAAGGGTTGGGGATATGGTTCAATGGAAAAGTGCTTGCCTCGCATGTACAAGCCTCTATGTTCAATCTCCAGCACCACAATAAAAAGAAAATGTCAGTCCTCATAATTTGATTAGCATACATAACCATGAGGTACAAGTGATATTTAAATTTTTAATAATAATTATCATTCCTATGCCTAGATGGTCAAGTATGAAGTTTTACTGAAGGAAGTTATATAATCTTAAATGATTTCAGTCATTTACTAATGCATTAAAATATTTCATGGCTTAAAAGAGAAAAGATAAAATCTTCAGAGACAGAAAGCAGATAGAGTGGCTGCTTAGAGCTGGGAACAGATAGAGAGGGTATGGAGTTTCTTTCTGAGGTGATAGAAATGTTCTGAAACTGCCTAAAACAATGGGTTAATACATCTATGACTACACTATAAACTTGTCTATGTGACATGGGTAAATTGTATAATATGTGTAGATTTTAAAAAGCTAGTGAACCTAGCACAGGTGGCTCACACCTATAAAGCTAACTACGCAGGAGGCTGAGATCTGAGAAATGTGATGCCGTTTGAAGCAAGCCTGGGCAGGAAAGTTCATGAGACTCTAATTACCAGTTAACTCACAAAAAGCTAGAAGTGGAGCCGTTACTCAAGTAAGAGGAAAAAAAAAGGAAAACAAACAAACAAGCTCAGTGACAACGCCCAGGCCCTGAGTTCAAGCCCAGGACCAGCAGAAGAAAAAAAAAAAAGCTAGTGCAATTCCTATAGGGAATACATGATCAATTTAGAGAAAACCTATCATTACAGTATTGATTCTTTCAATAATATTACATAGTTCTCCATTTATTAGGGACTACTTTAGTGTCTCATAATGCATTATGGAATTCCATGCTTAAGTACTGCACGTATTTTATTATATTTATTCCTGGGGACTTACATGGTATCTTTTAAGAAAGACAGACCTGGGCATGGTATCTGAAGCCTGAAATCCTAGTGACCTGGGAGGTGGTGACTGGGGAATCAGGGTTCAGGGCCATCCTGGGCATAAAATTTCCTGAAATTTCATCTCTTTCAAGGTTGGGTATGGTGGTGGGCACTGTCGTTAGGAGAAGTACAATGGTTGGACACAATGGTACATATCTGTTATCAAAGCAATATGCCTAAGTAGGAAGATCATGGCCCAACTCAGCCAAAGTAAAAAGGAACTAAAGCTGGGCACAGGTGGCTTCATACCTGTAATCCTAGCTACCCAGTAGGCTGAGATCTGAGGATCACAGTTCAAAGCCAGCTCATGCAGGAAAGTCCATGAAACTCTTATCTCCAATAAACTCAGAAAACTGGAAGTTGCACTGTTAGCTCAAGAGCTAGAGCACTAGCCTTGAGCTAAAGAGCTGAGGGACAGTGCCAAGCCCAGAGTTCAAGCCCCATGACCAACAAAAAAAAAGAAAGAAAGAAAGAAAAAGAAACTAAAGGTGTGGCTCAAGTAGTAGACTGTCTGCCTAGCAAGCTTGAGGTCCTGAATTCAATTCTCTGTACCAAGAGGAAGGAAGAGCATTAGACAGCAAGCCCATATGGCCATACCATACTTCAAACGAAAACAACAATACATACAAGCTAAAGAAAGTAGTATTAGCAAGCTCCTTAAATCTGTCATACTAAAAATTTTAAAAATGAATTGGACCATTACTGAAAAAGGAAATTCATGTTTCTAAATTATAACCTTATACAATAATCAGTTGCTTCACAATATTTGGATAAAAATATGTATGAAACACATCAGAAAAAAGCCAATTAAATTTCTAACATATTTCACACAGTAAAACATATCCAAGTAAATTATATAGTTGTAAATGGAGTTGTCTTTTTCTTTTCTAGAGTGATGTAGGAGCTAGGCCTTTATCTCAGAGCCTCTTAAGAAACTATATCACCCAAAATTATACATTTATGACCAAATACAATATACTGATGAAAAACAATGATAGGAAAATGTTACCTGATCAATGATAGAATTTAGCCTGGTAAGTAACAGAAATCCTCGCCCATAAACAAGGTATTGTCCCAGGGCAGCCATATGTGTCTCCTCTTCTTCTTCTTCCCTGGCCTCTGCCCTCTGAACCACTGCATTGCAAAGCCGGTTGACATCAGTCAGAAATTCACGTGCCAATGAGTTACTGTCAGTGCTCATGACAGAGCTATGAAGCAAGTATAACAAAAAAAGATTAGAAAAATGAATACAAATTTACTTTCAAACTGTGTGGTTGTTTTGTTTTGTGGGTTTTTTTTTTTTAGTTGGTTGTGGGGCTTGAACTCTGGGCCTGGGCACTGTCCCTCAGTTCTTCAGCTCAACGAGCACTCTACCACTTGAGCCACCTCGCCACTTCCAGTTTTCTGGTGGTTTATTGGAGATAAGATCTCATGGACTTTCCTGCCCGGGCTGGCTTTTGAACCGCAATCCTCAGATCTTAGCCTCTTGAGTAGCTAGGATTACAGGTGTGAGCCACCACACCTGGCTTTGTGGTTTTTTGTTTTTGTTTTTTCTGCTTATGTGGTGCTGAGGAATCAAACCCAGGGCTGCATGCATGCAAGGCAAGCACTCTACCACTGAGCCACCTTCCCAGCCCATGGTTTGTTTTTAACATAAAATTTAACATAAAATTATCCAGTTATTGGTCTTAACCTTATAAAATTCTCAGGTATAGTTCTAAACTACACAGGCATTTCTTGAATAATCCCTGTAAGGAAGAAATAAGTGCCAGGTGTGAAATGTCTTAGCACAGTTTAGAAAGGTAAGATACCACCAGTGGGTGGTAGAAGTTAAGATAGATTCTGCTATAAAACAGATAAACAAGCTAGGCATGGTGGCATTATAGGCATTATAGGCTTATAATGTCTATAATCCTAGCTACTCAGAACTCAGAGATGAGAATTGAGGTTGGAGTTCAGCATGAGGACGGGAGAGAGGAGGAATTTGTGAGATCCCATATCAATCAACAGTTTAGCATGGTAGTACGATTGTCATCTCAGAAAATTGGGGAAAAAATCATGAATGGGAAGAAAATTGTGGTCCAGGTCAGATCCTGAATAAACACAAACCACCCTATTCAAAAATAAGCTCAGTTAACAGAGTTTAAGAAGGACTCCTATCAGGTAAGAAAAAAAAAAAAATTGAAGAATTTTAGCAAGTGAAGTTAGGCCACTTGGCTTTAGGATGCATATGAATCAAATAAAAAAAAGTCACACTTTAATATGCAGAAAAACAGTAAGACAAAACAGACGAAAGTGGTGATACAGAGAAAACAAGTATTCAGAAAGAAAGTCATGAACAACAAAATATTAAAAGAGTTTCAGAAAATGGAACTGTGGCTCAAAATGGTAGAGCTCTAGCCTTGAGTGAAATTGCTCAGGGACAGCACCCAGGTCCTAAGTCCAAGCCCCATGACTGACAAAACAACAACAACAAACAAAAAAATCCAGATTTTCAAAACAGTTTATCTTAAGGTTAAAAGTAATTTTGAGAGGAGGTGAAATAGACTAGAATGTATCATAAACATGTGTGGAGATGTAACAATGAAATCCCCTCTTGTATTACTAATGTGAGCTAACAAACAAACAACAACAAAAAAAACCCCAGCAATTTTGAGCCTACCAGTAACCTTTAAAAAATGCTTATCTCAGAGATGTAAAAGGAAAGGAGACACGAACTGCCCAGTTTCCCTTCGCCATTTTACAGTCCTGCTGAGAGAGCAGGGGCTACGTATAATAAGAAATGACTATACAAGCTGCCATATCAGTAAAAACTAGTCTTTATACATCCTAGTGTACAAAGAAATGTATGTTTTTCTTGATTACACATGTTTATAGACATAAAATTGTTTGGTAATGTTTTACCTGTTTTTAAAATTCATACAGATATTATAGTATATGTATTTATACTGTTTTCTTCCAGCAACAATATGTCTATTCCTTTAAGGTATTTTGTAATATGCTACTGCATGAATCAACCACCATCCAACAGAAAGTTTAGGGTTTTGCTCTGGGGCTAAATTAATGATATCTAACTATGTTATTTCAAAGTCTTCAAATGAATTGTCTTTTTTTTTTTTTTCTGGTTGTGGGACTGAACTCGGCCTGAGCGCTGTCCCTGAGCTCTTCAGCACAAGGCTAGTGCTCTACCACTTGAAAAAAGCCACTTCCGGCTTTTTTCTGTTTATGTGGTGCTGAGGAATAGACCCCTGAGCCTCATGTATGCAAGACATTCACTCTACCACTGAACCAAATTCCCAGCCCTGAATTAAGCCTTTTGATTGCTAATATTTCTTACATTTGATACTTACCAGTCTTTTAACGCTTCTGTAACATTTACAAATGTATAATTTGGGTTCAAAAACTAGACGAAACACACTCTTAGGATAAAACTTCACCTACAAAAAAAACCCAAATATATGAATTCCAATAGTAAACAATAAAGAATTTTAACAAATAAGATTCTAACATAAAATCACTGGCCAGTCTTGACATATAATAACTGGGTCAACCAATAAAGTTTTTATAATCTCAGGAGTACACTAAAAAGAATGTTTAGCTTTAAGAAGTGAGTTTTGAGGGAGGGAGTTCCGGAACATGGTGCTATGAACTTAACCATAGATCTCTTCTCTTTTTCCAGTAAATCACAAGTTATCTACCAAGAAGAATCAAGTTGGTACTAATCAAGTTGGTAGCATATCACTTATGTATAACTCAGAATTCCTGAACAGCAAAATTATTGTTGTCCCGTCAGGGTGAAAGGTATATGATGAACACAAAATGAGTCACTGATGACTAATTACCAAATTTCATATTCTTGTATTCTTCAAACAAATTAATTACTTGTGTACAATACAATGATGACTATTTCTAGACTACCATGGAAAAATTCCTACTCCTAGGATAGCATCAGGATGCTTTTCTTTAGCTATCTAGTCTCTCCTCCCCTTCACTTCAGTTTTTATACTTTTTTTTCCCCCCAGAGCTGAGGACCTAAGTTAAGATCTTGCACTTTGCCAGGCAAGTACTCTTCCACTGAGCCAATTCCCCAACCACTTTCACTTTAGTTTTTAACGGGAATAAACATCAAAATATTTCTTATTACAGTTTTAAAGGTTTAGTTTTAGTTACAAGACTTTAAAAAAAATAAAAGCAATCTTTAATTGCTTCAGAGCGCTCAAATCTGGAAACCTACCCTGAGTTTTCTTGGCAAACACTTCTTGTAGCATACATTATTCTGGGCTCTTGAGAACATGGTAAGGAAGGAGACAGAGACATGTTAGACTAGAAGAGCTTGGTGTGTGGGGAGAAACCACCCTTTCAGATGGGTGCAACTGCAAACAAGGGCTGGCCCTCATACTCGCTCCTCTAGATGACCACTAGTGGCCAGTATAGCGGCTCAACCCAACAAAAGTCTTGGAAAGGAGTCAAAATGCCTTCCATGACTGCTTCTGAGCTAATAAAAATCTGTGTATATTTTAAACCTAAAAATTATGAAAGAGGAAATGATCAGTCAAATTATGGTCTAAAAACGGTTTTCCACTCACTGTTCTAACTGCTGGTTAACTAGTGATATCTGGACTACTGGTAGATTCATGTATCCTACAATTGTTTTGCTCTTACTAAAAGACATTTTCTAAGCCATAGTAAGGGATTTCTCTAAGGCTCATAAACAGACATGGCTTCTTTATCTCCAGATTCTGAAAAGCCCAGATCCACATCCATAGAGTTTCAGACTGTCCAAGACCATAATTACTACGTTCAGCAGGCAGATCCCTGACTCTACCACCACTCTACATACAACTGTGTTCAAATTTGGTTGTTTTGGTTATCCTGGGATTTGAACTCAGGGCCTCACATTAACAAGGCAGGCACTCTATTGCTGAGCCATGCCTCCTGCCCTCTTTTGCACTAATGATTTTGACACAGGGTCTCATTCTTGCCTGAGCACTTCTTTCTTATTTTTTTGTTTCTTATTATAGCTGGGATGACAGGTATGTACTATCATACCCAGCTTCTTCAACTGAGATTGCGTTTTTCAGATTTTTCTGTCCTGGCTGGCCTAGAACCATAATCCTTATGAAATAAGCCTCACATGTAGCAAGGATTGCAGGCATAAGCCAATAGTACCTAGTTTGTATTCTAATTTTCATATTATATTATATTATTGTATATACTACTCATATCAAGTTCCATCAAGTCTGGAAATACATATTTTAGTAGGCTTAGAGATATCTTTAGCACAGTATACATATTTATCTGTTTCTGAACTATACAGATACCTTGTAACTACTCAGTTATTTGACTTTCTTATACCCTAGATCATGAGCTTTTTATGGGAAAAGAGTGTCTTATTCTTATAAGGCCAATTTTAAAGTCAATATATTACTATAATTTTGCATTTGCAATATAATGTATTGTAATACAATGTATCATTCAATGTATCATAACAGAAAAAAATGAGTCCCAACAGTTCTAGAGTGTTTATAATTATATTTACTATATATGAAACATATAGCAATAATTACTTTTAATCATATAAATAACCTCAGAAAATAAGTTTAGTCTGATTTCATATAGTGATTAATAAAATATGAACAGAACAGAACAATAAAAAACAAAACAGTAAAAAAGGATCCTGCTTTAATGTTTTAACTAAATCTTCTAGTTTCATATCATCAGAAACTTCATCAATATGTCATTTTATTCAATATAGTAAATATTTACTATGTGCCAGCTACTATATTATGCTCTAAGAAGAGCAAAAATAAAACCTACCCTCATGGACTGCAATAGAGACAGATTAAAAAAATCATATATTAGCATGTCAGACATTAGTAAAAGCTACAAAAAAATTAAAACAGAATACAGTGATAGGATGTTACTCTAGAAGGTCTGAAGAAGTGAAATTTGAGCAGAAATCTGTCTAGAGTAAAAAATGGGTCATGTGGGTACCTGGAAATATGTATTTTAAGGTACTGATATAAATGCATGTTTGATGCAGTGAATATTAAATGCAAAAGAAAAATCAAGGCCTAGAGCACCTGCCTAGCAAGTGTGAGGTCCAAGTTCAAACCTCAATACTGCAAAGAAAAAGCAGAGAAGTTGAAAGTGACTATTTAAAGAAGGAGTGAAAAAGTCACCAGTCCTACCTCCCAGGCACTGAACTAACATGTGCAAAGAGAGAACAGAAGTGTCCCTGAAAATGTCTCTTCCTAAGAATAAATTCCTAATCTCATATCCCCTCATGAAAAATACTATTGTTTCCTGACAACAGAAGGGCAAGGCAGATGGAAGACAGAGCTCCACTTTACCTATGTCAAGTCTGATAGTTCTCTCAGAAACCAAGTAAGGGATGTTAAGTAGGCAGATGGAAATACAAGACTATGGTTCTGGTGGGAAAGAGGGAACTGCTGAATCAATTTACTAGAATGAAATTCCAGAGCAGTGTTGTCTATAAGAACTTGCAGAGACAATGGGGCTGTGGGGGCTGTCTTGTGATCTTTGCTCACTAACATAGCAGACAAAAGTCACATGTTGCTTGTCACTGCTGCAATTAACAGTGGGAACTCAGGATGAAGCCCAAGTTTGGGCGGAATCAAGGGAGGAGAAGCATTTTGCCCAGGAAAGAAAAGAAACAGCAAGTGAAGTGGGAGACAAGTCAGCAGCATACTGCCTCCCAGAAATCAAGCACAGAAAGCTCAGAAAAGTAAAGAGTGAGCAACGATATAAAATCTTGCTAAGAGAAGAAGGAAGAGGAAGACTGGGAATTAACTTGGATTTAGCAACATGGAAGTTCCTGACAAACTTGTCATAGAATGATCTCAGGGAAGTAGAGAAGAGTACTGACAGAATAAAAGCAAGCAATCTAAACAGCTCTATTGAGAAGTTCTGCTACAAAGCATGCAGACAACTTAAGAGAGGCACAGGCTAAAACAATTTTTAAAAAACTGATATCAGAGCTTCTCTAAGCTGAGATACAGCATGTTAGCACAACCAAGAAAGAAAGGTCAACTAGAATGAAAAGAATAATGCTAGGAGCAATGGAGGCAAAATTAAGAGGATCTAATAGCATACAACCCAGTTCATCTAACAGATGAATATGAATGTCAGAGTACATGTGTACATATGTAAGAAGACGATTAACAGATTTAGCAGTGTGAAGAGCATGAGGTTTTTGTTTTGCTTTTCTGGTGCTTCTTGAACTGGGTCAAAACATGTTACTCCTAAGAGGCTTCACCCTAGGCTACTAATGACCTTAAACCAAGACTGAGTTCCATTGTTCAGAAACTGTAGTACAGTATGGAATAACTGAGCTCTCCTTTGGTTCCCCAGGTATGGGAAGATAGAAAGACTATTAAATACTTCAGGAAAATCTAGATTTGTTACTGCTGCAATATTCTCCTCTATACCAAAAAATAGAAACTTAGGTTATCAGAAATGAATTCTTCCTAAAGGACTACACAACTCTGACTGATCACCTTTTTCTTCTATCAACATTTGTGAGTCTTTTAAAGTCCTTTGGGGGAGATGGCATCAAGTTCAATAAAAGTCTATAGAGTCTACAGTGTTTTTAATTCTGCAGTGTTTCCCCTCCTCAGTCTTCTGTAAGTTTTCACATTTCTACCATAATTACTTAAGATTATCAGTTGGGCAAAGACATTAACAAATCTTCTCAGAATCTGGCTCTGAGATGTGAACTTATTTAGAGTTGCCAGAGGTTCCTGTATAATCTCTTCCACCTTCAACTTAAATATTCTCCTATTATTTCCCTTTCCTTACTTCTACCTTTATCGGTCTGCATGTAGATCACTATCCATGTAGGGAAATACAGAGAATAGAAGCTGAGAACTTTCCATTATTCTGTGTATCCAGGTATAGAGTCAGTTTGTTAATAAGAATCTATTTATTTTCATTCTCTGTTTCCCTTCATGTATGAGTTCCAATTGTTCCATAAAGATTCAGTAAATGCTTTACAGCTACTTTTGCCCCAGAGGCTATACTGAAGGCATTTTATATGCCTTTTCTTTGAGCTTTAGAAACTTAGCATATTAATTTGCTGCATACCCACTGTGGCGGATAATCTGATGGTCAACCTGACAGGACTGAGTTTCATAGGAAAGCAAACCTCTGGGTGTGCCTACGAGAGACAATTAGATTGGGTGGCAGGGAGGCCTGGAACTATTCAGTGGTTTTATCCATTATTGGATTCAAATTTAATAGACTATCCGGAAGTGGTGAAACCATAAAAGGTGTCTAACTGGAAAAGTCCTTGCTGGGGGTAGGTATTTCTCTGAAGAGTATCTTGCCCCTAGACCTTTTCTGTTACCTCTCTGTGTGCTTCCTGGCTAGTATGAGGTGTATAGCCTCCCTCCATGGCCCCATTGCCCCTTTTCCTCCCCTCATTGCTTTAGGCCCACTAACCAGAGACAAAAACTCTGAAACCATGAGTTAAAATGGGTTTTTTCTCCTTCTAAAGGTTTCTCTCATGTATTTATCATAATGATGAGAAACTAACACGCCAGCTTCACTGTTTAGTCATTAGGTACCACTACAGAACATCCACTTTGTGCTGTATCACCCAAGTAACTTCAGTCTGTGACAGGGCATGTGTGTAGTCACTGACAGAGCAATGCCCCACCCCCAACCTGGCCCGGTGAGCTTAGTCCTCTCTCCGTGAGGCCAATGACCAGCTACTTGCCAGTGACACTGAGACTCATCTACTATGCTACTCATTCCAATTGCAGCAATGCTCAAAATGCTCAACAGATTCCAATACTAGACAAAACAAGGAAATAGTGTAAAACATGATTATTATTCTTCTGAGAAAGTAGGACTAGAAATGAAAAGGAGGAAACAGAGGAGAAAAGACGCCATAGATCAAAGAAGGTATTTTAGAAAAAAATTAGTTGGGTTTAACTGGCTTGTTTGTTTCAGAAATGGGAGAACCTGGGTGTATTTTTAGGCTATAAGGAAAGAATAATCAGGGACCTGATTGTGTGAGTTTCTCCTCGGCATCACACAACATGCCTTGTACCTTGAAGTCAGCCACAGTGGAGTATTTATACCATGAAAATAAGCAAATACTATATATCAGGGTCAGGGTTCCCCCCCCACTCCCTTTCCCATGCAAATCAATTTACTAGGATACCACCATGGCCAGCAGTGATAAGACACAAAGACGGGGACAAAAGAAGGAATAAATGAGGACAAAAGGAAACAGCAATTAATGACGACAGTATCAAGAATAGAGGTGAATCTGGGAGCCAGTGGCTTACACCTGTAATCCTAGCTACTCAGGAGACTGGGATCTGAGGATAATGATTCAAAGCCAGCCCAGGAAGGAAAGTCCATGAGTCTCTTATCTCCAATTAACCACCAGAAGTGGCAAAAACTGTGGCTCAAGTGGTAGAGCACTTGCCTTGAGCTGAAGAGCTCAGAGATAGTGCCCAGGCCCAGAATTCAAGCTCCACAACTGACCCCCCAAAAAAGGTCAGGAATGGAGGGACCTCAAGATCTGAGGGACCTCAACTTTCTCACTCAAGTAACAGACAAGGATATCTGCTGAGAAAGTTGGGCTGGGACTGGAGTCAAGTAATTTAGAAAAAAATTTGGGAGATAATCCAGTAGGACAGAATAGTGATGAGTACTTACTGGTGGTCTTGAGAGATCAGCAGAGGGTTAAAGCCACGAATTTCTGATGGTATCAGTTCAGATTCTGCAACAAGATTCAGCAGCCTGGGTCTAACAGTGAAGAATGCAGACTGCATCACTGATCTAGAAGTGGGAGTCTGGACGGGTGGAAGTGGCAGAGGGAGGAGTGAAAGGGAATCAAAGATACTGGTTAGAGCCATCCAAAAGGAAACTGACTGGGAGGGAAAGAGAATGAAGCCGTGCAAGTGTTAGTAGATAGCAGAAAATCAACAAGTAATCAGCAAAGTATGTATTACTTTCCAATGTACGGCTGAAGAATGTTGACCTGTTTAGATTTCTACAACAAACAATGCAGGTGATGACAGTATCCCAAGTATGGCCTTGCAAATAGGTTCTCAAGAAGTGAAAGTTAAGGTCACTGCAGTTGAGTAACCATGATGATCATTATTTTGGACAACAGATCCATTGTAAGCCTGAAAAAGCCAAGTTCCTTAACAGCAGGGATTTTGTCTTATATCAGAAGGTACTCAATTCATATCAACTCATGTCTGACACGAATAAACAAGGCTTTTCCCAATATCACTTGCACTCATAGTAGATCAAACCCAGCCTCGGTGTCAGATCCACTGATTATTCCCATTATCTTTTGGAAAAGACAAGAAAGCAAACCATGGCTCTGCTTTCCCTAAGTGACACTTTGTTCCACAGTTATTCTCTGGCTTTAGCTGATTTTCACAACCCACTACCCACCTATAAGATCACAGAATTAAGTTGTACATTCAGTCTTAGGATTTTCATGCATTTATCTTCTTGATTATAAAATTACATTATGTATACCCCAAAATTAGTTCATGACTGCCACATTCTTCACCTTTGGGGCTGTCCTCATCATACAAGAGCATTTTAAAGTATCTTTCATTTTTGTGTTATAAGTCAGTGCTCCAAGGACATTACATAAACCATTATACATAAAATCAAGCTCATTGATAGGGGAAGAAGTTGGCCCCTCTGATTCCCTCTCAAGAAATATCAAATATCCAGTCAGTGATAAGGGATAGGGGCACAATGTACTTCAGTTCCCCTTTTCAAAAGTCCATTAATTCAACCAATATCTATTGCCTATTATACATTCCAACAAATATATACAAATCTGCTTACTCATCTCTCTTTGGTAGTTTCAGACTGTTCTAACCATCAAATATGTACACAGTCAGCATCACACTGCGGTGAAAATAAAAGGCCAGAGCAGCAAGTGAGGAATATAGCAGATTCTAGCCAGTCATACGGAGCTATGGGCAGCCTCGCTTTCCCTCCCAAAACATCTACTCCACAGACAGCAAAGTAGACCCTACAGACATTGCTAGTAAACTGCACATTTCTATCTAAAAGCTCAACACAGCTAAACATATGACAACCAAGAGGGCTATCTTGAGGAAGAAAAAGATAATTTCAAGTTGACCCTGTACAAGAGAAAAATGATGCAGTTTCCAAGAAAGCAATGGCCATAAATGCAAGGAAGGTCTTATATTTTCTGCTTCTGACTCTGCATGCTACAGAAAAAGGAAAAGAGAAGCAAAATTGGTGTAATGATAAACTTTGTTTCTTATAGCTTGGTTAGAAAACATAAAATTTCCTCACCAAATACTAGTGCTCAAAACATGCAATTCATAATATTTCATCAATTGACAAAAACAAAAATCCTGGTAAATTCCCTTTAAAAATAGCCCTATGTGTTTGCCTGAGTTTCTTAATGATTACTTATTTATTAGGCAAGATGATCTCTGTTAACTTATGTTTTACCTAGTAACTTTTTGGTAAATACTTGAGGTGTTCAACAATATTCATCTGAATGATTCTAAAATAATGACTTAAAACAGAAAGCTCATTAAAATATTATTTATATATCACATTTTTATTAATATATGTCCCTTAAAATCTATTTTATAGTGGACAGTATTATGGTTTGAATTTAAATGTTCCTCATAGGTCATGTGTTGAATGCCTGACGCCCAATTGGTGGCGTTATTTGGGGAGGTTCTGAATCTTTAAGAGGCAGAACTCGCTGAGGAAATAAGTGCCTGGGTTCACATCTTTGGGGACTATATCTTGTCTGTTCTGAGTTCTTCTTCTCCTCTTCCCCTCTCCTTCTCCTTTTCCCTTTCTCCCTCTTCCCTCCCCCCTCCTATTTGTCCTTCCTGTCTACCAGAAGAAATTCTTCTTCCAGGGCTCTCACTTCCATGATGCTCTACCCAAGTACAAAGAGCCAAGTCCTCATGGACTGAATCCTCAGAACCTGTGAGCCAAAATAAATCTTTCCTCCTTTCCTCCCTGTAAGTTATTTATGTCAGGCATTTTGTCACAGCAATGAGAAAACTAATTAACATATACATGTGTGTGTGTGTATGTATGTGTATATATATATATATATATATATATATATATATATATATACACACATACATATACACATATATATGAAGGCTACCGAAGCAAATCATCTATCCTGGCTTTACTCCTTGCTGGAAGATATGTGTGACAAGTTTTATGCTGGCTACATCATCTTCCTCAAAACAAAAGTTTGGATTTTTACAGAATAATGACAATGCTGATGGGAATGTAGCTAATATCCATAGTTATCCATTACTATATATCTGATTCAACTGTAAGCTCTCAGCAACTATACAGTAGGTGGTTCAATCCTCAGAACAATCTCATAAGTAACATTGCTATCCTCACTTGTTTCATTGGACATTAAACACAGTTAAGGTCAGCAGTTGGCCAATGCTGGAAAGTTATTGGATGTCAGGAGCCAGGATTAAGGTTCATCAATCTCTCAGTATTCTGTGTCCAACAACTCCTCCATCCAACAAAACTGACCTCTTCCTCATTGCTATTCCAGTTTATGGCCTCTACCCAGTCCCAGTTAATCAGATGAGAAACTAGAACAGAGCTTCATCTAGTGTAGACAATTCTCTTTCTTGACAGGTTGCTGGTTCATATGACATCTGCTATCACTAGCTCTGCAATACTGAGTATTTGATTTCCTATTTCTAAGCCTCAGTTTCTTAGTTTTATAACTTAGTTTATAAGAGTGCTAAAACAGTTTTGATATTAAATGAGAGGGCTGGGATGTAGCTCAGTGGCAATGCGCTTGCCTAGCAAGCGCAACGTCCTGGGTTCGATCCCCAGTACCAAAAAAAAAAAAAAAAAAGAAAAGATATTAAATGAGAGAACTCTTGTAGAATGCACAGCAAAGCACCTGGCTGTTTAGAGAAGGATTAGTAATTACCATGAATCTGGTCCTTCTTCTTCTAACTTTATTCCCAAGAATCTCTCTTCTAACTAGTATTAGTTAGTCATCCTGTCTATGGTCTCTATTCCTTCCCATCCAAATCCTTTAACAGCTAAAAATGTCACTCAGATTCACTGAAATCATAAACGACAGTCCAATTCATAAGGAAACAGATCCTAACATTTCATTATCTGGGTAAGCAGTACCCTCAATTAGCCTTTACAACACAGGGGCTGATGTTCAAAATCAGCCTGGGCAGAAAAGTCCAGGAGATTCTATATCCAAAACAACCATCAAACAGCTAGTCTGGCAGCTTGACTAAGGGAGCAAGCCAAGCAAATTTATGGTCCTGAGTTCAAACCCCAATATTAGAAAAAAAGAATAATAATAAAATAAATTTCAAAAAGAATTATCAACATCAATGTCATTGGAAGCATCAGGAGGAAATTAAAAAATGGCAATGGATTTTAACTTCAATAAACCTCAAGTCATAATGCAGTGAAGTCAAACAAAGTCTAACATAAAAAGCAGGGGAAGTGTGCACATAAAGAGGGTATAGAACCCATACATTCTACAAGTTACAACAGTAAAACCTCCTTTTGTCAGTGGCCAAGATACACTGCATTTTGCACTTCAATGAATGAATGACCAGAAGTTATAACAATGAATGCATTTTATGAATATGATAAATATGTTTGGTTGCCCTTTCAAATAGTCCAAATGACTATGATAAAAAGAGGAAATCATTCTTTCCACTGTTTTAATTTCACACTCTCCAAATACAATAATAACTATACTGTCCAAATATTATTTGTTCAATCACAACTATTATTCTTCTTTTATCTACAGAGCTAATACAAATGACCCATGGAACTAATAATCACATTTTCATCAGATCAATGTTAAGGACAGAAGAGATGAAAAAAATTAATATACTATGATTGTTCTCAAAAGTTCATAATACTTTAAAAGCACACAGATTTTTGCTTATGCTAAATTAACAAATTACTGAACACTGAACTCAGCCAAGAATCTACTGGTATTACAAAAAAACTTAAATATAATTAATCAGAAAATATTTCTAAGTAGACATTACCACCAGAGTCATGTCCACAGGAAAAAGATAGTTCACTTTAAAAAACAGAGAAAGAGGGAGAGGGAGATAAGTATAAGAATAACCCCCTAGGGGCTGGAAAGGTGGCTCAGTGGTAGAGCGCTTGCCTTGCATGCCTGAGGCCCTGGGTTCAATTCCTCAGCGCCACATAAGCAAAAAGCAAAAAGCCGGAAGTGGCGCTGTGGCTCAAGTGGTAGAGTGCTAACCTTGAGCTGAAGAGCTGAGGGACAGCGCCCAGGCCCAGAGTTCAGGCCCCA
>NW_012267240.1:59473-88252 GCF_000151885.1 Dipodomys ordii | reverse complement strand
AAAAAAAAAAAAAAAAGATTATTCAAGGAAGCTGGGCATGGTAGCTCACACCTGTAACCCTAGCTACTCAGGAGGCTGAGGTTTAAAGATCACAGTTCAAAGCCAGCCCAGACAAGAAAGGCCGGGAGACTCTAATCTCCAAGTGGTGCTGTAGCTCAAGTGGTAGAACAATAGCCTTGAGCTGAAGAGCTGAGATACAGTGCCCAGACCCAGAGTTCAAGCCTCACCACCACCAACAAAAAAAGATTATTCAAGGAGTCTCACTCCCATTTCCTGAATAGAGTAGGAAATGTTTCTCTCTTTCCCATTTCTCCCTACGTTATCCTGTTTTACTAAAGCTTGCTAAGACTTTTTTAAAAAAAATTAAGATTGTTTAAGGGAAGTCTATAATGGAGTGCCCTTCTTATTTTACTTCACTTTTCGGTGCACTGCAGCCTGGCTTTCGCTCGTACCAGTCTACTACCAATCAGGCCAAGATCAACAATAACATTCTAGTTGCCAAATTCATTCCAACAAGCATTGTTCTATCTAATCTGACTTTCCTGAGTTGTCTCTAAAACTATCAACCACTCTGTTAACTCTCTTCTTTCTTGACTTTGTGAGGTGCCACATACACACACACACACACAGGCATGTACACACAAAGACACTGGTAATCTCAACACACCAGATATAAAGATCTTTGACTTCCTCTTTGTTATTTTATTTCATTGCAAAGATGCTGTACAGGAGGGTTACAGTTACATGAGTAAGGTAATGGATACATTTCTTGTCAAACATTGTTTAATAACTCCTCCTTCAGGCCAGCATGGGTAATAGTCAGCCATAAAGACGAGCTACAAAGACTCCTGTTATTCCCAAGTTTCAGACTTCAATCAGTTATTTAACTCTCTCCCTCCCTCCCTCCCTCCCTCTCCCTCTCTCTCTCTCTCTCTCACACACACACACAAGGGCTTGAACTCACAGCTTGAGCACTGTCCCTTGGCTTTTTTTGCTTAAGACTAGTGCTCTACCACTTGAGCCAGAACTCCACTTTCAGCTTTTGGGTGGTTAATTGGTGATAAGTCTCACAGACTTTCCTACCTGATTGGCTTTGAACCATGATCCTCAGATCTCAGCCTCCTAAATAGCTAGGATTTTAGGTGTGAGCCACTGACACCTGGACAATTTCCTCATTTTAATGTTAATACTATTATGTACCTTACAGGATTATATGATGGCTAGTATGAAGGGCCCGATAAACAGCTTTTACTGTATTACGTTTGGGGTTTTTCGTATTTTTGTTAGTATAAAGGTGATGTACAGAGGGGTTACATAAGTCAAGTAATGAGCGCATTTCTTTTTGAATAATGTCACCCCTTCCCTAGCTTTCTCCCAGTTATATGCTTTTGATTTAATTAGCTCTATTACCTAATCACTATCTTGTTATATTTGGACTCTTATAACTTGTGATTGCTCCGATTCTCACGTCTCACATGCCTAATTTTCCCATCTCTAGTACCCCATTACTGACATCAGTCCTCCTCACTAATTCTTTCTTCACTGAAGTTCTTCATCCTCTTCAGTTTTCACATTCATTCACATCAGGCCCCAGCTTGGTTTGACTTTTCTTCCTTACTCATGCAGGAGCCCCAGGATCCAGCCATTTAACTAGTGGCCTCATTACCACTCTCAACCCCTTTGACTTCACATCACACTTTCCTTTCTACTCCATTCAGGTTCAATCTCTTCACTTTCCACATGGATACAGGTAGCTTGTGGTGGTACTAGAGCTGGAGATCAGAACCTCATGCTCTCTGTATTTCTTCTTCTTTCTGAAATAAGAGACATCTCTTCTTTGGAGTAATCCTAGCTCACCTGGTCCCAACCCCCATTTCCTCTGAGATTACATTTGATCAATTATCTTTCCCTTAAGACTTCAATGTTCTTCCTCTTCAATGGCTCCCTTTCTTCAGTCTATGAAAGGGGTCCTGATGCCTGACCCTTAAAGAAAAACGAGTCTTCTACCAAGCATATCTCCTCCCCGCCCACCAGTCATCCCAAATACGTTCACTGGAAGAACACATTTATTGGCTAAACATGTTTTTATCTGGTTCAGTTTCTAAAAGTGTAATTTTATTCAATTTGGTCCCAGTAAGGAAATGAACCAGTAAATTTCACCAAACTGAAGAAAACTGGTGCATTTTACATCCTCATCTGTACTTTTAAATAAAGAACATTTATCAACATCACTATACAATCTAGAATCATTAATACTTTCTGTGATCCTCCTCATCCTTTACCTCATTTCTAAGCTAGTCCTTTCTAAAGGACTTTCTGCTGTCTCCATCCTCTTCATGCCTTCCTAGAGCTTTTACGATGGAGACTTTCCTCATCTTAAACTAATTCTCAGAGACCTTTGGGAGGAGGGTGTAAAATTAAAAAAAAATGGATGTATATTCAGCACATTATGACATGCTATAAAAAGTTTATTATACAGATATATTCGATTTTTGGCAAAGTGAGCATGAGGTCAGTTTAAAAAGATTCCTTTTTTTTCTCTCTTTCTCTCTGATCATAGGGCCTAGACACTGTCCCTAAGCTGCCTTTCCATGCTCCCCACCCCCTTCAAAGCTACTGCTCTATCCCTTAAGCCACAGCTCCACTTTGGCTTTTTTTTTTGTCAGTTTTTGGGGCTTGAACTCTGGGCCTGGGCACTATCCCTCAGCTCTTCAGCTCTACCACTTGAGCCACAGCACCACTTCCAGTTTTCTTGTGGTTAATTAGAGTCTCACAGCCTTTCCTGTCTGGGCTGGCTTTGAACCTTGATCCTCAAATCTCAGCCTTCTGAGGAGCTAGGATTATAGGTGTGAGCCACCAGCATCTAGCAACTCTATTATTTTTATATGAATCAGTGTCAAAAGTTTCAATGTAACACTGGTCAAGATATACTGTACACATGAATAGACATGTTAAATTGAAAGTCTTCATGTAACTATTTAAATATAACAAAATGATTTTTTTAAAGAGTTTCAATGTGGGGGCTAGGAAGGGGGCTCAGTGGTAGAATATGTGCTTCACATGCATGAGGCCCTGGATTCGATTCTTCAGCACCACATAAAACAGAAAAAGCCAGAAGTGGTACTGTGGCTCAAGTGGTAGAATGCTAGCCTTGAGCTAAGAGCTGAGGGACACAGCCCAGGTCCAGAGTTCAAACCCTACAACTGACAAAAAGAATAAAGAAAAAGTTTAAATGTGTACTCTCTCAGCTTTCCTTACCCATTCCCCAATTTTTACATGTAAAATATGTAATTATCCAAGTTTCTGGCAAAAAAATTGATTATAATTACTTAAAAATACACGGGGTGCTGGTGGCTCACACTTGTAATCCTAGCTACTCACAAGGCTGAGAACTGAGGATCATAATTAAAGCCAGCCTAGGCAGGCTGAACCAGACTTGTCTCCAATTAGCCACCAAAAAGCTGGAAGTAGTGGAGAGCACAAGTAGAAGAGTGCCAGTCTAGAGTTGAAAAGGTTAAGGGACAGTACCCAGGCCTTGAGCTCAAGCCCCAACACTGGCAAAAAAAAAAAAAATCATCTTTTGGCCTAGAACATGGTACAAGTGATTGAGGACCTGTTTAATAAGTGAAAACGGAGTTCAACCCCTGTATCGCCTAAAATAATAAAACTTTATTTTTTTAGACCAGTTACAAATTGGAAAGCAGAGGTCCCATACAACCCTTCTTCACACTGGCACTGTAACTCCAGCTACTGATGCCCCATGCCACAAAGATCGACTTGTTACAATAGAACCTACACTGACCAGTCATTATCACCCTTAAGGGTCACTCTGTATTGTACATGTTACAGTTGCATAGTGATGCACACCTAAAGAATAATTTTGCTGTGTTCCCTCTCTCATTCATCCTTCCCTCCCCTCAGCCTCTGGCAACCCCTGACCTTTTTATTGTCTCTAGAGTGTTACTTTTTCCAGAATGTCACATATTTGGAATAGTAAAGTATGTAGCTTTTTCAGACAGGCTTCTTTCATTTTGGAGTCCTTTGTTTTTTTCATAGTAGAGCTAATAAAAATACTACATTATTAAGATATGGTTGGCATATACCATGCATATTTTAAATGTGTAATTCGATAAGTTTCAACATATGTACACACCCATGAAACCAGCATCACAATCAAGACAGTAAGCACAGCTATCACTACCAAAGTGCCTCAGTATACTATTGTTATCCTTCCTTCTCCACCTCCCCTCACCCTGTGACCAGCCATCACTGATACACTCTCTGCCACTGTAGATTACTATGAATTTTTCAGCATTCCATGGATGGAATCACACACTATACAGTACTTTTTTTTTCTTTGTGGTCTGACTTTTTTTTCAGATAGTCTTATGTATTTGGAGATTTATCCATTTTGTTGCATGAGCTATATAGTTCATTCCTTCTGAATTACTAAGTAGTAATGAACATCTTTCCTTTAAAGATTAGTAGCAGTTGTTTTATGAATGTTTCTAAATATGTGTGTAACTCTTATCATTCATCTATCTTTTTTCCAATTATTTGGACAACTAGAAGCTCTCATTTCCTCATCTCTTTGGGGTTTCGGTTTCAAAGATTCACAATTGAACAATAATTGGCCTTTTGGAAAAATTGTTTCCTTTTCCAATTAATTAAGAGGGTCGGGGCTGGGAAAGTGGCTCAGTAGGTAGAGTGCTTGCCTTGCATGCATGAGGCCCTGAGTTTGATTCCTCAGCACCATGAGTTCGATTCCTCAGCACCACATAAGCAGAAAAAAAAGTCAGAAGTGGGCACTGTGGCTCAAGTGGTAGAGTGCTACCCTTGAGCTGAAGAGCTGAGGGACAGAGCCCAGGTCCAGAGTTCAGGCCCCACAACTGACCAAAAAAAAAAAGTTTCATTGAATATGTAAACCACTCACGATTTAAAAAAAAAAAGATGAGCCAGTGGCTCAGTTTTAAGTAATACTCCTTCATGATATTGTCATTTGTTCTATTTTTTTTTCCAGAAGTTACATTTGGTAAGCACTCAAAATTTCCAAATGCATGAAACCTCTTTCCACTACTAAAAGCAAGGCCAGGGAAATTAAAAGATACAAGGCCAACACTGGTGAAAAGCAGCAGCAAAAGAGCAGTATCAAAAAGAATACTGCATCCCCACTGATGCCAACATCAGTTTATAATTATTTATTAATCTGCCAGATTTTTACATGTTTTCAGGGTATATTTCAGTTGAAATGTATTTTTAAATAATTGGTTTATTTCCTAGTTCTAATTTACTTTTAAATTGCCGGAGTTGTATATTTTTTATCAAAATTTTACAGGTCAAATTCTATTGCTACAAGTGTGTAATTTGTTGTAAAAATAAAAAGTTCTACTTAATATGTTATGACCCATTTATTTCAAGCCAACTTTAATGAAACAAAAGAATGAGGATAATCCTTGTATATTACTGACTTATTAGTAAAGTATTAAATATTCAGGTCATTCCCATTGTAATTTCACAAATGGCCACGTGAATCCATGTTTGATAGTATTTCTGGGGGTGAAAAACGCCAGGCATCTAAAGATAATTCAGAAAAAGACTGAATGCATTGAAGTTAAATGTGATAACAGACTGAAAAGGTACTCTGAAATTCTGGATAATATAGTTTCTCTACAACCAAAAGTAACAAATGTATGGCCTGAGTTTAAGCAAAGAAAAACAAAAGCATATTAAGAAAAAAAAAGACTGACGAGGTTGGTTCAAAAGAGCCAAAAAGAAAATGAATATGAAATAAAAATTGTCAGTCTACGGGGTGGGAAGCATAATAACCTACAGAATACTCAAGGTAACATGAAAATCCTCCACATGCACAGGCATACTGCTAATAATCTCCACTTGAATGTCTAGTTTTGTCTTCTACCCCCTAGTCATCTCTTCTCATAGATCTCATCTCAGTACATAGCTATCTTTCTTCTTACTTGGAAAAAACCTGGTGTCCTTTACCTCTCTATCTCTGCAGCAATCACCACCACTCTAGCTTTCTAGGGCTAATTCCATTCTGATCCAAGCTCCATCATCTCTGGCTGGAATGATGACTACAGTCCCAGGTCTGGAATTCCTGATGTTTCTGCGCCAGCCCATCCCCTCCCCCCGAAACAAGGTCTATTTACTTACCATCTAGCCACAAATCAGATATCATTTTTTACTCAAAGGATGACTCACTTCCCTAACAAGGCCTTCCACAATCTGCTCTCCTATCCTACTGACTTCTCAGTCATTCTTCCTATGAACTTTACTTCGCTCACTCCACTGCAGCCACATCAGCCTCTGGACAGTCTGCAAACCCACCCAGGCACATTCCTGCTTTAGGGCTTTTGCAAACCTTTCCCTCTATCTGCACTGCCTTCTCCCTGAAAGGGGCATGAATTACCCTTCACTTCCTTCCTGTTGCTCAAGTCCCACCCTCCAGGAAGGCTGGCCTGGCTACCTCCAAACAAAATTGCAACCCGTTTTGGCTCTGTCCTCCTTCTCCCTTGCTACAGTCCCTAATATCATCTGACATCAATATTCTACATATCACCCTAGGCCCCAACTAGCGGGACTTAGCTCTCTGTAAGTGTCCAGCAAAAAGTAGCTGCTCAACAAATACTTATAAAGTACTTATATAATTGTATAGATTACAAAATATTTTCATGGAAAATAAGCTACCTCTTCCAGAAAGTCCTACTGCAGTATCAACATAGAGGACAGCAAAAGGCTATCACTAGGAAAAGTTGCTGGCAACAGATACCATATATTAGTTAAGTACATTTCTAAAATGAAAGAAAGCTTAGAGTCAACATCTTTATTAGCACAAGGCATCTAGGTGTGGACATTTAATACAGCCAAGAATCTTCAGGAAGAAAGGCTCAATCATCCTGGTTTACTTCCTCAGTTAAACAAACCCAAGAGAGCCTAAGTGGTAAATTCGATCTTTAAGGAAATGCTGGTCCCGGTTCAACAAGAATGGATTCAACACAAGCTCCAATTCTCTTGCAATTTTCTATGTGCTTAAACCAAACCCTATTAAGTACCAACCGAGTTCAATTCCTGGAGGTGGATCTTCTGCCGAGCTTATGGTTGGGGGTGGGGGGATAGGGGTAGTTTTTTTGTTTGCCAAGAATGGGGGCATTTCTTAAAGCCTACCTGATCCATCAACAATGGGGGGGCATCTCAGTCAGGGCTCCCCAATGCCAGCAGGTCTGGGGAGGGGACTTAAGGGGGGGACCTAAGGAGAGGGGTCTTGGCGAGGGTCTGTCTTGGGGAGGGGTCCGTCTTGGGGAGCAGGGCCGTCTTGGGGAGGGGTCTGTTTTGGGGAGGGGGTCTGTCTTGGAGGGCTCAGTCTTGGAGGGGATCTGTCTTGGAGGGGATCTGTCTTGGAGGGGATCTGTCTTGGGGAGGTGTCTGTCTTGGGGAAGGGATCTGCTTGGGGAGGGGTCTACCTTGGAGGAGACCTCTCTTGAGGAGCAGGGCTGTCTTGGGAAGACGGTGTGGCGCCGGCACTGACAGGCCAGCCGGGCCAGGGCGGGCCGGGGCGGGGCGACGGGCGCGGGAGGCGGCGGTGCGCTGGGAGGCGGCGCGCACCTGTCACCTCCCGTCGTCACCCCGCGCCCCGCGAGCCGAGAGGGGCCGCGGCACCCCGCAAGCCGCGCGGTGAGGGCATCGGCCTATCGCACCAGTCCGCCAGGAAGTTAAGTTAGTGTCCTGTCCGCGTCGCGGCCCCGGCCGCGGAGCCCGCCGGTCCCCCGGCCCACTCGCCACTGTCCGGACGCCCGCGTCCCGGGAAGGTTCGGAGCCCCGAGGCCATGCGAGCCCCGAGCGCGCGAGCCGCGTCCCTGGCGCCCGCAGCATGGCCGCGACCCCTGCCGGGCCACTCTAGGGTCACGATCCCCGCCCTCCGCGACGCCGCCGGCGCCGCCGCCTTACCAGCTCGGTGGACGCCGCGCGCTCCCTCACCCGCAGAACCTCCGGTCTCCACAGCCGCCGCCGCCGCCGCCGCCGCCGCCGCCGCCGCCGCCGCCGCCGCCGCCGCCGCGCGAACTGCCCGTTCCCGCCCCCTCAGGTAACCCAGGAAACCGGGAACACCGCCCCTTCCTCCCTCGCCTGGACCCAGGCCCGCGCCTCTGCGCGTGCGCGCAGGCCCCACCCGCCCGTCCGGAGCCCCGCCCTGCTGGGAGGGCACGCCGAGGTCGCCTGCGTGATGCGCGGTGCTGAACAGCCAATGGGAAGGAGGGGAGGGCCGAGTGTGGGCGCGGCCTTCTGGGATGGGCGGGGCTAGCTGCCTGCGCTCCCCCCCCTTATGATTCCCCTCCCCCCTCTCTTCCTCCCCCTCCCTCTCTCCCCTTTCCTGCGCTGAGTGGCAGGGGGACGCTGTAGAGCTGACTGTCTTGCTGTCTGTCCAGTGGTGAGATCCGGAGGATGGAAGAGAGATGACAAGGGGTTGGGAAACTCCAGCTTGCTCTGGGGCCCGGGCTGTAAGAACCTTAAGGTTTCTTCCAAGATCCCAAAGCATTCTTGCCAAGCATTATTGACCGCTGTGCAAGAACATTGGTGTACAACGGATGCTGTGACTGACAATCCCACGCCCCTAGCCCAACCTGAAGCAGCCTTCTGAACCTTCTCTAGGACCCACATTTATCCATCTTGTAAACCTTTATATAGTAAGTAACTCTGCCTGGACAGTGGAGCTAGAACCCCCCCCCCCTCCATGTCTAATCAGAAGTCTTCATTCCCCACCTTTGGTATCTCTCTGATCACGCTGGCCTGCTTTCTCCAGGAATCTTGTTAGGTTGGTAGAGCCAGAATTCACCCAACTTGGTCCCTCCCATTCGTGTACCTTTTTTCTGTTCTTTGACACTGTACCTCTACTTATCCCTAGTCTGTGCAGAGTAGAGCCCGTTCTCTACTGAGGACTTTCTATTGGAGTAGTCCTGAATACAATTTACCTTTACCACTTTAACGTCTGCCCGGCTTTGGTTTGCTTTGATTATCATACGTGTTTATCATCAGTGATTATCACCAGCCTCGGTAAACAGGCCTCTCCAGAGTGTGGGAGCCACAAGTTAAATCCAAGGATGTCTGAGCCTGGCACTGTCAGTGACTGCATACCCGGTATAAATCGAGCAGACGGCTGTCTTAGGCAGTTCAGTTTGGCATCTAAGTGGCCACCCATCCCCACCTTCTAGTCACTGTTGACAGGTTTTGAAATACTAGTTCCTGGGGAAGAGCTGCAACTGCAAAGTTCAAATAACATGATCCATCAGCAAATAATCTACAAGTTGATAGGAACGGCTGTAGAATCAAACACCTCAGTGATTTTTTTGCACAGGGCTCAAAAAATAGAAACCATTCCAGATATTCTGTCTACAGTCTGTCTCACCAAATGCAACTCTCAATTCTTCAATTCTCATATGACTCAGTGACTATCAAAGTGCATAGTGGTCCATTGATGTGATCTGAGGCTCTCTGGGGAAATTTCCCTCCTTAAAATAACTCCATCTGACTCTGGTGTTTAGCCATTCACATTCCATATGTTTAAACAGAGGATGCCCACTTCCTGTGGCAGTCAGTCTTTTAAAATGTGTGTACTCAGAGATAGACAACATACCAAGTCCCTACCAAGTTAATGAAAGAGATCCCTTAGGGAAATGGGTCCCCCCTAATGAATCTTTAATGAGCATTTACTGTGGGTTAGTTCCTGTACAGGCACTGGAGCTACTGTGAAGTCTCTAAATTGAAAGACAAAGAAAAAAACCAAGTTTCACCTGTGTCACAATGTTTAACATAAGACTAATGTATTCATTAACTTACCTACTCCTATCCTTGGCTTTCACCCATCAAAATCTTAAGTCCCCCCCTTTGTAGAGGGAGGGGAGGTACTAGGGTTTGAACTTATGGCCTCATGCTTGCTAGGCAGGTACTCTATTACCTGAACCAGGCTTCCAACTCTTTTTTGTTTTAGTTATTTTTTAGATTTTGTAAGGGACAGGCCTCAGACTTCAATCCTTCTTACCTACATTGTGCCAGGAACCTCAGACACATGCCACCATGCCTAGCTTCTGTTTGACATGGGGTTCTCAGTTACTTGTTGCTTTGAGTTACCTTGAACTTCTTTTTAGCTCTTCCCTAATAGCTGGGATTAAAGACATGAGCCATCACATCTGACCCTAAACACTCCTTTTTAATGAACAAATCACACTAATGTCAAGTAATAAATTAACTTTCTCCCTTGAATGGAAGATAATAGAGGATATTTATTTCATTAAATCAAAATGAGACAGACTTTGTATGACACTAGTACACACATAGCCTTCAAAATATTTTTATTCATAAAAGGCACAAAGTAATGTTATCTGTGACTCTTTGTTCTGTAGTTCTAAATCATAAAACATTTTAATCAAGCCACTTCAGTACTGATTTTGTTCAATGTTGTATGAAAATCAATATTAAGCATACACATTAGATGGCACTTAGTTTAAAAGATTTCAAATAGCCAGGCGACAGTGGCATATACCTATAATCTGAGCTACTCAGGAGGTTGAGATCTGAGGATTGTGGTTCAAAGCCAGTCCAAGCAGGAAAATCCATGAGATTCTAATTTCTAACTACCAGAAAACCAGAAGTGGTGCTGTGGCTCAAAGTGGTAGAGCACTAGCCTTGAGTGTAAAAGCTCAGGGACAGTGCCCAGGCCCTGAGTTCAAGCCCCATGATAATAATAATAAAAATAAAGATTTCAAAGGAACACCAAGAAAAATAATAAGTGTATAAAAAGAAACCCTATGTACGTGTACATTGCACACTGGAAAATTTTAAAGTGGTAAATTCTCCAGATAATTACAGTCTAAAATTAAGCTCTATTAACATGGCTATAATCTCAGCTTCTCAATAGGCAGAGGTGGGAAGATCATGGTCCCAAGCCAGCTTGAATGAAATCAGAACCCTATCTGAAAACCAAACTAAAAGAAAAAGGAAGGGAGATATAGCTCAAGTGGTAGAGTGCTTGCTTAATAAGTGCAAATCTTTGCATTCAATAACCAGTACTGCAAAAAAATATGCATGAACTAAAAAATAAAATAAAATGGGATTGCAACACCAGGGATTAAAATATTCAGTCAGTTTACATGTGTACCATTTTACAATTATTGATTGCCTAAATACCTTCAAATGTCTTCAGTGACTAATGGATGTGTAAATCACATTGCATCACAAGCCTATTGAAAACCTGCAATGACTCTATTTCACTTAAAGCCCAAACTCCTTATTCTGACCTTGAGAGCTCTGTACCAGTTGGCTTTCCATAACCTATTCTCCCATCATTGCCACTTTACTGTTTACCAAACATGCCAGACAGGTTCTTGGTTAAAGCCTTTGCCCAGCCAGGCCCCAGTATGAAGTGCTTTTCTCCAAAGAATCTATGGGATTGCATTATGCCCTTGCCTCTTTCCTGCTTTAACTTTGATTTGCTTTCTCTCAAGCTTATTCTACATACTGCTTTAAACCTAGGCAGTTAGAACTTCTGCCCTGGGATCTTCTGCTTGAATGTTCTTGTAAGACAAATCTCTCTAAAAAAATCTATCATTATTATTTTTTGCTACACAGAGGTGATTTGTCACTTGAGGTCTTCAAGTAGGTACCTCAAAACTTTATTAAAGGGGCCAATTCATAGTTAATGTCTTCATTTAGTGAGTAATGACTTCTGCTTTTTGCAAATGTGATCAGATTATATTTGAGTATGATTTTTCTGTGTCATTTTCTCCTCTGTATCAACTGATAGCACTTTCAGTCCCTGAAAGTGTCTATACCAAGCCATTGCATTAAAAGGAGAGCTGTAAATGTCCCGATATCTTCTAATGCCATGGCCTTTACAACCAGCTATGAGTCTTAAGCCAACACAGGTTTCCTTCTTTGCTGTGGAAAAGCTCTTGCTGGGTGTGATGTAGAGTTCTACTTCCATATGGAAAGAGAGACAACTAGTGGGCATCAATGCCATTAATTCTCATGAAAGCTTGCTTTGTTTTTGGGTCAAATTTTGATTGCTTTTCTACCTACCATAGAAATACATTGTGTGTATATGTGTATAACCTCAAAATCAGACAAATGTACACTATCGAAAATAGAGTATGCTATGCCTTCATCCCAAAGACAATCATACCAGTCACCAGTAACTCATACCTGTAATCCTAGCTACTCAGGAGGCTGAGATCTGAGGATCACATTTCAAAACCAGCCCAGGCAGGAAAGTCTGTGATACTCTTATCTCTAATTAACCAACAAAACGCTGGAGAGGGAGTTGTGACTGAAGTGGTAGATATCTAGCCTTGAGCAAAAAAGCTAAGACATAGTAGTGCCCAGACCGAGTTCAAGTCCCAGTACTGGCACACACACAAAAAAATCCCAAGATAATCAGTAGGATTGCCACATGTGCTTTCATACACACATTTTATCATTCTTGCCCTTAGTGGGATCCTATCACCATCACTGTCATGACGAAAGAGAGACTTTGATCCATTATTGAGCCTAATTCTAGCCAAGTCATTTACTTGTCATTTCTTATTTAAAGATCAAATATTTGTCTTGATTCCCAATATAGTCCATGGCAACAAGTTTCTGATTAACTTTCTGCTGCAACCTACATGAACTATTTATTTTGGAAGCACAACCTAAGTCTATCCTACATAATCAACTGGCTAACAAGTAAAAGGAAATTTTTAAACATCGTCCTTAGGAATATAAGGTTTCCTATCCATTCCTCATTACAAAGCTACCAGCCCAGGTGACCAGAACAGATTAAAGTTTGTAAGAAATCTCCGAAACTCCCAGTAGCTCATTCAGAAGGAAACTAGAAACATACACACCAAAGGACCACAGATTTTCTAAATGCAGTATTGATTGATCAGTACAGATCTGTGCAGATGGAGAGAGCCAGGTGAAGGCCAGGTTAGGAACATATATGGTAAGGACACATGCTTCACTACCTATGCAAAAACCTAGTTAAGAAAAAAAAATTCTTATTTGGTCCTGCTTCAAGTACTCTAGCCTAGGATGAGGTTTACACAGTAGGATCAATGTAGTGAGTTTTACACAAAACTATTTTATTCTCAGTCCTGTGGTTTCAATCTGGGCTTTGTAAATTAGCCACAGCCCTATCCCACAGAGCTAAATTTAGTCAAGACTGTATTTATTCGGGGCTGGGAAGGTGGCTCAGTGGTAGAGCGCTTGCCTTGCATGCATGAGGCCCTGGGTTCCATTCCTCAGCACCACATAAGCAAAAAGAAAAAAGCCAGAAGTGGTGCTGCGGCTCAAGTGGTAGAGCGCTAGCCTTGAGCTGAAGAGCTGAGGGATAGCACCCAGGCCCAGAGTTCAGGCCCCACAACCGGACCCCCTCCACCCCAAAAAAGACTGTCTTTATTCTGAAACTTTCCTCTTCCAACTTATTTTTTTTAAGCCTAGAGTTGTAACTGAGGACCTCACACGTGCTAAGCAGATACTCTACTGCTGAGCTACCCTTCTAGCCCTTTTTTGTGCTAATAATTGTTGAGACAAGGTCTTGCTTCCTGCTGAGCAAGCCTGGGCTGTGAGGTGCCTGTTTTAGTTGTCTGATTCTACCTAGGGTTCTCAGTGCATGCCACTGTGCCTAGCTCTCAGCTGAAAAGGGAGCTTGAGAACTTTCCTGCCCAGATTGGCCTCAAGCTGTTATCCTCAGCTTCCCAAGGAGCTGTGATGACAGGGGTGAATCACTGGTGCCCAGTTCCCTTCCTACAGTTTTAGGACTTCAATCTGCTTTCTTTTTGTGTTCTGGAAATAAGTTTGACATGCTGTCAAACTTTCTTGACCATGCAATTGACAGTCTACCATTGGCAACTTGAATGCTCCCTGAAAGGAAAAAGGTGGTTGTTTGGTTGGTCCTATTGATATTGTTGCTATTGATATAGTGTGTGTGTGTGTGTGTGTGTGTGTGTGTGTATGTGTGTGTGTGTGCATGCATGAGAGAGAGAGAGAGAGACACACACACACACAGACAGACAGAGGGGAGAGAGGGAGGGGAAGAGGGAAGATTTATAAAGTCCATGTGCCCAGAAATCCGTCAAAACAGGCCAGAGAGGTTTTCTACTGGCCAGCAGCATCATATTACCTAGGAATGACAGGCCACACCCTAGGCTCATAGAGTCAGACTTGGCATTTTAACAAGCTCCTTGATTATTTATTTTCACACTAAAGAAGTACTACTCTAAGAGAGAGAACAGCATATGTAACAACTACTGAGAGAACCCAGTGCAGTGGTTCAAGCCTGTAATCTTAGCTACTTGGGAGGCAGAGATCAGGGCATTATCAGGCCATCGTGGTTTGAGGCCAGTCTAGGTGAAGTGTTTTTTTGTTTGTTTTTGTTTTTTCAAGTTTTTTTGTTTGTTTGTTTTGTCAGTTGTGGGGCTTGAACTCTGTGTCTGAGTGCTGTCCCTGAACCTTTAGCTCAGGGCTAGTGCTCTACCACTTTGAGCCATAGCACCACTTCCTGTTCCCTGGTGGTTAATTTTATTAAGAGTCTCACGGACTTTCCTGCCTGAGCTGGCTTTGAACTGAGATCCTCAGATCTCAGCCTCCTGAGTAGCTAGGATTACAGGCATGAGCCAGCAATGCCTGGCTCAAAAATAAAGTTTTCCAGACTCCATCTGACACAAGGTGTGGGCATGGTAATACACACTTATCTCAGCTATGCAAAACTCCTTGTCACCCCCAGATACACAGTTCCCTGTGTAAGAGAATCTCAACTCAGGCTGGCCTGGGCATAAAGTGAGACCCTACCTCCAAAATAATTAATGGAAAATCAGGTTGAAGGAATGGCTCAAGTAGCAGAGTGCCTTAGCAAGCATGACGTCCTGAGTTCAATCCCCAGTACTACCAAAAAAAGGAGAAGGGAAGGCATAATCCTAACCCTTCAGGCATTATAAGTTAAGATCTCAATTAAAATACTCATTTACTCTTTTATCTAGTGGAAGAGAAAGGACACCCCAGCTAACTGTGCTAGACAACCTAACATTATCTTCTTCCCTGACTTCCTGGTCCAGACAACCTAACATCATCTTCCCTGACCTCTGCCTGCTTCAGTTGAGGTGGGAACCATGCTTTGGGCTTTTTGTGTTCTCAGGTGCCTGAGCTAGTAGCTATTCAGTGAATTTTTATTAATAAATGAGGAAGATGATGATATAGAAGCATATAAATAGCTCCTGCTCAGGGCAATGCACCTTCTTGCACTTTGGCAGATCCTATGTAAATTCTGGTGTGTGTGTGTGTGTGTGTGTGTGTGTGTGTGTGTGTGTATGGTTGTTTTTTTTCTGCTTGAGCCCGGCAGATCAGATATCTGATCTGTGTGCCCCATGATGTGGCATCCTGTTTGTTAGACGAGCTCTGTTCTGGGCAAAGGGAAATCACACCTACGCCCACTGCACGTTTCCTCAGTGCACTGTGGATGTCTTGCTGGGTGGCACAGGACCGTCAAAGTTGACACCACACCACTCTTGAACACACATGTTGCACAGCCCTGCCTTCAGCCCGAGGTCTCTTTAAGTCTGCAGTTCTGGTGTGTACAGAAGGGTTCCCTGCAGGGCAGTGCAAACCACTGCAGAGCTCCTGGGATGCTCTTGTTTAGACCTTGCCTGATTCACAAGCTTCTCACACTGACATGGGTGCTGCAGAGAGACACCAAAGAAGGTGTGTGTAACACGTAAGCATCAGGTATCCAGGTTCCCTCTCCGCCTGCTTCCTCCTTACGTCTCAGCCCTGCCCTGCACAAAGGCATCTGGGACGTGACACCAACAGTCCTGTTTCCACAAGCAGGCCTCTGGGAGCCAAGGTCCCAGGCAGAAGGGGCCAAATATGCAGAGAACCATACTTGCCCCAGAGACAGGAAAAGGGGCCTGCTTCCTGTGAGCGCCTGGGGTCTGCCTCCAGGTTTGCCAGACTCCATGTGCTTGCCTGAAAAGAAGCAGAAACCTTTCTCTCTGCTCAGCTTCTACTACGTAAGAGCAAAGACTGAAAGGCAGGGGTCCACAGGAACAGGAAATTTGCAAACAGTTGACTTATGGCCAAATTTTGAAGATAGAACCCAGATATACCATCTTATTGGATATGACTCTACCAGAAGTGTATGATTCTTCCAGAAGTGAGACACTATCTGACAAAGAAAAGATATCTGAGACAGAGTGATATTGAAATAAGCCAGGCGCTGGTGGCTCACACCAGTAATCCTAGCTATTAAGGAAGCAGAGATCTGGGAATTGCAATTCAAAGCCAGCTGGGGTAGGAGAGTCTATGATACTCGTATCTCCAGTTAACCTCCATAAAGTCAGAAGTGGAGCTGTCTGACATAATGTAGACTTTAGGATTAAAAACTAAACTCCTAAATATAAAATAGAAAACACAGGGCAACAGGTGTAACTAGATTCTAGAACTACCTGTTCTCTCTGAAGCAAACAGTTAACTCTGATAAGATAGACTAAAGCACTCCCCCAGTTGTAAAAGGCCTTAAATTAGCAAAGCAGCTGCTGGGCCTGTTTGATACTATATCAGTGAGGCAGGGTAGTTGAGGCACCCAAGTCCAAGGCAACAGGAAGGCTCATCCTTCAGCTGAATGTGGGCTCTGGGTGTGTGTGTGGGGGTGGTCAGGAGCCCATGTGGGAAAGCATGTTTCCTGCCTGGACCAGAAGGCATGGCTTGTGGCACAGTGACCCTGGCGGTAAACACTGGGGCCAGCTTACCATAGAACTCCTCTGAGTTCTATGTGATTTCTGGAATATACTCCAGTGTGGTCCTTCCTGACCATTCTCCCCCTGTCTCAGCTCAGCTCTCCCTGGTAATCAGATCCTCAGAACCTGGAATGCAGGTGATGGTAATGGTGGTGGTGATGGTGGTAGCTTTGTCACTAATACTACTCGCTCACACCATACAAATTCTTTCTCCAGGCATTGAAAGCATCAGCCAGGAATCTGAGGTCACTAAAGTCAAAGCCATAGATGATGGGAAATACATAATAAGGCACCATCCTTGGGGCCTCTTACCCTTCAGGATATCACCCTGGGACTTGTTTCCTGCAGAACCTTTAGCACGGTTTCTGTGATCCAGCCACTGACTGGTGGTGGGGTCTATTAGGACTTCCTGTAAGGATGTGTGTGTCAGGGGCTGTGTTTGCTGGCCGTTGTGCTTCTGCTAATGGTTGGAAGCCTGGCTTTTAACCCTGTGCTTGTCGCCTTCTACAAGAGGCTCGGGAAGTTCAGAGGACCGAGTTCTTCACTCCCACCAGCAGCTAGCAGGTGAGGAGCCTACCTTCAGGAATCCTGGCTGATGCCTGACACACAGAAGTGGTACCATCCACAGAAGTGGATGCAGGTGTGGAGGAGTTTCCTGAAACCTGATCCATGCAGGTAAACAACAGATGGCCAAAAAAGAAACAAATCCTTGGATGTTGGGGCCTGGCTTAGAAAAGGAGGGGCATATGGCAGAAATGTTTGAGTGCCAACAGTGTTCACCTCTAACACTGCAGAGTGGCATTCGCAGTGTTACTTGTTTCCAGCCCAGACCTGAGCCTGAGAAGATACAGCTAGAGGAAAACAGCTGTAGAGAAACAGAGCAGAGAAGAACATCTCCCTCCAAATAGAAAATCAGTATTTGTATAGCATCCATTACCATCTAATTAGAAATAGTCCCTCTATTAGTATTAAATTCCCCTCTGTTTTCTGACTGTTTCTGAGCTTTCTAAAATCAGAAAATATAAATCCACAAACTCTTTGGAAGATGGATCCAAACTTTTTGAAAGAACTTGATGTCTCATTTTTCTTAGATTCCAAATGCTACTATGACTACAGCCCTGTGTCATCTGCATAGCCTCATTCTGCCTATGCATAGTGACAGCTCTTTTACTCTGTAATGATTGCAGTGTAAAACGCTTTTTTTCTGTTTTGTTCTTGACTCTTCCTTCTTTATTTTTTCTATACTTGTCTCTTCCTTTCTTCCTTTTTTCTTTTTCCTTCATTCTTCTTTCTTTTTTCTTTCTTCTCTCTGTTTCTCTCTCTCTCTCTCTCTCTCTGTGTGTGTGTGAGAGAGAGAGAGAGTGTACTGGAACTTGAACGCAGGGCTTGGGCACTGTTTCTGAGCTTTTTTTGCTCAAGGTTAACACTCAACCACTTGAGCCACAGCTCCACTGACAGCTTTCTTTAGTAGCTAATTACAGATAAGAGCCTCACAAACTTTCCTGCTCAGGCAGCCATCTTTCCTGCCTGGGCTGGCTTTGAACTGTGATCCACAAATCTCAGAATCCTGAGTAGCTAGGATTACAGGCATGAGCCACTGGTGCCTGGCTCATACATATTTTCTTTTTACTCACCATTGCCTCAATTTCAGCCAGCGCACAGAGGAGTGAAGGAAGATGGGTATAT
This sequence comes from Dipodomys ordii, assembly GCF_000151885.1. Taxonomy (NCBI): domain Eukaryota; kingdom Metazoa; phylum Chordata; class Mammalia; order Rodentia; family Heteromyidae; genus Dipodomys; species Dipodomys ordii. The sequence goes on along the minus strand of NW_012267240.1, from coordinate 69,791 downwards.
CTCATGCAGTATTTATCACTCTATGTGGGAAAAAATTAGCAGGCTTGCTTTATGCTGCCTTTCCTCATAGAGAACCAAAAACACAGATGACAGGAAATGTAGCTTGTAAAAGCTAAAGCAGCCTGATTGGTTGGTTCTTCTAGTGTAAAGAAGCTCATTTGGCACCAGGATTGCTATGAAGATGGTAAGCACACCTTTGCCACACCCCAGGCATGCAGACAGCCAGGAACAATCATGGGAAGTAGGCCAGAACACTCATTCCCGTTCCTGGACTGGGGATGGACGTACAATGAGGTCAGGCTGCCTCTTTTTATTAAGCTGACCCTCCTTTGTGAGGGCACCAACCTGCTTTCATTGGGATTTCTTTTTTTATTATAAACACAAAAAGACATCTGCTATTTATTGTACTGATGGTGAAACTAGTCCAGAGAACTATGGGATGCACGGGACAGTGAATGGGGTGGGGCTGCATCTGGGTTTCCAGACTTCTGATTCCCAAACATCACTAGAGAAACAACCACACTCCTTCAATTGGCAGGTAACCCCACATCTCGCTAACTGGATGTCTCCCAAGAAATGTCTCAGAGGCATTTTCCAGTCTAATTTGACAACTTGAACATTAGTAAAGCTGGCACTGATCAGCCAGTTTGCAACTTGTGTGGAAAAACCCCACTTTTACTGCCGGAACTGTCGTCCTTCACAGGGGCACTGTTGGGCTTTAATGATCTAAAATGACTCCCAGGCCCCATTACCACATGGAAGATGCACATTTAACACACCCAATTAGTGCAGACTTGGAGTTAGACTCAGTGATCCAGCCAGAGCCAGGGCTATCATCATCACCATTCTGTGTGCTGGAGCTGTGTGCTGGAGCCCGAGCTCCCCTCAGGCTGCCCTTGCCGCCTGCTGCCGCTGGGTGCTCTCACAGATGCATCAGCCTACCTATACTAGCGGTTTCCTTCCTCAGGTGAGCCAGGAACTTGACTTGTCTTTGGCATGATTTTGTGGGCATCTCCGCTGCAGGCTCATCAGTTACTTCTGCCTGACTGGCTTCAGTGAAGCAGCAACATGCTGGTGAGTGAGCTCGGTCCCTCGTGTGCATTTAAATCCTGGCTTCTGTTCAGCTGACTTAGGGTAGCATCACTCTCCTGGCATCGCAGGAGTGTGAGCAATCTAGGCAGGCTGCCGGAAACCCCAATCGTTGATTTTCAAGGACTGGTCCTACAGGGCTCTCTGATATCACCAGAGGAGGACACGGGAGCAGATGGCGAAGCAATGGCTTCACGCACCACAAGAACACAACTTCCCTATGCAAGAAGGGCTGAGCTGCCAGCCGAAAGCGGCCAAGGCCTCCAGCGCTCTGGCACTCATCGGCCCATCTCGGAGCCAAATCGTCCCTGGGACGATTCCTTATGCTGCTTTGTCATTGGGCCTCCGGGGTGCTGGGAAATCTCCTTCCTGGTCTCCAGGAAGGCAATCAGCCCTGTCTCCCTCTGGCTCTTGGGCAAGTGGCTCCCTTGGGTCACATGGCGAATTGAGCAAATCAAGTTCTGTTCCTTTGCAGTGCAGTGGCTTATGCAGCATGGCTCCTTGGCTCTTGTGCAGAAGGGCCTGGCCCCATGTGTCCCTGCAAGCGCCATTGTTGCCCTTGCTCTGGAGTCTGTAGTGACTGGCAGACTCAGAACTGAGTGGAAGGTGCCGCCTGCATCTGCCCATTGCAAACTGTCACCAGACTCAGGGTTGGTTTTCTGTTATTCCTTTGCGCCAGCATCTGCCTCACTCTTTCCTTTTCCCCTGCTAATGTTATCTTTTTAAAATGCCAATTACAAACGATTGTCATTCTGTGTGTGTGCGCACGCATGTGCACGCGTGTGTACTTCTGTGTGTGTTTGTGTGTGTGTGTGTGTGTGTTGGTACTGGGGCTTGAATGGGCCTCATGCTCTCTCTTGGCTTTTTCACTCAAGTTCTTCCACTTGAGCCACAGTTCCATTTCTCATGGACTTTCCTGTTAGGGCTGGCTTTGAACCATGATCCACAGATCTCAACTTCCTGAGTAGCTAGGATTATAGGAGTGAGACATTAGTGCCCGGCCAGCCAATTTTTAAATCCAATGCCTAGGATGGATTTCTGGAATTAATATTTTTATTAACAAATTCTTTTACACATGCATGTACTTATAAAAACAAAAAATCACTGTGTTTTATTGAGCAACTCTGCCAGATGTACTTTGGTATAGTCTGTGCCATGGAGGTATTAGTCCATTGGCAATTTTGTTTTCAATAACTAGGTATTGTAATCCTGTCTGTCACCAGGCCACTCCTGTGTGGTCCCCAGACACACAAGGTGAATTGAATATGCCTTGTCTGTGTTCCATCCTCTCATCGGCTATCGTTTAACTCTGGGACACATACAGGGGGATTCTTTGTGTCTGTGTGTCTCTCCCAGCATGACAGCTGGCTGAATGCTATGGACAATAATAAAGGCACTGCCGCTGGACACTGGTGGCTCACACCTGTAACCCTAGCTACTCTGGAAGCTGAGATTTGAGGATTGCAATCCCCAGCCTTCCCGGACAGTCAAATCCAAGAGACTCTTTTTTTTTTCCTTTGTCAGTCGTGGGGCTTGAACTCTGTGCTTGGGCATTGTCCTTGTGCTCTTCAGCTCAAGGCGAGTGCTCTATCACTTGAGCCACAGCACCACTTCTGGTTTTCTAGTTGGTTTATTGGAGATAAAAGTCTGACGGACTTTCCTGCCAGGCTGACTTTGAACTGTGATCCTCAGATCTCAGCCTCCTGAGTAGCTAGGATTACAGGCATGAACCACTGGCGCCTGGCTTCCAAGAGACTCTTGTCTCTAATTAATGAGCAAATAGCTGGGAGTAGAACTGGGATCAAGTGGTAGCATGCCAGCCTTGAGCATAAAAGCAAAATGGGAGCATGAGGCCTTGAATTCAAGCCCCAGTATTGGCACAAAATAAAGAAAAGAAAAAGAAAACCACTGTGTATATACATCAGAACACATGGAGCAGCTGAAGTGCCCCAAATAACCTGTGAGATTCAGACCTCTCGGTGCCATTTTCATCTCTCATGATGATTCCTTCCTTTGGGACTCATTTAATTCTACCACTGTCACCGTCAGCAATCTGGCATACTGAACAAATAATTTCTCCCTGAAAGTCTTTAATAGAATGTGTATCCAGGCCCTATTATAGACTTGGAGGCTCTGGATAATAAGCAGGGTGCAAACATTTCATTCGGAAGCTGCTGTGCCTTTCCAAGTCACCACCATCTAAACATTCTTCTGCACAGGGATACCAGCTAGCTTGAACACATGAATACAGACTCAAAAACAGGGGAAACTAAGATTAAAAATAAGCTAGGATTAGAGTAATCCCAGGAAGCCAAGGTGAGAGGATAGAGTCCCAGGTCAACCCAGGTGATACTGATCAAGACCCTCTCTCACAAATGAAACAATGAAAACAAAAGGGCATTTGTCTAACTTGGTACAATTATACCTGCCCTGGGGGCCATGCTCCTCCATAGTTTCTACTCAGCTGTTCTCTCCATCCTTCCAGTCAGCATCCGTCACTATTGCTAGGGTCTGAGATGTCCCCTAAAGGCTTCTGTGCAAAGGGCACAGGGTGGATGGCTTTGGGGCATTTGGAGAGGGATTGGATTTGAGGACACAGAAGACACCACCCCCACAGCAGTCTATTCAATTATGAATCCATCAGCAGATGAATATCTTGATGATGTCAGTGTCCTCAAGATCCAATCCCTCTCCAAATGCCCCAAAGCCATCCACTCTGTGCCCTTTGCACAGAAGCCTTTGGGGAACATCTCAGACCCTGCAATACTGACGGATGCTAACCAAAAGGATGGAGAGAACAGCTGAGTAGAAACCATGGAGGAGCCGTGTCCCCCAGAGCAGGTATCATTGTACCAATTTGCAGAGGACTGAAAAAGTCATCATCCTCCTGAAAGTCTCCGATCACTGCTAAGGAACCTGAACAAGCTGAGATGTGAAGTTGGAGAAGAAACTAGACGCAGATAAGATGCAAAAGAAAATGGAAAGACAATTCTGGGATGATCCTAAGCCTGGCATTCAATAGAGCAAAATGTCAAGCTCTCCTGCTGAGTCCAAAGAAGAGAGCAAAGAAGAGAGAAAGCACTTGTGACAAAAAAAAAACACCTAAAAACCAAAAATCTAACAACCAAAGCCAGGGTCTGAGTCATGATTGAGGACACAAGCTTAGTATGAACGTGATGGTTGGTGGGGGGCTTCATTCACCCTCTGCCACCTGTCACAAAATAAACAATGGCAAGTTGGTTTGCCCCTGGGGCAAATCTTGTTGGGTTGGGTTGTTGGTGTTACCAGCAACAATGCTTCCACTGGCTGTACAGACACAGCTGTCTGTCCTCCACCCCAGACCCCTGCCCAAACAGCCACCTGCTGCTTTCCTCCCCAGGAAGGGAGGTATGTAGCCAACCCACCTGCGCTGCAGGTGTCCAAAGGGCGGCTATGCCAGACTAACCTTCAGATCCAATCTACCCGCCAACCTTGAGGTGCTAACAAGTTCTGTGGGATCACCATTCTTCTTCCCTGCCCATCTCTGTGGCTCAGAATCCTGCTGTTACAAAATTGGGTAGCTGTCCAGTGGTTCCTTAAAAGGATAAATATAGAACTATCACAGGAGGCAGAAATTCCTAGAATATTTCCAGAAAATCTAAGTAATCTGGAGTACAATATCTCCAAAATTGAAAGCAGAGTCTCAGACTCTTGTGTGCCAATATAGTCATACCGTGTTATTCACAATCATCACCAGGTAGAGAGAACCCAAATGTCCACTGATGGATGAATAAATAAAATGCAATATATCCTCCAAGCTATGTGGGAGATGGAGGCTTGGTGATCAAGTTAAAGGTCAGCCCTGGAAAAAGGTAGCAAGACCTTATCTCCACAAACAATCTGGACATGATGATACCTAGCTGCATTCCCAGCTATGTGGGAGGCATGGGTAAGAGGATTGTGGTCCCAAGGCAGCCAGAGTATAAGACTTTCTCTGGGGCCTGAGAAGTTGGCTCAGTGGTAGAGTGCTTGCCTCGAATGCATGAGGCCCTGGGTTCAATTCCTCAGCTCCACATAAGCAAAAAAGCCCACAAAAACAAAAAACCCCGGAAGTGGTGCTGTGGCTCAAGTGGTAGGGTGCTAGTCTTGAGCTGAAGAGCTGAGGGACAGTGCCCAGGCCCAGAGTTCAAGCCCCATGACCGACAAAAAAAAAAAAAAGACTTTCTCTGGAAAATAACTAAAACAAAAAGTGCTAAGGGTGTGACTGAAATGATAGTGCCCTTGGCTAGCAAACACAAGGCCTTGAGTTCAAATCCTACTATCACCATTAATCAATCAATTAATCAACCAACCAAAAGTGAAAGGAAAGAAATTCTGACACATGCTATAAAACAAACACTTCCAGGAGTCAAACTTGAAGCCAGAAAATGCTGTTGTGTTCACCTTGGTATCCTTAGGAGTCTGCTCTAGTGCCTGGCACTTCAGCATTTAATAGAGTGTGGACTGGAGTGAATGAATGAATTAATAAATGCTCCTCCACACACCCCTATTGGAGGCACTGTGCCATTTAGGGCAACCAGATTGGCGCAAACTGCATGGTGCCTGGGGCAGGAGAAGCATGTGGACTGAGGATAAGGTGTGCCTCACTGTAGAGCTACCAAAGGCACTCAGCCACTCAGCACTTAGGATCAGGGAGGAGAAGGAGGCTTCAGACCTGGGAGGCCCCCAAAGTGCTCCATCCCCAAGAGGAAACTTAGACCACTCCTGCCTTCCCCACTTCTGTGCTCAGACCTTCAGTTCCAGAAGGCAGAGATTTAAAAATTCACAGAGACAGGAAGTAGACCCGAGGAAGTCAGGGGGACAATGGAGAGCTGTTTACTGTTTCAGAAGATGAAAAGTTAGGGGTGTTGTACAACATGGTGAATGCACTCAACACCAATTAAAGTCATTCTAGGCCTAGGAGGCTGAGATCTAAGGATTGCAGTTCAAAACCAACCCAGGCAAGAAAGTCCATGAGAATCTTATCTCCAATTAACCACCAAAAGCTGTGGTTCAAATAGTAGAGCACTAACCTTGACCAAAAAAGCTAGCACCTAGGCTAGTACCAGTACCAGGAGGGGCCAGGGTAGAGGGGGAGGAAGGAAGGACGGAAGAAAAGAAGGAAGGAAGGGAGGGAGGTGGGAGGGAAGGAAGAAAAAAAGGCCAGGTGCTGGTGGCTCATGCCTGTAATCCTACTCAGGAGACTGGGATCTGAGGACCACAGTTCAAAGCCAGCCCAAGCAGGAAAATCAATGAGACCCTTATCTCCAATAAATTGCTCAGAAAAATAAGGAAGTAGTTCTGTGGCTCAAGTGGTAGAGTGCTAGCCCTGAGCAAAAGAATCTCAGAGACAGTGCCCAGGCCCTGAATTCAAGCCCCAGGACTGGCAAAAAAACAAAAAACAAACCCAAAACATATTGCTATCACTTTAACTTTACTGAGGTGCCAATAAAGATACAGGATATTCTAGAATTATCATGTTTGCTAGTAAAGATTAGCCACAGCTACTCTTTTAAATAAAAAATTACAACTTTAAGCTGAATATAGAGGCACATGCCTATAATCCCCACTAGTTCCTGAGGTAGGAGGATAGAGAGTTGTTGAGGCCAGCTCAGGCAAAGTTAGTGAGACCTTATCTCAAAAGGCTCAAGTGCTAGAGTTCCTGCCTAGCAAGCACCAGGCCCAGAAAGAAAGAAGGTGGGGGAGGAGAAGAGAGGAGAGAAGAAGAGAAGAGAATGAAGGAAGGGAAGGGAGAAGAAGGGTAGAAAGAGGAAGGGAAGAAAGGAGGCCGGAGGGAAGCACGTGCTTACATCACCCACCCTCCATCTTCAGTGTTGTACTGGGAGAAGGGAGGGCTGGCAGATGGCACCTCCAGCCCCTCCTCCCCCCTCATCCCTGCAGGAGAGCCAAGCCTTGCCCCCCTGCTATGGATGGGAAACATTGGAATCTGAATTTGCATCTGAATTTGCATCTGACTCAGGGCAGGAGCCTCATTCTAAACCTCATGCACCTTTAAAGTGTTGGCATCAGGCCCCTGTTCCAGGCTTTGGAATAAAATCAAAGCTTGCTTGGGTCTTGGAACTGGCTTTGGTCTAATAATAGACTCATAGGTATGTTTGCAGCAGCTTATTTTAGTGAAGTCTTCTCCTTTAATGCCAGGCATGCAGAGTCTTTGCATTTCTTGACATCGGTGAGGTGAGTCATGTGGAGATACACCAGCTTGGACAGTGAGTCCCGGAACCCCATAGGCCCAGCCCCATGGTAGTGGTGGGGAGCTGCTAGGGGACAGACGTGAACTGCTCAGCCAGCTCCTCACCTTCATCCTACCACAGTTTCAGGTATAAGCATTCACAGGGGAGAGTGACAATGTCCCGTCCAAAGGAGAGTGACACAAGCCAAGGGCTTGCAGCCTCTGAGGTCAGGTCGCCCTGGCTGCATCTCTATCCTGGCCCTGTGGAGGGAAAGCTGGGTAGTGAACCTCTTCCTCCTCTCCTGCTCTGGTCCCAGGAGTCCCTGGAAGCCAGCCATGCACTTTCTTCAGCACACATGTAGAGGGGTCTGGGCAGAACAGCCCTGCCACAAAAACAAGGAATATGAACTCAACAAAAACAGACCCACACTACTGGTCCTGACTGGCCCCCCAGGGCTGTACCCCTGAGCTAGAGGACCCTCCATTTACCAGTTTTCCATTGGGGATGGAAACATTTACCTTAGTTGGCCACTAAGGAAGTCACAGGCATAAGCAAAGGGGCCACATCTGTTGAACAGCTATGTGAGCCAAGAACCACTGGGCCTTTCATACAATTCACTGCGCTGGGGCCAGGAGACCTCAAGATAGATAGAGCACAGCCCTGTGTGCTCCCTGAAGAACAGAGTACTATGGAGGACATAAGTTTGCTAAGTGACTGTATGATAGGGTCTGATGAGGGGTGAGCCCATAGGATGGGGAACACGCAAGAGGGGTCCCTAAGCCAGCTGTGGTGGAGGGGGTCAGAGAAGTCTTCTAGGAAGTGATGTCTAGGGCACTGTTACATGGAAATTGTGATTCCCAAGAATGACTTCTGACCGTCATAGAGTTTGTGAAAGACAAAATAATGGCCCCAAAGATGTCCATGCCCTTATCTCCAGTACCCATGAATATATGACAGAAAGGGCTTTGCTGATCTAGGTTAACAAATTTTTGGTTGTTTTTTTTTTGGCCGATCCTGGGGCTTGAACTTAGGGCCTTGGCACTTCCCCTGAGCCTCTCTGTGTTCAAGGCTAGTGCCTTACCACTTGAGCCACAACACCACTTCTGGCTTTGTCTGTGTATGCGCTACTGAGGAATCAAACCCAGGGCTTCCTCATGCTAGGTAAGCACTCTACCACTGAGCCATCTTCTCAGCCCATATTCTCAGCAATCTTAATGGGGAAATTATCCTAGGTTATGGGGGGAGGGGAGTATGGCCCATTGTAAAAGAGAACCAATTGAGGTCTATGTGCAGTGGGAATTGTGGTGACAGACATAAGAGGCTCAGTAAAGAAAGGAGGGGTCGGAGCTGGGAAGGTGGCTCAGTGGAAGAGTGGTTGCCTAGCATGCATGAAACCTTGGGTTCAATTCCTCAGCACCACATAAGCAGAAAAAGCTAGAAGTGGTGCTGTGGCTCAAGTGGTAGAGTGCTAGCCTTGAGCTGAAGAGCTGAGGACAGTGCTCAGGCCAAGAGTTCAGGCCCCACTACCGGCAGAAAAAGAAAGAAAGAAAAGAAAGGAAGGTAGGAAAGAAGGAAAAAAGGAAGGAAGGAAGGAAGGGGTCCATGAGCCAGGGGGTGCAGGTGGCTTCCAGGGATGTGGAAGGGAAGAAACCATCTTCCCTTAGAGCCTCCTGGAGGAGCCAGCCCTGCCAGCACTTTGTGTAGCCCATCACACAAGTGTGGACTTCTTCTAGAATTACAAGAGAATGAACTAATTTTGTAACAGGTTAGGTTTGCAAGAGGAAACTAGCCTAGAGCTTGAGCAAGCACTTGCCCAATGTCATGAATTACGCAGTGATGAAACCCTTGTGAAAATGGACAGTGAACTATTCCAAAGGCCAAGTCAGCTTTGCTTGAGAGCTTATGTTCTTCTGGGTTCTTGCTCAATACTTTCTGAAGAGCTTGTCTATCTGCCTGCCTTCTCTGTTGCCTAATGCTTTTGAAGATGGTAGGCCCCATTTGCTGCTACAATGGAAAGCTAGATATAGGGCAGACACTGTTGGCTTTTTGAACAGAGTTGGGCCAAGACAACCAGGCTATCTGCTAGGAAGCTTAGGTTCTGGCCCTGATACTGAGTCTTGAGGACACTCATATTTCTGGGCCTCACTAGCAAAATGTTAACTTGAGTCAATGGGTTTGGGTCTTCACATGATTTGTTCCCTGCAGGGTCCCCTGCCCTCCTCCACACACTGTGAACCCATTCAAGCCTGGAAAGGGCTGAGTCAGAGCAGCTCCAATGTGCTACATCTATTATTGAAGCACGGGAAAGGAAAAGGTCTCTCTCTCCCCAAGGGAAAGGCATTAGCAGAGGTCATCTTTAATCCTCAACCTCTGCTCAGTAGGCTGTGAGTTCACTTCCAACTGGTTTGTCAGAGAGAGTTAGCTTGGTCAGTTAAGTGTATCATTGCATTCAAAGTCTCGTTGGAATGGTTCAAGATGAAAAAGAAAAGAAAGGAAAAACCTACTTCAAGATAGTGCTGGAGGTTCCAGGAAGATGGCCGAGGAGAAGCTGGAATCTGAACAAGCTCTCGCATAGAAAGCAGTTTTAGAGTTCCAGTGAACAGTCCTAAGCCAGAGAATCACACCAAGTGTGCCATCACAGGACAGAGAGTTAGACAAGAGAGGGAAAGCCAAGGCAAAAAGACACATCTGAGTGCTTGCCAGCAGCCACGGCGGTGGCGGCGGCGGCGGCGGCAGGGGCGCGGTGGAGAACGCTGCTGGGGCCATACCTGAGCGCTCACACAGAGTCCGGGAAGAAGGAGCCAGACGCAGCAGGCGAGCGGATTCTACTTAACACCAGCAAGAACCGACAAGGAGCAGACAGCTTCATCCTGCAGTTTGCAGACCAGAGACGACCCAGGATCCAAGACTCGGTGTGAGTAGAAGCTCAACATCCTCACTCCTTCTCAGGGAGCAGAGGAGGGAAGGCCACCCCTCCCCCCCCAGCACCAGTGATCTCCATCTTGGATACCGACAAAGCT
>NW_012267240.1:33126-53416 GCF_000151885.1 Dipodomys ordii | reverse complement strand
GAGGGGGGAGGCTGGGAAGGGATGTGAAGGGTAAACCAAAGGAGGAGTCTGCAATGCTTGGTAAGAAATGTACGCATTATCTGCCCATGTAATTGTAACCCCTCTCTACAGTATGTTCACAAATAAAATAAAACAAAATTAAAAAAAAGATAGTGCTGGAAGTGGCTACAGCCAGGCCATCTGGTGCAGGAGAGCTTGGAAAGTAGGGCTGGAAATCAGATCTGCATCCTTCACAAAGGCATCAAGGCCTTCCAAGGTGATCTGTGCAGATGAACACAGTTTGTTGTTCTGAAGCATTGCTGCTCTCTCAGTATTTGAGCTGTGGCCTGAGGTCCCAGCAGAGCACTAGTTTTGAGCAAAAGAAGCTTAGGGACAATACCTAGGTCCTGAGTTCAAGCCCCAGGACTGGTACCAAAAAAGAGTTTGAAATCTCCACCGAGCATCTTCCACTGCCTCTGCACCTAGACAACCTCCCAAGTCCTACTTCTCAGTTCTGGTCTGGCTCCTTTCCATCCTGATCTCCTATTGATGCTTGCTGGGGTCTCTGAGCCATCTCCCTCTGTCTCCAGTGTTTCTTACTGCCCATGGGTCTGTGTCTCCCAGAATCACTCATCTTGTCACCAAGCTGTAAGTGCATGTTCTGAGCTCCCCAAGCAAATGCCTACAGACTCCTGTGCTCATTGGAACATGGCCACTTTCCCAATGTAGTCATCAAGTTCCTGCACAGTGGGCTGAGAGCTGGGCTTCGTGTGCCAGGCTGCGTCTGGATGACATGGATAGGGTTGGAGTGGGAGAAAGGATGAGTCCCTCAGCTGTTTTCAGTGTGTGTCATGTACTATAAAAAGAGAATGGACAATCATATTCTAAATAGAAAAAAATATCAAAATCATATTGGCTTGAAGGACACTCAGTCGCAAGTATTTGTCAGGCAACTGCTCTGTGCCAGACAACACAGCAGTGTGGCAACTGGAGATTTGCACAGCCCTGGCTCCCAAGGATGTGAGGCAGACAGGTAAACTGAGGGCTGGTGCCACCACGTGGCCAGAGCTGGACCCCTCTGTGTGAAAACACTCACGGCCCTGCAAGAGGAGACACCTGTGCTGAGGCAACACTGGACTCCAACTCGGTATATGAAGCTTTCGCTTCTTGGCTAGTGCTCTACCACTCCCACCCCATGCAAGGATGCAGCAGGAAGCTGGGAAGAGAGCCCTCCCAGGAGCTACACCAGCGAACACCTTGATCTTAGACTCAGCTGCCCAGGGGATGGCATTGAACTCTCCACACCCTGGTACACGGATGGTCATTCCAGTACTGCACATACAAGTTGCTCACCCCACTCTCTCAAGGACTTAGAAACCAAGGTCTGAGCCCCTTCCTGTGCTGGTACCCTCCCTGGGCTTCCCATTTTATAGATGAAGAAATAAGAGCCCACAGATGTCAACTCACACCTTTAGTCACACAGCTACTAAGAGATAGAACCAGGATTTGGGGTAGGACTTTAGCCTCTTGTTCTAGGGGCAGGCCTCTCTTCAAAGCACTGGGAATGAACACCCAGGAGTTCAGCTCAGTCTCGCCTGGCTGGGTAAAAACACAAGCCATCACCTGATGCTCTGATGAAGCAGCATGAGCTCTCAGCCACGTGATGGGCAGCAGGCACCATCCTGCAGAGGTCCAGGCACGGGTTTCTGCAGCTTGGCAGCGGGATTCAGGCAGAATGCCCGTGGGCAGGTGGGCTGGGAGTAGGGAAGCTGTGCCATCTCACTCCCAGCCCATGCTTCCTTTTGAAAAGTAAATACTATCCATTTCATGCTGATGCGAAACCACATTTAAGGTTTTTTTTTAAATAGAAAATGAAAAGGCCCATCTTATTTTTGTTAATAGAAGTCATATGCTAAAAGTCATATGCTCTGCTAAAAGTCTTAAGCTGGAGCACAATGAAGTTCTTTGTCAAAAATCTTCACATGGGAGAAAACAGTGTAAGAGGGGTGGAAGGAGAGGGTGTGACTTCCTCTGGTCCAGTCCAGGCTTGGTGATGGGGCTAGCAGCCAGCACATGCCTACAGACACCGCAGGCCAGCAAGGCGGCTGGAGCACACGCAGACCAGGTGGTCAGCACAGCACCTACCAACTCTGCAGAACACAGTCTCATCTTGATCTGCTTTTGCTGGAAAGTTAACTTCCTGAGAAGGATCCAGCAGAGGCCTCAAGACGCCACAGAGGAGGAAGGAGCTGTGCTGACCCCTCTCAAATTATCCTCTAGACTGTGTCCATAATGCTCTTCCTTTCTTCCTCCCTTCCTTCCTTCCTCCCTCCCTCCCTCACTCGCTTCCTTCCTTCCTTCTTCCCTCTCTTCCTTCTTTCCTTCCTCCCTTCTTTCTTCTTTCCTTCCATTTAATTAATTTGTTTAGTGCCAGTACTAGGACTTGAACTCAGATCCCGTATGCTGCTTCTGAACTTGCTCACTAAGATCAGCATTCTACTACTTGAGGTTTTTTGCTGGCTAATTGGAGATAGAGTCTCAGACAGGGATAGCCTTCCAACTGTATCCCCAGATCTCAGTCCTTTGAGCAGCTAGGATGAAGGTGTGAGCCACTTTCTTTTCTTAGTCTAAGTCTTCACCTTGCCAGGCAGTGGAAAAAGGTGGGCTGCAGATGTAAGAGGCAGTGGGGAGGAGGTGTTCCACATGGTCCAGTGACTCAGCAGAACTCCACCTCCTCCTGATCTAGGGGCACTCACACTCGTCCCCTGGGGCCTGGCAACACTCGACCCCCAAGGAGGTCAGCCAGAGCCCAGGCCTTCTGGGGCTCGGCCTGAGAATCCAGCGCTCTGAGCTGGAGTTACCCAGATGCCTCTGAGACACGGGGCTGGCACCACATCTGTGACTCCCCCTATCGCAGAAAGGAAATGACAGTGCTTCCAGCCCTCAGAGGAGGCTGGTGGTCCTGTAACCAACTCCAGGTGATAGCAGCCATGCCAGGGTCAAGTGATCCTTCAGACTCGAGGAAATTCACAGGTTGAGTGTAACCGCACTGCCTCCCTCTCTTTCCGGCCCTTCCTCCTTTCCCTCTACCCTCTTTGCCCTTCTCTACTTCAGTGGGCCATTTTCAAGAGTACAATGCAGTGCCATCGGATGCATTCATTTCAGAAGAGCACCCCATACCCAGGAAACAGCCCCCTCCGTTTCTCCCTCCCCCAGCCCCCAGACCCCTGAGTCTGCTTTCCACCTCTGTAAATGTGCCTTTTCTAGCTATTTCACACCATAGGCATTGTACAAGTGAGACCTTTTGTGTCTGGTTTGAAAGGAGTGCATTGCTTTTGAGGTTGAACCACAGCATCCCAGGTGGTGGTTTTAGGTGATACTGAGGTTAGCACTCAGGGCCTCGCACCTGCTTGCAGGCACTCTACCACCTGCTTCATGGATGAGCCATCCTTGAACTGTATCTTGGAACAGAAGTGGCAGAGCTGAACTGGAACAAGCCAGCAGTTCCTCAAATGTGACACCCCAGGTGACACAGGCATTCTGCACACACATGCTGCATGCTATTCACACTACAAACAACTGCAGGCCCACTCCAGGGGAGGGAAGGGAGGGCATTAATGGGGTGAAGATGTTGTCTCTGCCAATACAGATTGCAGCCACAAGGTACCTGGGCTGATGCATTTTTGAATCCCTATTTCACGGCTGAAGAAAGGAAGCCCAAGAGGTTCACCTCCTTGCTCAAGGTTAGGAAGCCAGTGCTACTTGCTGTTATGGGTCTATTTGCATCCCTGCAGGGTGGTGGGGGAGAAGGGGCAGTTCCACCACCCTCAGACTTCCCCTTTGTCTGTTAGTTGCCATCATGAACTTCAGAGCAGTGACCAGACATTCTCAGAACTTATTTGATTTGACTCTTAGGGTTCCCCAGCCAGCAAGGGGCATGGCACTGCTTGTAACCTGACCACAGGATTTTCACACAAACCATGTGGATGGGACAATTTTGTTTTAAGGCCCCCAAGTTCTGAATGCTCTCTCTTGTCATTTGCATCCTGAGCTCCAAAACACTCTTCAGCTCTCCCAGAATTGTGTGGAAAATATTCCAAAAAATTATATTAAGTGAAGTAAGCCAGGCCCAAAGAAACATATGTCCCATGGTTTCCCTTATTTGCAATAACCAGTGTATGTCTGAAAAGGTCAGATAAGTTGATGTTAGGGAAATGAACCCCAAGATAAGTATTCAAATGTTTTTTTTCTTTTTCATGCAATTGTATCTAACATATTTATAAGATGATTTATTTGTTGCTTTGTATGTCCCTCCCCCACGATATAACCCCTGCTTTCACTGTATTTAATGTTGGTATAATTTGTGGAGGGGGAGGGAAAAACAAATCGTTTAAATAGGGATACAGGTGGACCCATTGCAACAGTGAGATGTACAAGTCATTATGTCAAAAAGTGAGCTTTACAACTTTGGTGGGGGAGGGGAGGATCGGATGGGGGAGGGAGGGAAGTATGGGAAGGGATGGGAAGGGGAAACAAAGGAGGCAGCAAAAACGCTTGATAAGAAATGTACTCATTATCTTGCCCATGTAATTGTAACCCCTCTGTACAGTATTTTCACAATAAAAAAATGAAAAAATTCCACCTGTAGCTGTGGATCGGGAGAGGGTTTTTTGGCTGTCATGCAAGGATGCACACAGGAGCTGCTTGTATCAGAAAGATTCTGTCTATTTCTCTTTGGTGGCTTGTCTGGCCTTTGGGGAAGGAGTAAAGCACTCAGTACTTGGGAGCCTTAAATAAAAATGTTTTAAGTCCCCCAAGTTCGGAGTGCTCTATATTGTTGTTTGCATCCTAGGCTGCCAAACACTTGTCAGCTCTCCCATAATTGGATAGAAAAAAAATTGGACCTGTGGCTGTGGACAGGGAAAGGGGTTTTTGTCAGTGCTAGGATACACATGGGAGCTGCTTGTGTCAGAAAGATGCTGTGTGTTTCTCTTTGGTGGCTTGTCTGTCCTTTGGGGAAGGAGTAGAGCTCTTAGAACTTAGGTACCTTAAAACAATTTTGTATTAAGGCCCCCAAGTTCTCAATGCTGTATCTTATCGTTTGCATCCTTAGCTCCCAAACACTCGTCAGCTCTCCCATAATTGGGCAGAAAAAAATTCTACCTGTGTCTCTGGACAGCCAAAGGGGCTTTTGTTGGCGCTACAATGGACAAAGGAGCTGCTTGTGACAGAAAGATGCTGTCCATTTCTCTTTGGTGGCTTGTATGTCCTTTTGGGAAGGAGTAGAGCACTGAGAACTTGGGGGCCTTAAATCAATTTTGTTTTAAGTCTCCCAAGTTCTGAGTGCTCTATCTTGTCAGTTGCACCCTGAGCTCCCAAACATTGGTCACCCCTCCCAGAATTGAGGGAAAAAATGGACCTATGGCTGTTGACAAAGAGAATGGATTTCATCGGTGCTAGGATGCACACAGGAGTTGCTTGTGACAGAATACTGTCTATTTCTTTTTGGTGGCTTTTCATTCCTTTGGGGAATTTTGTTTTAAGGATCCTGAGTTCTGAGTGCTCTTTCATTTCATTTGCATCGTGAGCACCTAAACACTTGTCAGATCTCCCAGTATTTGACAGAGAAAAATTTGGGCCTGTGGCTGTGGACAGCGAGAGGGGCTTTCATTGGTGCTAGGATGCACACAGGAGCTGCTTGTGAAAGAAAGATGCTGTCTATTTCTCTTTGGTGGCATGTCTGTCCTTTGGTGAAGGAGTAGAGCACTCAGAACTTGGGTGCCTTAAATCAAAACTGTTTTAAGTCCCCCCAAATTGTGAGTGTTCTATTTTGACATTGCCATCCTTAGCTCCCAAACACTAGTCAGCTCTCCAAGAATTGGGAGGAAAAAAATTGGACCTGTGGCTGTGGACAGCGAGATGGGATTTCGTAGGTGCTAGGATGCACACAGGAGCTGCTTGTGTCAGAAAGATGATGTCTATTACTGTTTGGTGGCTTGTCTATCCCTCTGTGATGGCTTGTCTGTCCTTTGGGGAAGGAGTATAGTACTCAGAACTTGACGGCCTTAAAATAATTTTTAAGGCCCCCAAATTGTGAGTGATCTATCTTTTCATTTATTTCCTCAGTCCCCACACACTCATCAGCTCTCTCAGAATTGGGCAGCAGAAAAAAATTCATCCTGTGGCAGTAGAGAGCAAGTGGGGCTTTCGTCGGTGCTAGGATGTCCACAGGAACTGCTTGTGACAGAAAGATACTATCTATTTCTCTTTGGTGGCTTGTCTGTCCTTTGCGGAAGGAGCAGAGCGCTCAGAATTTGGGGACCTTAAAACAAAATTCTTTTCAGTCTCCCAGGTTCTGAGTGCTCAGTCATGTAGTTTGCATCATGAGCTCCAAAACGCTGGTCTGCTCTCCCAGAATTGGGTAGAAAAATGGCTTTCTTTGGTGCTAAGATGCACACAGGAGCTGCTTGTGTCAGAAAGATGCTGCCTATTTCTCTTTGGTGGCTTGTCTGCCTTTGGAGAAGGAGTATAGCACTCAAAACTTGGGGGCCTTAAAACAATTTTGTATTAAGGCCTCCAGGTTCTGAGTGCTTTATCTTGTCATTTGCATCCTCAGCTCCCAAACACTTGTCAGCTCTTCCAGAACTGAGTGCAAAAAAAATTCCACCTGAGGCTGTGGACAGTGAGAGGGCCTTTCATCAGTGCTAGGATGCACACATGAGCTGCTTGTGACAGAAAGATGCTATCTATTATCTATTTCTCTTCGGTGGCTTATTTGTCCTTGGAGAAGAAGTGGAACACTCAGAACTTGAGAGTCTTACAAGAAAATTGATTTAATGCTCCATGTTCTGAGTGCTCAGTCATGTAGTTTCTATCATGAGCTCCAAAATACTGGTCTGCTCTCCCAGAATTGGGCAGAAAAATATTTGGACCTTTGGTTGTGGACAGCAAGAGTGGCTTTCTTTGGTGCTAGGATGCACACAGGAACTGCTTGTGTCAGAAAAATGCTGTCTATTTCTCTTTGGTGGCTTGTCTGTCCTTTGGAGGAAGGAGTAGAGCACTCAGAACTTGGAGCCTTAAAACAAAATTGTTCTGAACATTCTATCTTGTCTTTGCATCCTGAGCTCCCAAACACTCATCAGATCTCCCAGAATTGGGAGGAAAAATATTGGATTTGTTGCTGTTTACAATGAAAGGGGCTGTCATCAGTGGTAGGTTGCTCACAGGAGCTGCTTGTGTCATTAAGATGCTGTCTATTTCTCTTTGGTCACTTGTTTGTCTTTTGGGGAAGTAGAACATTCAGAACTTGGGTCCTTAAAACAAAATTGTTTTAATTCCCCCAAGTTCTGAGTGCTCTATCATGGTGTTGGCATCTTGAGCTGCCAAACACTCCTCAGCATTCCCAGAATTTGACAGAAAAAAATTGGACTTGTGTCTGTGGAGAACAAGAGAGCCTTTCATTGGTGGGAGGATGCACACAGGAGCTGCTTGTGTCAGAAAGATGCTGCCTATTTCTTTTTGGTGGCTTGTGTGTCCTTTGAGAAACTTGGAGGCCTCAAAATAATTTTGTTTTAAGACCCTCAAATTGTGAGTGCTCTACCTTGTCATTTGCATCCTAAGCTCCCAAACACTCCTCAGCTCTCCCAGAAATGGGCAGAAGAAATTCCACCTATGGCTGTGGACAGCTAAAGGGCCTTTCATAGGTGCTAGGATTCACAAAGCAGCTGCTTGTGTCAGAAAGATGCTGTCTATTTCTCTTTGGTGGCTTGCATGTCCTTTGTGGAAGGAGTAGAGCACTCAGATTTGGGGGTCTTAAAACTGTTTTGTTTTAAGTACCCAGGTTCTGAGTGTTCTTGCTTGCATCAGAAGCTCCAAAACACTGGTCTGATCTCCCAGAATTGGGCAGAAAAAAATTGGACTTGTGGTTTTGGACAGAGAGAGGGGCTTTCTTTGGTACTAGGATGCACACAGGAGCTGCTTGTGAGAGAAAGATGCTGTCTATTTCTCTTTGGTGGCTTGTCCATCCTTTGAGGAGGGAGTAGAATACTCAGAACTTGGGGCCCTTAAGACAATTATGCTTTAAGACCTCCAGGTTATGAGTGCTCTGCCTTGTTGTTTGCATCCTGAGCTCCCAAACACTCCTCAGCTCTCTCAGAAATGAGTGGAAAAAATTCCACCTGTGGCTGTGGACAGCAAAAGGGCTTTTCGTTGGTGCTAGTATTTGCATAGGAGCTGCATGAGTAGAACCCTGACATCCTCACTCCTTCTCAGGGAGCAGAGGAGGGAATGCCACCCCCCCCACTGGAGATCTCCATCTTTGATACTGCCAAAGGCCCGGCTGAGCAGCTAGCTCCAACTCAGGCCTTGGAAGAAAACAAAAGAGTCATTTAGCAGGTCACAGGAACCTGACCTGACATGCCAGGCTCAGCTCCACCCATGGGAAAGTCACCCAGCCCAGGCAGAGAAAACTCTGCCCCCAGAGGAGTGGCTTTCTTCACTGGGTAAACAGAGCCAGAGGCTGCCCCTCCCTACAGCAGCCTACACAATCAATTGAAATTCAGTAAACACAAACCCTGAGAATGGTTCCAGTCTGGGCTCTGTGAGTGTCTCAGAAGCTAGCCCCTCAGGGAAAAGCTACTGTTTGGTGAAAGGCCTCAACTCTACCCAGAACCTAGCCTCATCACAGCATCTCCAAACTAGAGGAAACAGCCATCTCACTCTTTTGTGATACTCAAAGCTGATCTCCCTCCCACTGAACTAGCCTGGGAGGAGGATCACAAAATCCTGGGTAAAGCAGAGCATTTTTCTGCCTGCTCAACCAAACTGACTTAAGAAACCAATCAAGCCACAGGAAAACCAAACAGGACAAGCAGACCAGAGACTCCACCAAGAGACTGGTTAGGATACAAGGGAGATGCAGGATCTTCCCATCCATCCTCCTGCCAAAAAAAATCAAAGAACTTTTTTTGTACCTTTAAATTTTTTTTAATTTTTAAAAATTGTTTTCTATTAATTTTTTTCCTCGCATAATTTTTATTTTAGGTGTATATGTGTGTGTGTGTTGTTTTGTTTTTTAATCTCTACTGAACTTTTGGTCCTTTTTTTTCTTTTTCTCTTCTTTTTCATTCTTTTCATTTTTCTTCTCTTTCATTCTTTTTTGTGTGACTTAATTGCTGTTCTGCTCATCCTCAGATATATACCTGTCGTTGATTATTAGACCTTATCCCCCATTATATACACACTTAACCCAGAAATTTATTACTCAATTCAAAACCTCTTAGGCTTAAATTCTTTAATAGCAGTAATATCTTTATACCTATATAATTTTTTAAGAACTTTAGTTTTTCATCCTATCCTTCTTCTCTCAATATCACTTCTTTAAACTTGAATAATTTTTAAGTGTTTCACTTTTTAAATTTAAATTTTTGTTTTTCCATTTTTCTTTTTTTCTTTTTCTTTTTTTAAAAATCTCTCTCCTATCATTCTGTCCAATCCATTTCCCTCTCTGAGATTAGGACTTGGTGAAATTCACTCTCCTTTTACCTCTCCACATCCCTCTAATCCTATTTCCCCCCCACATTTCTCCCTAAACCTAATAATTTCTGGTTTGCCAAATTCATCTTTGCTGTTCTTAGCCCATTAATCCATAGTTATTTGATGTTGACTAGATTGTATCTGTTGAACTAGATTGTATCTGCAGCCTTTTGACTGTGCAACTACAAGACTTTGGTTGATGCTTGCCTTAAAATAGTGTTCTAGCACAAAATTAGTGTTACTTTCATACCAAATGGGCAGAACAAGCCAGGAAAGCACAAGAAAAATGGCAAGTCCGGGTATCTCAACTCCCACTCATGATAATCAGGTGAAGAGAGTTACCAAAAAGCTCTACAATCACTACTGATAAACAAGATGAATGAAAGATTGAAAACATGGAAAGGACTCAGTATAAGTGTGATAGGGAGAGAGAGGAGGCAAACCAAAGATCAATACAGTAATCTCATGAGCTTGAGGAAGCTACTCAAAGATTGATACAGGAATTGTGTGAGCAGATTGAGAACACTCAAAGGGAAGTAAAGGAATTTCGTGAGCTGGCTGAGAATAGTCAAAGAAAAAGACAGGAATTGTGTGAGCAGGCTGAGAACAGAAAAAGAGAAAGTCAGGAATGGCATGAGCAGGCTGAGAACAGTGAAAGAGAACTACAGGAATTGCGTGAACATGAGGAAGCTAATCAAAGAATAATACTGGACTTACGAGAGTGGGATGAGAATAGACAAAAATCAATAGAGGCATTCATGGAATCCATAAACAGACAGCTGAAAGAAGTCAGGGAAACCACAAAGTGAATGCTGAATGGAACCCGACAAAAGGAATGGGGGTCCAAGGACACCATAGCCAATCAACTAGGTGATTTGAGAATAAACACTGAACACCAAATTAAGGAAGCAAAGAAGTTCATACAAGATGTAAAACAAAGCTCCAACAAAGAATTTGAAGCCATAAAAACTGACCAATTAGAAGGAAAAGAAATAAAAAAAACAAAGTAGAAAGCCTTGACAATAGGTTAGACCATGAAGAATATCGAATCTCAGGGATTGAAGATAGTCTATATATTAGAGAAACAACATACAACTATCCAAGACAAATCCAAGAAATATGATATACCTATTCAACATTTGGAAGACACCATGAGAAGGCTTTATCTGAGGGTAATGGGTGTAGAGGAGCACGTAGGAACAGAAATTAATGGTCTAGGAAATTTGTTTAACAGGATCCTAGAAGCGATCTTCCCAAACATGCAAAAAAGTAGGCCTCTTCAGATAGAAGAAGCTTTTAGAATCCTAAATAGACCAGACCAAAACAGGACATCCCACTCTCACATTATAATCCAAACAGGATAAATTCAGACCAAGGAAAAGATCCTTAAAGCTGTCAAGGAGAAAAGATCATTCACCTATAAAGGGAAACCAATTAGAACCACCTCAGATTTCTCAGCAGAGACAATCAAAGCAAGAAGAGCCTGGAATGATGTATGCCATGCCCTAAAGTCAAACAACTATCAAGCAAGAATACTGTACCCAGCTAAACTCTTCTTCATAACTGAAGGTCAAATAAAAACCTTCCATAGCAAAGAAAAACTGAAACAATATATCTCCACCAAACCAGCCCTACAAAAGATACTTAAAGATATCCTACACATAGAAAACCAACAAGACCACAATAAAGGCCAAGAAACTGCACCCCAACTGAGAATACAAGAACCATAGGAAGAACCCAGTTGCCCCAGCCCCCAAGAAGGTGGACAAACTGGCAGGAACTCCCAAATATCTCTCAGTCCTATCTCTCATCATTAACAGACTTAACTCTCCAATTAAGCAGCATAGACTGTCTAGTTGGATTAAAAAGCAAGATCCTTCTTTGTGCTGCCTTCAGGAGTCACATCTTGCCCATAAAAACAAACACATTTTGAAAGTGACAGGCTGGAACAAAATCTACCAAGCAAGTGGCCCCAATAAACAAGTGGGACTTGCAATCCTAATATCAGATAAAATAGACTTCAAATTAAAATTAGTGAGAAGAGATAAAGAAGGTTGCTACATACTAATTAAGGGATCTCTCCTTCAGGAGGATATTACAATTCCAAATATCTATTCTCCAAACAACGGAGCACACAAATTTATTCAAGAAACACTACTTTCCCTCAAATCTCACATAGATCCAAAGATATTAATTGTTGGGGACTTTAGCACACCATGATCCCTACTAGATAGATCACCTAGGCAAAAACTCAACAAAGAAACCAAAGATCTTAACAACTGCATAGATCAACTAGATTTAACAGACATCTACCAAATATTTCACCTAGAGCATCAGAATACACATTTTTCTCAGCAGCACACAGAACATTTTCCAAAATAGACCAGATTTTAGGTCACAAAGCAAACTTGTTCAAATTCAGAAACATTGAAGTTATAGCTTGCATTCTCTCAGACCATAAGGGAATAAAATTAGAACTCAACACTAAAAGCCACCAACAAAAGTCCTGTAACAAATGGAGACTGAACAACACACTGTTGAATCACCAGTGGGTCATGGAAGAGATTAGAAGGAAAATTCAAATATTCATGATATACAACAAAAATTAGCAAACAAATTACCAGATTCTCTGGGACACAGCAAAGACAGTAATCAGAGGCAAATTTATAGCTCTCCTACATCAACAAATTGGAAAGATCTAAAATCAACAATTTAATGAGACATCTGAGCCTCCTTGAAAAAGAGCAGCAAGATAAACCACAATCCAGTAGATGGAAAGAAATAATTAAAATTAAATCAAGATTAAATGAATTAGAATAAAAAAACATAGTAAGAATCAACAAAACAAGAGTTGGTTCTTTGAAAAAATTAACAAAATTGACAGACCCTTAGCAAATCCTATCAGAAAAAGAAGAGAACAAACCCAAATAAATAAACTCAGAGATGAGAATGGAAAGAACACCACAGAAACAACCAAGATTCAGAGCATTCTAAGGGAATATTTCTCAAACCTTTATGCTAATAAGTTTGAGAACTTGGCAGAAATGGACCTTTTCCTAGCAAATATCAACATGTTGAAACTAAACCAAGATGACTTAAACAATCTTATCAGGCCCATATTAATCACTGAAATAGAAAAAGCAATAAGAGACCTCCCATCTAAGAAAAGCCCAGGACCAGATGGTTTTATAGTGGAATTCTACAAGGGCTTCAAAGCAGAGCTCACACTAACACTCCTCCAAATCTTCAATGAAATTGAAAGAGAATGTTCACTACCGAACTCATTCTATGAAGCCATCATGAGCCTCATCCCAAAATCAGGCAGGGACTCATCAAAGAAAGAGAACTAGAGACCCATTTCTTTGATGAACATTGATGCAAAACTTCTCAACAAAATTTTGGCCAATTGACTTCAACAATTCATTCAAAAAATCATACACCACGATCAAACAGGATTCATTTCAGGGATGCAAAGCTGGTTCAATATATACAAATCAATTTATATAATTCATCACATCAACAAGAGCAAGGATAAGAACCACATGGTTATCTCAATAGATGCAGAAAAGGCATTTGACAAGATCAAACACCCCTTTATGAGGAAAGTTTTGATAAAACAAGGAATCCATGGAACATTCCTCAATACAATAAAGGCTGTATATGACAAACCTATAAACAGCATTATACTTAGTGGTGAAAAACAAAAGCTATTTCCTCTTAACTCAGGAACTAGACAAGGATGTCCACTCTCTCCACTTCTCTTCAATCTAATACTAAAATGCCTAGCTACATCAATAAGACAAGACGCAAACATAAAAGGGATCTAAATAGAGAAAGATGAAGTAAAACACTGCAGATGATATGATTTTCTATTTAAAGAATCCCATGGACTCCACTGCCAAATTACTCAAGCTAATTCAAAACTTTGGCAAAGTAGCAAGGTATAAAATTAACCCTCAAAAATCAATGGCTTTTCTGTATGCCTACAAAGAAAAAAGCATGGCTAAAATCAGGAAAGCAACTCCATTTGTAATAGCCCCACAAAAAATAAAATACCTAGGAGTTAACTTAACCAAAGAAATGAAGGAACTCTATGATGAAAACTTTAAAAACCTGAAAAAGGAAATCAAAACAGAACTTAGAAAGTGGCAAAAACTCCCATGCTCCTGGATTTGAAAGATCAACATCGTGAAAATGGTAATACTTCCCAAGGCTATCTACATATTCAATGGGATAGCTATCAATATTCCAACCTCATTCTTCAAGGAAATAGAAGAGGCAATCCAAAAATTCATATGGAACAATAAAAGACCCCGAATAGCAAAAACACTCCTCAACAGAAAGAACAGTGCTGGAGGAATATCAATACCAAATTTCAAACTCTACTACAAAGCCATAGCAATCAAAACAGCGTGATACCGGCACAAGAACAGACCCCTGGACCAATGGAATAGAATTGAAAACCCAGAAATGTACCTAAAGACCTATAGCCATCTAATCTTTGATAAGGGAGCTAAAACAATAGAATGGAAGAAAGGCAGCCTCTTCAGTAAATGGTGCCGGCAAAATTGTTTAATCACCCGTAGAAAACTAAAGCTAGATCCTTATATATCACCCTGCACCAGAATCAACTCCAAATGGATCAAATACTTCAGAGTCAAAGCAGAAACTCTGAAAACATTACAGGATGGAATAGGAGAAACTCTAGGTCTCCTTGGCAGAAGCTGAAATTTTCTTAATAGAGACCTAGAAACACAGCAAATCAAAGAAAGGTTGGACAAATGGGATTGCATGAAATTGTAGAGCTTCTGCATGGCAAAGGACATAGCTAGCAAGATCAGTAGAAAAAGCCCACTGATTGGCAGAAGAGCTTCACCAGTCATACAACAGATAAGGGTCTCATATCTAAAATATACCTGGAATGCAAAAAATTAAATCCCCCAACAACAAATCTTCAAAGAAACAACTGTCCTATAAATAAGTGGGCTAAAGACTTAAAGAGAAACTTCTCTGAAGAGGAAAGAAGGATGGCCACTAGACATATGAAGAAACGCTCAACCTCCCTAGCCATAAAAGAAATGCAAATCATAATAACATTGAGATATCACCTCACCCCAGTTAGCATGGCTATAATCAAGAACTCTAATAACAACAGATGCTGGAGGGGATGTGGACAGAAGGGAACCCTATTGCATTGTTGGTGGGAATGTAGACTTGTTCTACCACTTTGAAAAGTAGTATAGAGGTTCCCCTAAAGACTCCACATAGAGCTCCCCTCTGATCCAGCAATCCCACTTTTGGGCATTTACCCAAATGATCACAGACAAGACCATACTAAAGCTACCAGCACAACTATGTTTATTGCAGCATTATTTACCATAGCTAAGATATGGAACCAACCCAGATGCCCCTCAGTAGATGAATGGATCAAGAAAATGTGGTGTATATACACAATAGAATTCTATGCCTCCATCAGAAAGAATGACAGTGGGCCATTTGTTAGGAAATGGAAAGACATGGAAAAAATTATATTAAGTAAGCCAGGCCCAAAGAAATATAGATCCCATGGTTTCCCTTATTTGCAATAACTAGTATATGTCTGAGACAAGCAGAAATGGTCAGATAAGTTGATGTTAGGTGAAATGAACCCCAAGATAAATATTCAAATGTTTTTTTCTTTCTTGCGATTGTTTCTAACGTATTGATAAAATGATTTCTTTGTTGCTTTGTATGTCCCTCCCCGACAGTATAACCCCTGCTTTCATTGTATTTGATGTTGGTATAATTTGTGGAGGGGAAGGGAAAAAACAATCCGTTTAAATAGGGATACAGATGGACCCATTTTGACAATGAGATGTACAAGCCATTATGTTGAAAAACGAACTTTACAACTTTGGGGGAGGGTGGGGGTGGAGATGGGAAGGGATGGGAAGGGGAAACAAAGGAGGAGGCAACAATGCTTGAAATGTTCTCATTACCTTGCCCATGTAATTGCAACCCCTCTGTATGGTATTTTCACAATAAAAAAATAGAAAAAAAACATTGAACCTATGGCTATGGACGCGAAGAGGGCCTTTCATCGGTGCCCCCAGGTTTTGAGTGCTCTATCTTCTCTTTTGCATCCTGAGCTCCCAAATACTGGTGAGCTCTCCCAGAATTGGGTGGAAAAAAATTGGACCTATGGCTGTGGACAGCTAGAGGGACTTTCGTCGATGCTAGGATGCACACAGGAGCTGCTTGTGACAGAAAGATGCTGTCTATTTCTCTTTGGTGGCTTGTCTGTCCTTTGGGGAAGGAATGGAGTATTCAGGGTTTGGGGACCTTGAAACAATTTTTCTTAAGACCCCCAAGTTCTGAGTGCTCTGTCATTTACATCTTGAGTTCCCAAACACTAGTCAGCTCTCAAAGAATTGGGCTGAAAAAAATTCCTCCTGTGGCTGTGGACAGTGAGAGGGGCTTTCATCAGTGCTAGGATGCACACAGGAGCTGCTTGTGTCAGAAAGATGCTGCCTATTTCTTTTTGGTGGCTTGTCTGTCCTTTGGGGAAGGAGTAGAGCACTCAGAACTTGGGAACCTTAAAATAATTGTTTTAAGGTCCCCAAGTTTTGAGTGCTCGTTCTTGTTATTTGCATTCTGCACTCCCAAAATTTCATCTGCTTTTTAAGAATTGGGTGGAAAAAATTAGACCTGTGGCTGTGGACTGGGGGAGGGGCTTTTTCCATGCTAGGATGCACACAGGAACTGCTTGTGACAGAAAAATACTATTTATCTTTGGTGGCTTGTCTGACCTTTGGGGAAGGATTAGAGCTCTCAGAACTTGGGGGCCTTAGAACAAAATTGTTTTACAGCCCCAAGTTCTGATTGCTCTATCTTGTCGTTTTCATCCTGAGCTCCCAAACACTTGTCAGCTGTCCCAGAATTGGGTGGAAAACTTCCACCTCTGGCAGTGGACAGTGAGAGATGCTTTTGTCAGTGCTAGGCTGCACACAGAGGCTGCTTGTGACAGAAAGATGCTGTCTATTTCTCTTTGGTGGCTTGTCTGTTCTTTAGGGAAGGAGAAGAGCTCTCAGAATTTGGGGGCCTTAAAACAACTAGTTCTGAGTGCTCTATCTTGTTGATCACATCCTGAGCTCCTAAAGCTCCTAAACACTCGTCAGTTCTTCCAAAATTGGGCAGAAAAAAATGGACCAGTTGCTGTCAACAGTGAGAGGGGTTTTCATTGGTGCTAGTATGAACACAGGAGTTACTTGGGTCAGAAAGATGCCCTCTATTTCTCTTTGGTGGCTCGTCTATCCTTTGGGGAAGGAGTAGACCACACAGAACTTGGGAGCATTAAAACACTTTTGTTTAAAGGCCCTATGTTTTTAGTGCTCTATCTTGTCGTTTGCATCTTGAGCTCCCAAACACTCATCAGTTCTCCCAGAAATGGGTGGAAAAAATTGAACCTGTAGCTGTGGACAGCAAGATAGGTTTTGCTGGTGCTAGAAAGCACACAGGAGCTGCTTGTGACAGACAGCTTCTGTCTATTTCTCTTGGTGGCTTGTCTGTCCTTTGGGGATGGAGTAGACCACACAGAACTTGGGGGCCTTAAAACAATTTTGCTTTAAAGCCCCTAAGTTCTGAGTGCTCTATATTGTCATTTGCATCATGAGCTCCCAAACACTTGTCAGTTCTCCTACTGTTGGGTGGAAAAAAATTCCAACTTTGGCTGTGGACAGCTAGAGGGGCTTTTGTTAGTGTTCAGATGGACACAGGAGCTACTTTTGTCAGAAAGATGCTATTTCTCTTTGGAGGCTTGTCTCTCCTTTGGGGAAAAAGGTAGAGCTCTCAGAATTTGGGGACCTTAAAACAATTAGTTCTGAGTGCTTTATCTTGTCATTTGTGCCCTGATCTCCTAAACATTCGTCAGCCCACCCAGAACTGGGTGGAAAAAAATTGGACGTGTAGCTGTCAACAGTGAGAGAGGCTTTTGCTGGTGCTAGGATGCACAGAGGAGCTTCTTGTGACAGAAAGATGATGTCTATTTCACTTTGGTGGCTTGTGTGTCCTTTGGGGAAGGAGTAGGGCACTCAGATCTTCAGGGTCTTTAAGGCCCACAAATTCTGAGTACTCTGTCATTTTCATCATGAGTTCCCAAAAATTTGTCAGCTCTCCGAATTGGGCAGAAAGAAAAATGGAGCTGTGCCTGTGGCAGTGACAGGGGCTTTACTCGGTGCTAGGATGCACACAGGAGCTGCTTGTGACAGACAGATGCTGTCTATTTCTCATCGGTGGCTTGTCTGTCCTTTGGGGAAGGACTAGACCATTCAGAAATTGGGGGGCCTTAAAACAGGGTGCAAATATAAGATAGAGCACTCAGAAGTAATTGTCTTAAGGCCCCCAAGTTCTGAGAGCTCAACTCCTTCCCCAAAGGCCAGACAAACCACCAAAGAGAAATAGACAGCATCTTTCTGTCACAAACAGCTCTTGTCTGCATCCCAGAAAAGACCAAAGCCCCTTTCACTGTCCATAGCCTCAATAGGATTTTTTTTCCTGCCCAATTCTGGGAGAGCTGAAGATTGGGAGCTCAGGATGCAAACGACATGATAGAACACTCAGAACTTGGGGGTCTTAAAAGAAAATAATTTTAAGGCCCCCAAGTTCTGAGTGCTCTACTCCTTTCCCAAAGGACAGACAAGCCTGAGTACTCTACTTTGCCATTTGCATCCTGAGTTCCCAAAAACTCCTCAGCTCTCTCATAATTGGGCAGAAAAAAATGGAGCTCTGCTTCTGGACAGGAGAGGGACTTTAGACAGTGCTAGGATGCACACAGGAGCTGCTTGTGACTGAATGATGCTATTTCTCTTTGGTGGCTTGTCTGTCCTTTGGGGAAGGAATAGAGCCTTCAGAACTTTGGAGCCTTTAATCAATTTTGTTTTCAGGTCCCCAAGTTCTGAATGCGCTATCTTGTCGTTTGCATCCTGAGCTTCCCAAACACTTGTCAGATCTCCTAGTATTCAGTGGAAAAAATTTGGACCTGAGGCTGTGGATGGACCTGAGGCTATGGACAGCAAGAGGGTTTTTTGTCACTGCGTGGATGCACAAAGGAGCTGCTTGTGACAGATGCTGTCTATTTCTTTGGTAGCATGTCTGTCCTTTGAGGAAGAAGTTGAGCACTCAGAACTTGGGGACCTTAAAACAAAGAGCACTCAAAACTTGGGGACCTTAAAACAAAGAGCACTCAAAACTTGGGGACCTTAAAACAAAGAGCACTCAAAACTTGGGGACCTTAAAACAAAGTTGTGCTCTATCATATTGTTTGCATCCTGAATACCAACACTCATCAGCTCTTCCAGAATTGGACAGAAAAATATTCACCTGTGGTTGTGCATGACAAAAAGGCCTTTTGTTGGTGCTAGGAAGCACACAGGAGCTCCTTGTGTCAGAAAGATACTGTCTATTTCTCTTCAGTTGCTTGTCTGTCCTTGGGAAAATTTGTTTTAAGGCCCTCAAGTTCTGAGAGTTCTATCTATTCATTTGCATCCTGAGCTCCCAAACACTGGTCAGCTATCCCAGAAGGGTGCAAAAAATATTCCTCCTGTGGCTGTGGAAAGGGAAAGGGCCTTTCATTGTTTCTCAGATGCAGACAGGATCTGCTTGTGTCAGAAAGATGTAGTGTATTTCTCTTTGGTGGCTTGTCTGTCCTTTGGGGAAGGAGTAGAGCATCCTGAACTTGGGGGCCTTAAAACAAATGTTTTAAGGCCCCCAAGTTCTGGGTGCTCTATCTTGTCTTGTGCATCCTGAGCTCCTGAACATTCATCAGCTCTCCCAGAATTGGGCGGAAACAAATTTGGACCTGTGGTTGTGGACAGCAAAAGGGCTTTCGTCTGTGCTAGGATGCACGCAGGAGCTGCTTTTGTCAGAAAGATGCTATCTATTTCTCTTTGGTGGATTGTCTGTCCTTTGGGGAAGGAGTAGAGCTCTCAGAACTCGGAGTGCTCTATCATCTTGTTTGCATCCTGAGCTCCCAAACACTCTTCAGGTCTCCCAGATTGGGTGGAACAAAATTCCCTCTATGGCTGTGGATTGGGAGAGGTCCATTCGTCATTGCCAGGATGAATACAGGACCTGTCAGTGTCAGAAAGATGCTGTCTATTTCTCTTTGTTGGATTCTCTTTCCTTTGGGGGCCTTAAAACAAAATTGTTGTAAGGCATCCAAGTTCTGAGTGCTCTACCTTGTCATTTGTGTCTTGAGCTCCCAAACACTCATCAGCTCTAACAGAATTGGGTGGAAAAAAATTCCACCTGTGGTTGTGGACCAGGAGAGGACCTATC
The DNA here is from genome assembly GCF_000151885.1 of Dipodomys ordii. Taxonomy (NCBI): domain Eukaryota; kingdom Metazoa; phylum Chordata; class Mammalia; order Rodentia; family Heteromyidae; genus Dipodomys; species Dipodomys ordii. Next base: position 33,589 of record NW_012267240.1, on the reverse strand, counting down.
GTCCATGCCAGGATGCTTACAGGAACTGCCTGTGTCATCAAGATGCTGTCTATTTCTCTTTGTTGGATTCTCTTTCCTTTGGGGGCCTTAAAACAAAATTGTTGTAAGGCATCCAAGTTCTGAGTGCTCTACCTTGTCATTTGTGTCTTGAGCTCCCAAACACTCATCAGCTCTAACAGAATTGGGTGGAAAAAAATTCCACCTGTGGTTGTGGACCAGGAGAGGACCTATCGTCCATGCCAGGATGCTTACAGGAACTGCCTGTGTCATCAAGATGCTGTCTATTTCTCTTTGGTAGCTTGTCTATCTGTCCTTTGGAGAAGGAGTAGAGAAGACAGAAATTGGGCCTTAAAATTTTTTTGTTGGGGAGTTCTATGTGAAGTCTTTTGAGGAACCTCCATACTGCTTTCCAAAGTGGTTGAACAAGTTTACATTCCCACCAACAATGAAGTAAGGTTCCTTT
>NW_012267240.1:6800-31866 GCF_000151885.1 Dipodomys ordii | reverse complement strand
GAAAAAAGCCAGAAGTGGCACTGTGGCTCAAGTGGTAGAGCATTAGCCTTGAGCTGAAGAGCTGAGGGACAGCACCCAGGCCCAGAGTTCAGGCCAACAACTGGACCCCAATTTTTTGTTTAAAAGCCCCCAAATTCTGAGTGCTCTATCTTGTCGTTTGCATCCTGAGCTCCAAGACACTCATCAGCTCTTCCAAAATTGGTGGGAAAAATTCCACCTGTGGCTGTAAACAGTGAGAAGTGCTTTGTTGAGACTACGATGCACATAGGAGCTGCTTGTGTCAGAAAGATGGTTTCTATTTTGCTTAGGTGGCTTATCTCTCCTTTGGGGAAGGAGAGCACTCAGTATTTGGGGGCCTTAAAACAGTGTGAATGCTTGAGACCACTGCAGAGCTATTTAACTCCTATTGTTCAGCAATTTAAACTGATTTGCTTTGCCATACTTCAAACATGTAGAAGAAACCATGTAGGATTCAGAAGCAGATACTTCCCGGGAACACCTGGGAGCATACCTGATCCAAATATCTGGAATTCTTCTTAAGAAGCATTAACAGGAGTGATATGCTGTTATATTGTGATGGCTCAGAAACTCATTCTCAGTATGTGTGGCAGAGGTCATTCAGCTAACTACAACAGTGCAGTATTTAGAAGCTTATATTTCCAGTTGTCGTCCATTCATATGTATGGACATATGTTGCCTTAAAGAAAATGGACCTTTTGGGCTGGGAAGGTGGCTCAGTGGTAGAGCACTTGCCTTGCATGTCTGAGGCCCTGGGTTCGATTCCTCAGCACCACATAAGCAAAAAGAAAAAAGCCAGAAGTGGTGCTGTGGCTCAAGTGGTAGAGCACTAGCCGTGAGCTGAAGAGCTGAGGGACAGTGCCCAGGCCCAGAGTTCAGGCCCCATGACTGGACCCCCCCCAAAAAAAAAACAGACCTTTTGTTCTCAAATCTTCAATACAGTACGGTAAGGTGAATTTCAACTTACTCCACATGTTGAACTGAGTGACTGTGTAAAAGCTCTACACAACCATACCCACCTTGTAGGAATGTGAAGCAGATATTCCCAAGAAGCATGTATTGGTCGATGGGGAAAACCAAAACTGAATGCTTCTTATGAATGCTTGCATCCAGGGAAGAGGTCTTCAACTCCCATTATTCATCATTCAAACTGAGTTGCTTTGCCAAACTTCAAGTATGTGAAGAAACCATGTAGGATTCAGATGCAGATATTTCCTGGGAGCACCTGGGGGCATACCTGAACCAAAAATCTGGAATTCTTCCTAAGAATTCTTCCTAAGAATCTTCCTAAGATTCTTCCTTTCAATAAAGGGGTGAAATGCTGTTATCTTGCAATGGCTCAGAAACTCATTCTCAGTGTGTGTGGCAGATGTCATTCAGCTAACTACAACAATGGAGTATTTCAAAGTTGATATTTCTAGTCAGCGTTAATATGTGTTTATGAACATATGTCGCATCAAAGAAAATGGACCTCTTGTTCTCAAATCTTCAACATAGTGCAGTAAGGTGAGCTTCAACTTACTCCGCATGTTGAACTGAGTGAATATATAAAAGCTCTACTCACCCATACAAAAGTTGTAGGATTGAGAAGTGGATATTCCCAATAAGCATGTGTTGGCCTATGGACAAAAGCAAACCTGAATGCCTCATCTGGACACTTGCAACCGCTGCAGAACTCTTCAACTCCAATTGTTCAGTAAAGTAAACTGAGCTACTTTGCCAAACTTCAAGCGAGTAGACTAAACCATGTAGGATTCAGAAGCAGATATTTACAGGTAGCATCTGGGGGGCATACCTGGTCCAAGAATATGGAATACTTCCTAAGAAGCATTGAGAGGAGTGAAATGTGCCCTCACCTCCTCTTCTGCACCTCAGCTCCTCTGCACCCTCAGCTCCTCTTCTGCACCTGCTGCTCCTTCTCTGCACCTGCTGCTCCTCCTCTGCACCTGCTGCTCCTCCTCTGCACCCTCAGCTCATCCTCTGTGTCCTCAGCTCCTCCTCTGCACCCTCAGCTTCTCCTCTGTGGCCTCAGCTCCTCCTCTCTGACCTCAGATCCTCCTTGTGACCCTCAATTCCTCCTATGCGCCCACTGTTCCTCCTCTGCATCCTCATCTCATTCTCTGCGGCCTCTTCTCCTTTGAGCCCTCAGCTCCTTTGACCCCTCAGCTCCTCTGAATCCGCAGCTCATCCTCTGTGCCCTCAGCTCCTCCTCTGCACCCTCAGCTTCTCCTCTGTGGCCTCAGCTTCTCCTCTCTGACCTCAGATCCTCCTCTTGACCTTCAGCTCCTCCTCTGCACCCACTGTTCCTCCTCTGCACCCTCAGCTCATCCTCTGTGGCCTCTCCCTCCTCCTTTGAGCCCTCAGATCCTTTGAGCCCTCAGCTCTTCTGAACCCCCAGCTCCTCCTCTGCACCCTCAGCTCCTCCACTGTGCCCTCAGCTCCTCCTCTGCACCCTCAGCTCCTCTTCTGCCCCCTCAGCTCCTCACAGCCCTCAGCTCCTCACATCCCTCAGCTCCTCCTCTGCACCCACATCCCATCCTCTGTGCCCTAAGCTCCTCCTCTGTGCCCTCAGCTCCTCAGAGCCTCTTCTGAGTCCTCAGCTCCTCTTATGCGCCCTCAGTTCCTCCACTCCATCTTCAGAGTCCTCTTCTGAGCCCGCAGCTCCTCGGAGCCCTCAGCTCCTCAGAGACCTCAGCTACTCCTCTGCTCTCTCAGCTCCTCCTCTGCACCCTCAGCTCCTCCTCTGTGCCCTCAGCTCCTCATCTGCACACTCAGCTCCTCCTCTATCACCTCCACTCCTCCTCTGCCCCCTCACCTCCTCTTCTGCGACCTCAGTTCCTCTGAGTCCTCAGCTCCTCTGACACCACAGATCCTCTGAGACCACAGCTCTTCCTATGCACCTTCAGTTCCTCCTCAGCATCCTCAGCTCCTCCTCTGCACCCTCAGTTCCTCCTTTGAGCCCTCAGCTCCTCCTCTGTGCCCTAAGCTCCTCTGTGCATGCAGCTCCTCCTCAGCACCCTCAGCTCATCCTCTGCACCCTTACCTCCTCCTCTGCACCCTAAGTTCATCCTCTGTGCCCACTGCTCCTCCTCTGTGCCCTCAGTTCCTCTTCTACACCTGCAGCTCCTCCTCTGCACCCTCAGTTCCTCCCCTGTACCTTCAGGTTCTGCTCTTCTCCCTCAGCTCCTCTGCACCCTCAGCTCCTCCACTGCACCCTCAGCTCCTCCTCTGCACCCTCAGCTCTTCCTTGACACCCTCAGCTCTTCCTCTGCACCCTCAGCTCCTCCTCTATGCCCTAAGCTCTTCCTTGGCACCCTCAGCTCCTCCTCTGGGCCCCCAGCTCCTCCTCTGGGCCCTCAGCTCCTCCTCTGAGCCCTCAGCAACTCTGAACAATCAGCTCATCCTCTGCAACCTCAGTTCCTCCTCTGGGCCCCCAACTCCTCATCTGCATCCTCAGCTCTTCCTCTGTGCCCTCAATACCTCCTTACTGCTGTACAATTGCCCTGCAGAGCTCGGTAGTGGTTGCAAGACTTCAGATGTGGCATCAGTTTTGCTTGTCCCCTTAGGACCATACCAGCCGACCGAGAACATCTGCATCTCCTTATTGCACTGTGTTGAAGGTTTGAGAAGAAGACTTCCATTTTCTTGGAAGCAACCTATGGCCATATGTTGCTATGGACAGCAACTGGAAATATCAGCCTCTAAATACTCCACCGTATTAGCTGAATGACCACTGCCAGGAACACTCAGAATGAGGTTCTGAGCCATTGCAACATAATGGCATTTCACTGCTTTCAATGCTTCTTAGGAAGAATTCCAGATTCTTGCATTCAGTAGGCCCACAGATGTTCCTGGTTAATATCTGCTTCTAAAATCTATGTGATTTCTTCTACACACCTCAAGTTAGGCAAAGTTACTCAGTTTGAATTGCTGAACAATTGTACCAGCAGAGCTCTGCAGTGGTTGCAAGCATTCAGATGTGGCATTCAGTTTTGCTTGTCCCAGTAGGACAATACCAGCTGATTAAAAATATCTGATTCTCCTTCCTACAACCTGTGTGTTGGTGATTAGAGCTTTTACCTGTTCACTCACTTCAACCTGAGGAGTAATATTGCTCTGTGTCGAAGGTTTGAGAATCAGACTTCTGTGTTTTGGAAGTAACCTACCTGCCATACATTTTTATGGACGGCGACTGGAAATAGCCTCTAAACACTCCACCATTGTTAGCTGAATGACCTCTGCCTGGCACACTCAGAATGAGGTTCTGAGCCATTGCAATGTAACAGCATTCACTGCTTGCATTGTTTTTTAGGAAGAATTCCAGATTCTTGCAGCCGGTAGGCCCACAGGTGTTCCGGGTAAATACCAGGTTCTAAATCCTAAGTGGTTCTTGTACACACCTGAAGTTTGCTAAATTTACTCAAAGTTACTCAGCTTGAATTGCTGAACAATTGCACCTGCAGAGCTCTGCAGCGGTTGCAAGCATTGATACGTGGCATTCAGTTTTGCTTGTCCCCGTAGGACGATACCAGCTGACTGAGCATATGTAATTGTAGTCCCTCCCACCTGAATATTGGTTATAAGAGCTTTTACCCCTTCACTTACGTCAAACTGAGGAGTAAGTTGAACCTCACCTTATGGGATTTTGTTGAAGATTTGAGAACCAGACTTCCGTTTTCTTGCCATACATTCCTATGGATGGCGACTGGAAATACCATCCTCTAAATACTCCAACCCTGTTGTTAGAATGATCTCTTCCGGGCACACTCAGAATGAGTTTCTGAGCCATGGCAACACAACAGCATTTCACTGCTCTCAAAGCTTCTGAGGACAAATTCCAGATTCTCTCAGCCGGTAGGCCCAGAGATGTTCCACATTAATATCGGCATCTAAATCCTATGTTGTTTATCCTACACACCTAAAGCTTCCAAAGTCACTCAGTTTGCATTTATGAACGATTGCACCTGCAGAGCTCTGCAGCAGTTGTAAGCATTCAGACGTGGCATTCAGTTTTGCTTGTCCTTGTAGGACGCTGCCAGCTGACTGGGAATATTCGCTTCTCCTAGTTACCACCTGAATCCTGCTGATTAGAGCTTTTATGCCTTCACTCACATCAACTTGAGGAGTAAGTTGAACCTCTACTTGTGGCACTGTGTTGAAGATTTTAGAACCAGACTTCCCTTTCCTTGAATGCAACCTATGGCTATACATTGCTATGGACGGTGACTGGAAATATTAGCCTGTAAATACTCCATTGTTAGCCGAATGACCTCTGCCTGGCACACTCAGAATGAGGTTCTGAGCCATGGCAACCTAAGAGCATTTCACTGCTTTCAAGGCTTCTTAGGAAGAATTCCAGATTCTTGCATCTGGTAGGCCCAGAGCTGTTCTGGGTTAATATCTTCTTCTAAACCTCACTTGGTTTCTTCTACCCACCTGAAGTTTGGCGAAGTTACTCAGTTTGGATTGCTGAACAATTGGGCCTGCAGTCTCTGCAGCAGTTTCAAGCATTCAGATGTAGCATTTAGTTTTGCTTGTCCCCATAGGACTATACCAGTTGACTGGGAATATCCCCTTTTCGTTCCTGCAACCTGTGTATTGGTGATTAGAGCTTTTACCCCTTTACTCACTTCAACCTGAGGAGTATTCAACCTCTCCTTATTGCACTGCTTTGAAGGATTGAGAACCAGACTTCCGTTTTCTTAGATGTGACCTATGGCCATCCATTGCTATGGAAGGCAACTGGAAATATCAGACTCTAAATATTCCACCATTATTGTTAGTCGAAAGACCTCTGTCGGGCACACTCAGAATGAGGTTCTGAGCCATTGCAACATAACAGCTTGTCACTGCTTTCAATGTTTCTCAGGAAGATTTCCAGATTCTTGCAGCAGGTAGGCTCACAGGTGTTCCGGTTAAATATCTGCTTCTAAATCCTACCTGGTTTCTTCTACACACCTGAAGTTTGGTAAAGTTACTTAGTTTGAATAGCTGAACAATTGCACCTGCTGAGCTCTGCAATGGTTGCAAGCATTCAGACGTGGCATTCAGTATCTCTTGTCTCTGTAGGATGATACCAGCTGACTGGGAATATCTGCTTCTCCCTCCTCCCACCTGAGTCCTGTTGATTAGAGCTTTTACCTATACACTCTCCTCAACCTGTGGAGTAAGTTGAACCTCTACTTATGACACTGTGTTGAACCTTTGCGAATCATACTTCCGTTTATGTGTACACAAACTTTGGGTATACATTCCTATGAAGAGCGACTGGGAATTTCAGCCTCTAAATACTGCACCATTGTTGTTAGCCAAATGACCTCTGCCAGGCACACTCAAAATGAGGTTCTGAGCCATAGCAACATAACAGCATTTCACTGCGTTCAAGGTTTCTTAGGAAGAATTCCAGATTCTTGTATCCCGGAGGCCCACAGGAGTTCTGGTTTAATACCTGCTTCTAGATCCTACCTGGTTTCCTCTACAACCCTGAAATTTGGCAAAGCCACTCAGTTTGAATTGCTGAACAGTTGCACCTGCAGAGCTTTGTAGAGGTTGCAAGCATTCAGACGTGACATTCAGTTTTGCTTGTCCCTGTAGGATGATACCAGCTAACTGGGAATATCAGCTTCTCCTTCTTCCAACCTGTGTACTGATGATTAGAACGTTTACCTTTTCACTCACTTCAACCTGAGGAGTAAGTTGAACCTCTACTTACTGTACTGTGTGAAAGATTTGAGAACTGAACTTCCATTTTCTTGGATGCAACCTACAGCCATACATTCCTACGGACAGGGACTGGAAATATCAGCCTCTAAATACTCCACCGTTGTCATTAGCCGAATGAGCTCTGTCTGGCACATTCAGAATTAGGATCTGAGCCATGGCAACATAACAGCATTTCACTGCTTTCAAGGCTTCTTAAGAAGAATTCCAGATTCTTGCAGCCTGTAGGCCCACAGGGGTTCTGGATTAATATCTGCTTCTAAATCTTATGTGGTTTCTTCTACACCCTTGAAGTTTGGTAAATTTACTGTTTGCATTGATGAACAATTGCACCTGCAGTGCTCTGCAATGGTTGCAAGCATTGAGACACAGAATTCAGTTTTGTTTGCCCCAATAGGATGATACCAGCTGACTGGGTATATTTGCTTCTCGTTCCTCCACCTAAGTCCTGCTGATTAGAGCTTTTACCCCCTTCACTCTCCTCAACCTGAGGAGTAAGTTGAACTTCTATTTATGGCACTGAGTTGAAGATTTGAGAACCAGACTTCTGGTCTCTTGGACGCTACCTATGGCCATCCATTGCTATGGACAGTGACTGGATATATCAGCCTCTAAATACTCCACCAATGTGTTTAGCTAAAGGACCTCTGCCCAGCACACTCAGAATGACATTCTGAGCCATGGCAACATAACAGCATTTCACTGCTTTCATGGCTTCTTAGGAAGAATTTCAGACTCTTGCATCTGGTAGGCCCACAGGTGTTCTGGGTTAGTATCTGCTTCGAAATCCTACCTGTTTTTTTCTACACACCTGACATTTGGCAAAGTTACACAGTTTGCATTTCTGAAAAATTGCACCTCCAGAGCTCTGCAGCAGTTGCAAGGATTCAGATGTGGCATTCAGTATTGTTTATCCACATAGGCTGATACCATGTGACTAAGAATATCTGCTTCTTGTTCCTCCCACCTGAGTCCTACTGATTAGAGTTTTAACTCCTTCATTCATGTCAACCTGAGGAGTAAGTTGAACCTCTACTTAGGGCACTGTGTTGAAGATTTGAGAACCAGACTTCTGTTTTCTTGGACAGGACCTATGGCCATCCATTATTATGGACAGCGACTGGAAATATCAGCCTCTAAATACTCCACCCTAGTGTTCAGCAGAATGATATCTGCCAAGCACACTCAGAATGAGGTCCTGAGCCATTGCAACATAACAGCATTTCTCTGCTTTCAAGGCTTCTTAGGAAGAATTCCAGATTCTTGCAGGTGGTACGCCCACAAGTGTTGTGGGTTAATAACTGCTTCTAAATCCTATGTGGTTTCTTCTACACACCTCAAGTTTGGCAAAGTTACTCAATTTGCATTGCTGCACAATTGTACATGCAGAGCTCTGCAGTGGATGCAAGCATTCAGACATGTCATTCAGGTTTGATTGTCCCCATAGGACAATACCAACTGACCGGGAATATCAGACTTCTGTTTTCTTGGATGTGACCTATGGCCATCCATTGCTATGGACAGCGACAGGAAATATCAGACTCTAAATACTCCACCGTTGTGGTTAGCCAAATGAACTCTGCCAGGCACACTCAGAATGAGGTTCCGAGACATGGCAACATAATAGCATTTCACTGCTTTCAAGGCTTCTCAGGAAGAATTCCAGATTCTTGCAGCCAGTAGGCCAAAAATTGTTCTGGGTTAATATCTGCTCCTAAATCCTACCTGGTTTCTTCTACCCACCTCAAGTTTGGCAAAGTCATTCAGTTTGCATTGCTGAACAATTGCACCAGCAGAGCTCTGCAGCTGTTGCAAGCATTCAGACATGGCATTCAGTTTTTATTGTCCTTGAAGGAAGATTCTAGCTGACTGGGAATATCAGCATCTCATTCTTCCCACTTGAGTCTTGCTGATTAGAGCTTTTACCCCTTCACTCACATCAACCTGAGAAGTAAGTTGAACCTCTACTAAGGGCACTGTGTTGAAGATTTGAGAACTAGACTTCCATTTTCTCAGACATGACTTTGGCCATCCACTGTTATGGCCTGCAACTGGAAATATCAGCCTCTAAATACTCCACAGTTGTGTTTATCAGAATGACCTCTGCCAGGCACATTCAGAATGAGGTACTGAGCCATGGCAATATAACAGCGTTTCACCGCTTTCAAGGCTTCTTAGGAAGAATTCCAGATTTTTGCAGCTCGTAGGCCCACAGGTGTTCCGGGTTAATATCTGTTTATAAGTCCTACATGGTTTCTTCTACACACGTGAAGTTAGGCAAAATTACTCAGTTTGCATTGCTGCACAATTGCACCTGCAGAGCTCTGCATTGGTTGCAAGCATTCAGAAGTGGCATTCAGTATTGCTTGTCCCTGAATGATGATACCTGCTGACTGGGAATATCCACTTCTCATTCCTCCCACCTGATTCATGCTGATTAGAGCTTTTACCCCTTCACTTACCTCAACCTGATGAGTAAGTTGAACCTGTACTTATGGCACTGTGTTGAAGATTTGAGAAGCAGACTTCCATTTTTTGGAAGTGACCTATGTCCATCCATTGCCTTGGACCGTGACTGTAAATATCAGCCTCTAAATACTCCAAGGTTGTTGTTATCTGAATGACCTCTGCTGGTCACACTCAGAATGAGGTTGATAGCCATTGCAACCTAACAGCATTTAACTCCTTTCAAGGCTTCTTAGGAAGTATTCCAGAATCTTACAACTGTTAGACCCACAGGTGTACCAGGTTAATATCTGCTTCCAAATCCTACATGGTTTCTTCTCCACATCTGAAGCTTGGAAAAGTTACTCAGTTTGCATTTCTGAACAATTACACCGGCAGAGCTCTGCAGGAGTTGCAAGCATTCAGACGTGGCATTCAGTTTGGCTTGTCCTTGTATGGTGATAACCGCTGAATAGCAATAGCAGCTTCTCCTTCCTCCCACCTAACTCCTGCTGATTACAGCTTTTACCTCTTCACTCACATCAACCTGAGGAGTAAGTTGAACCTCTACTGATGGCACTCTGTTGAAGATTTGAGAAACAGACTTCCGTTTTCTTGGACGAGACCTATGGCCATCCATTGCTATGGCGGCTACTAGAAATATCAACCTCTAAATACTCCACCCTGTGGTTAGCCAAGTGGCCTATGTTGGGCACACTCAGAATGAGGTTCTGAGCCATGGCAACATAACAGTATTTCACTGCTTTCAAGGATTCTTACGAAGAATTCCAGATTCTTGCAGCAGGTAGGTCCACTGGTGCTCCGGGGTAATATCTGTTTCTAAATCCTATGAAGTTTCTTCTACACACCTGAAATTTGGCAAAGTTACTCAGTTTGCTTTGCTGAAACAATTGCACCTACAGAGCTCTGCAGCAATTGCAAGCATTCAGATGTGGCATTCAGTTTTGTTTTTCCTAGAGGGATGATACCGGCTGATATCTGCTTCTCATTCCTCTCCCCTGAGTCCTGCTGATTACAGCTCTTATCCCTTCACTCACTTCAACCTGAGGAGTAAGTTGAACCTCCAGTTATGGCAATGTGTTGAAGATTTGAGAACCAGATTTCTGTTTTCTTGTTTGTGACGTATGCAATGTAGGGTGACTGGAAATATCAGCATCTAAATACTCCACTATTGTGGTTATCCGAATGATCTCTGCCCAGCACACTCAGATTGAGGTTCTGAGCCATGGGAACATAACAGCATTTCACTGCTTTCATGGTTTCTTAGGAAGAATTCCAGATTCTTACAGCCTTAAGGCCCACAAGTTTTCCGGGTTAATATCTGCTTCTAAATCCTATGAGTTTTCATCTACACACCTGATGTCTTGCGAAGTTACTCAGTTTAAATTGCTGCACAATCACACCTGCAGAATTCTGCAATGGTTTCAAGCATTCATAAGTGGGATTCAGTTTTGCTTGTCCCCGAAGGATGATACAGCTGACTGGGAATATTCACATCATGTTCCTCCCACCTGACCTCTGCTGATTCGAGCTTCCAGCCCTCCATTCACGTTAACCTGAGGAGTAAGTTGAACCTCTACTTATCCAGTGTGCTGAAGATTTGAGAACTAGACTTCCGTTTTCTTGGATGTGACATATGGCCACATTGCTATGCCGTTGACTGGAAATATCAGCCTCTAAATACTCCATGGTTGTTGGTAGCCAAATGAACTCTGCTGGGAACTCTGAGTATGAGGTTCTGAGCCATGGCAACATAACAGGATTTCACTTCTTTCAAGGCTTCTTAGTAAGAATTCCAGATTTTTGCAGTTGATATGCCCACCACTGTTCCGGGTTAATATCTGCTTCTAAAGCCTATGTGGTTTCTTCTACACACCTGAAGTTTGGCAAAGTTACTCAGTTTACATTGTGGAACAATTGCACCTGCAGAGATCTGCAGTGGTTGCAAACATTCAGCTGTGTCATTCAGATTTACTTGTCCCTGTAGGACAATACCAGCTGATTTGGAATATCTGCTTCTCATTCCTCCCACCTGGGTCCTGCTGATTAGAGCTTTTACCTCTTTACTCCCATCCATATGAGGAATAAGTTGAACCTCTACTTATGGCACTGTGTTGAAGATTTGAGAAACCAGACTTCTGTTTTTTTGGCTGTGACCTAAGTCCATCCATTGTTATGGTCGGAGACTGGAAATATCAGCCTCTAAACACTGTATGGTAGTAGTTAACCAAATGACCTCTGCACAGTACACTCAGAAAGATGTTTTGAGCCATTGCAACATAAGAGCATTTCACTGCTTTCAAGGCTTCTTAGGAAGAATTCCAGATGCTCACAGCCGGTAGGCCCACAGGTGTTCCGGGTTAAGATTGGCTTCTAAATCCTACGTGGTTTCTTCTCCACACCTGAAGTTTGGCAAAGTTCCTCCATTTGTATTGATGCACACTTGAACCTGCAGAGCAATGCAGCAGTTGCAAGCATTCAGATGTGAATTTCAGTTTTGCTTGTCCCCGTAGGACAATACCTGCTGACTGGGAATATCGACTTCTCCTTCCTCCCACCTGAGTCCTGCTGATTAGAGCTTTCACCCCTTCACTCAAGTCAACCTGAGGAGTAAGTTGAGCCTCTACTTATGGCACTGTGTTGAAGATTTGAGATCCAGATTTCCAGTTTTTTGGACGTGAGCTATGTCCGTCAAGTAGTATGGATGGTAACTAGAAATATCAGCCTCTAAATTCTTCATGGTTGTAGTTAATGGAATGACCGCTGCTCAACACACTCAGAAAGAGGTTCTGAGCCATGGCAATGTAAGAGCATTTCACTGCATTCATGGCTTCTTAGGAAGAATTCCAGATTCTTGCAGCCTGTACGCCCCCAGGTGTTCCAGGTTAATATCTGCTTTTAAATCCTACCTGGTTTCTTCTACACACCTGAAGTTTTGCAGTTACTCAGTTTGCATTGCTGCACAATTGCACTTGCAGAGCTCTGCAGCAGTTGCAAGCATTCAGACATGGTATTTGGTTTTGCTTGTCCCCCTAGGACGATTCCAGCTCACTGGGAATATCTGCTTCTGGTTCCTCCAACCTGTATCCTGTTGAGTAGAGCTTTTCCCTAAACTCATGTTAACATGAGGAGTAAGTTGAACCTCTGCTTATGGCACTGTTTTGAAGTTTTGAGAACCATAATTCCGTTTATTTGTACGCAATTTATGTCCATCCATTGCTATGGATGACCATGGAAATATCAGCCTCTAGTCCATGGTTGTAGTTAGCCAAATGACCTCTGCCAAGCACACTCAGAATGAGGTGCTGAGCCATTACAACATAAGAGCATTTCACTGCTTTCAAGGCTTCTTAGGAAGAATTCCAGATTCTTGCAGCCGGTAGGCCCACAGGTATTCCAGGTTAATATCTGCTTCTAAATCCTACCTGGTTTCTTCTACACGCCTGAAGTTTTGCAGTTACTTAGTTTGCATTGCTGCACAATTGCACCTGCAGAACTCTGCAGAGGTTGCACGCATTCAGTTGTGGCATTCAGTTTTGCTTGTCTGTGTAGCACTTTACCAGCTGACTGGGAATATCCGCTTTTCGTTCCTCCCACCTGAGTCCTGCTCATTAGCACTTTACCCCTTCACACATGTCAAACTGAGGAGTAAGTTGCACCTCTACTTCTGGCACTGTGTTGAAGATTTGAAAACCAGACATCCGTTGTTTTGGATGGGACCTACGTCTACCCATTCCTATGGACAGCACTGGAAATATCAACCTGCAAATACTCCAAGGTTGTAGTTCGCCAAATGATCTCCGCCGGGCACACTCAGAATGAGGTTCTAAGCCATTGCAACATAAGAGCATTTCACAGCTTTCCAGGCTTCTTAGGGAGAATTTCAGATTCTTGCATCCATTAGGCCCACAGGTGATCCTGGTTAATATAAGCTTCTTAATCCTACCTGGTTTCTTCTACCCACCTGAAGTTTGGCAATATTACTCACTTTGAATTGCTGCACAAATGCATCTGCAGAGCACTGCAGTGGTTGCAAGCATTCTGACGTGGCACTCAGTTTTGTATGTCCGGTCAGACCATACCAGCTGCCTGGGAATATCCGCTACTCGTTCCTACTATCTGACTCCTGCTGATTTGAGCTTTTACCCCTTAACTCACATCAACCTGAGGAGTAACTTGAACCTCAACTTATGGCACTGTGTTGAATTTTTGAGACCAGACTTCCTTTTTTTGGACACAAATGATGTCCATCCATTGCTTTTGACGGCGACTGGAAATATCAGTCTCTAAATACCCCACAGTTGTTTACAGCCCAATGACCTCTGCTGGGAACACCCAGGATGAGTTTCTGAGCCATGGCAACATCAGAGCTTTTCACTGCTTTTAAGGCTTCTTAGGAAGAATTCCAGATTCTTGCAGCCACTAGGCCCACAGGTGTTCCGGGATAATATCTGCTTCTTAATCCTACATGGCTTCTTCTACACATCTGAAGTTTGGCAAAGTTAATCAGTTTGCATTGGTGCACAATCGCACCTGCAGAGCTCTGCAGCAGTTGCAAACATTCAGACGTCGCATTCAGTTTTGCTTGTCCCTGTAGGACCATGCCAAGTGAAAGGGAATATCTGCTTCTCCTTCTTCCCACCTGACTCCTGTTGATTAGAGCTTTTACCCCTTCACTCACATCATCCTGCGGCGTAACTTGAACCTCTACTCATGGCACTGTGTTGAAGATTTGAGAACAAAAGATCTGTTTTCTTAGACGCGACGCATGGACTTCCATTGCTATGGACGGCGACTGGAAATATCAGCATTTAAATACTCCAGGATTGTGTTTAGCCGAATGACCTCATCAGGTACACTCAGAATGAGGTTCTGAGCCATTGCAACATAACAGCATTTCAGTTCTTTCAAGGCTTCTTAGGAAGAATTCCAGATTCTTGCAGCCGGCAGGCCCACAGTTTTTTCTGGTTGTTATCTGCTTCTAAATTCTACTTGGTTTCTTCTACACACCCCAAATTTGGCAAAGTTACTCAGTTTGCATTGCTGCACAATTGCACCTGCAGAGATCTGTAGCAGTTGCAAGCATTCAGATGTGAATTTCAGTTTTTCTTGTCCCTGTAGGACAATACCAGCTGACAGAGAATATCCACTTCTTGATCCTCAAACCTGAGTCCTGCTGATTAGAGCTTTTACCCTTCACTCAAGTCAACCTGAGGAGTAAATTGAACCTCTACTTATGGCACTGTGTTGAAGATTTGAGAACCAGACTTCCTTTTTTTTTTTAGAAGTGACCTTTGTCCATCGATTACTATGGATGGCAAGTAGAAATATCAGCCTCTAGATACTCCATGGTTGTAGTAAGCCTAATGACCTCTGCCCAACACACTCAGAAAGAGGTTCTGAGCCATTGCAACATAAGAGCATTTTACTGCTTTCAAGGCTTCTTACTAAGAATTCCAGATTCTTGCAGCCGATAGGCCCACAGGGGTTCCCGGTTAATATCTGCTTCTAAATCCAACATGGTTTCTTCTACACACCTGAAGTTTGGCAAAGTCACTCAGTTTTCATTGCTGCACTATTGCACCTGCAGAGCTCTGCAGCAGTTGCAAGCATTCAGTTTTGCTTGTCCCCGTAGGACAATACCAGCTGAGTGGGAATAACCACATCGTGTTCTGCCCACCTGAGACCTGCTGATTAGAGCTTTTATCCCTTCACTCATGTCAACCTGAGGAGTAAGTTGAACCTCTAATTATGGCAGTGTGTTGAAGATCTGAGAATCAGACTTCCTTTATTTTAGACTTCACCTATGTCCATCCATTACTATGAACGGCAACTAGAAATATCAGCCTCTAAATACTTCACGGTTGTATTTAGCCAAATGACCTCTGCCCAGCACACTCAGAAAGAGGTTCTGAGCCATTGCAACATAAGAGCATTTCACTGCTTTCAAGGCTTCTTAGGAAGAATTCCAGCTTCTTGCAGGCTTTTGGCCCACAGTTGCTTCCAGTTATTATCTGCTTCTAAATCCTACCTGGTTTCCTCTACACACCCCAAGTTTGGCAACGTTACTCAGTTTGCATTGCTGCACAATTGCACCTGCAGAGCTCTGCAGTGGTTGCAAGTATTCAGGTGTGGCATTCAGTATTGCTTGTTCCCATAGGATGATAACAGCTGACTGGGAATATCCACTTCCTGATCCTCCCACCTGAGTCCTGGTGATTAAAGCTTTTACCCCTTCACTCATGTCTACCTGAGGAGTAAGTTACACCTTTACTTATGACACTGTGTTGAATATTTGAAAACCCAACTTCCGTTTTTTTAGGTGCGACCTAAGTCCATCCATTGCTATGGACGGAGACTAGAAATATCAGCCTCTAAATACTTCACAGTTGTAGTTAGTGGAATGACCACTGTCAAGCACACTCAGATAGCAGTTCTGAGCCATTGCAACATAAGAGCATTTCACTGCTTTCAAGGCTTCTTAGGCAGAATCCCAGAATCTTGTAGCCGGTAGGCCCACAGGTGTTCTGGGTTAATATCAGCTTATAAATCCTAAGTGGTTTCTTCTACACACCTGAAGTTTTGCAAAGTTACTCAGTTTGCATTGCTGCACAATTGCACCTGCAGAGCTCTGCAGTGGTTGCAAGCATTCAGAAGTGGCATTCAGTTTTGCTTGTCCCCATTGGATGATACCTTCTCGCTGGGAATATCCACTTCTCATTCCTCCCACCTGACTCTTGCTGTATAGAGCTTTTACCCCTTCACTCACATCACTTTGAGGAGTATGTTGAACCTCTACTTATGGCACTGTGTTGAAGATTTGAGAACCTGTCTTCCTTTTTTTTTAGACTTGCCCTATGACCATCCTTTCCTATAGACGTCGACAAGCAATATCAGCCTCTAAATACTCTACTGTTGTGGTTAGCTGAATGACTCTGCCGGGCACACTCAGAATTAGTTCAGAGCCATTGCAACATAAGAGCACTTCACTGCTTTCAAGGCTTCTTAGGAAGAATTCCAGGTTCTTGCAGCCAGTAGGCCCAAAGTTGTTCCAGGTTAATATCTCTTTCTAAATTCTACGTGGTTTCTTCTTTACACCTGAAGTTTGGCAAAGTTACCGGGTTGCAGTGCTGCACAATTGCACCTGCACAGCTCTGCTGTGGGGGCAAGCATTCAGATACAGTATTCAGTTTTGCTTGTCCCCATAGGAGGATGCCAGCTGACTGAGAATATCTGTAACTCTTTTCTCCCACCTGAGTTCTGCTTATTAGTGCTTTAACCCCTTCACTCACATCAACCTGAGGAGTAAGTTCAAACTCTATTTATGGCACTTTCTTGAAGATTTGAGAAACATACTACTGTTCTTTTGGACGGACCTATGTCCATTTTTTACTATGGATGGCAACTGGAAATCTCATCATGTAAATACTCCACAGTGGTGGTTAGCTGAATGACCTCTGCTGGGCAAAATTAGAATTAGGTTGTGAGCCATTGCAACACAAGAGCATTTCACTGCTTTCATGGCTTCTTAGGAAGAATTCCAGATTCTTGCAACCAGTCAGTACATAGGTGTTTCGGGTTAATAGCTGCTTCTAAATCCTATGTGGTTTCTTCTACAAACCTGTAGTTTTGCAAAGTTACTCAGTTTGCATTGCTGCACAATTGCACCTGCAGAGCTCTGCAGCGGTTGCAAGCATTCAGACATGGCATTCAGTTTTGCTAGTCCCTGTAAGACAATACCAGATGACTCGGCATATCGGCTTCTTGTTCCTCCCACCTGAGTCCTGCTGATTAGAGATTTTACCCCTTCACTCAAGTCAAACTGAGAAGTAAGTTCAACCTTTACTTATGGCACAGTGTTGAAGATTTGAGGACCAGACTTCCGTTTTGTTGGACGGACCTATGTCCATCCTTTCCTATAGACGGCAACTAGAAATATCTGCATGTAAATACTCCATGGTGGTGGTTAGCTGAATGACCTCTGCCAGGCAAACTTAGAATGAGGTTGTGAGCCATTGCAACACAAGAGCATTTCACTGCTTTCACGGCTTCTTAGGAAGAATTCCAGATTCTTGCAACCAGTAAGTACACAGGTGTTTTGGGTTAATAGCTGCTTCTAAATCCTATGTGGTTTCTTCTACAAACCAGTAGTTTTGCAAAGTTACTCAGTTTGCATTGCTGAACAATTGTACCTGCAGAGTTCTGCAGTGGTTGCAAGTATTCAGAAGTGGCATTCAGTTTTGCTTGTTCCTGTAGGATGATACTAGCTGACTGGGAATAACCACTTCTCATTCCTACCACCTTAGTCCTGCTTATTAGAGCTTTTACCCCTTCACTCACGTCAACATGAGGAATAAGTTGAACCTCAACTTCTGGCACTGTGTTTAAGATTTGAGAACCAGATTTCTGTTTTCTTAGATGCGACATATGGCTATCCAGTGCTATGGACGAGGACTGGAAATATGAGCCTCTATATACTCCACCATTGTGTTTAGCCAAACTACCTCTTGTGGGTACACTCAGAATGAGGTTCTGAGTTATTGCAACAAAGGAGCGTTTCATTGCTTTCAAGTTTCTTAGGAAGTATTCCAGAATCTTACAGACGGTAGGCCCACACGTGTTCCGGGTTAATATCTGCTTGTAAATCCTACCTGGTTTCTTCTACACAGCTGAAGTTTGGCAAAGTTACTCAGTATGCATTGCTGAACAATTGCATCTACAGAGCTCTGCAGCAGTTTCAAGTACTCAGAAATGGCATTCAGTTTTGCTTGTCCCCATAGGACAATACCAGCAGACTGGTAATATCTGCTTCTCATTCCTCCAACATGACTCCTACTGATTAGAGCTTTTACCCCTTTACCACATGAACCTGAGGAGTAAGTTGAACCTCTACTTATGGTACTGTGTTGATGATTTGAGAACTAGACTTCTGTTTTCTTGGACATGACATATGGCCCTCCCTTGCTATAGATGAAGATTGGAAATGTCAACCACTAAATACTCTACCGTTGTGTTTAGCCAATTGACCTCTGCCAGTTAAACTCAAAATAAGATTCTGAACCATGGCAAGATAACAGCACTTCACTGCTCTCAAAAGTTCTTAGGAAGAATTACAAATTCTTGCAGCCCTCCTGCACAAGTGTTCAGGAAAATATCTGCTTCTAAATCCTATGTGGTTTCTTCTACACTCCTGAAGTTTGGAAAAGTAACTCAGATTGAATTGCTTAACAATTGCACCTTTACAGCTCTGCAGCTCTTGCAAGCATTCAGATGTGGCACTCAATTTTGCTGAGAACTCAGGATGCAAATTAAAAGATAGAGCACTCAGAATTTTGGCACCTTAAAACATAATTGTTTTACAACGCCCAAGTTCTGAATGCTCTACACCTTCCAAAAAGGAGAGACAAGCCACTACAGAGAAATAGACAGCATCGATCTATCGCAGGCAACTGCGGTCTGAATCCTAGCAGGGTTTAAAGTCCCTTACTCTGTCCACAGTAACCGGTCCTAATTTTTCCTTGCAATTCTGGGAGAGCTGACCAGTGTTAGGGAGCTCAGTATGCAAACCACAAGATAGAGCACTCAGAACTTGGGGGGACTTAAAACAGAATTGTTTTATGGTGCCAAGTTCTGAATGTTCTACACCTTCCAAAAAGGAGAGACAAGCCACCAAAGAGAAATAGACAACATCTTTTGGTCTGTAGCAGCTCCTGTGTGCATCCTGGCAGGGTTCAAAGCCCCTCTCGGTGTCACCAGCCACAGGTCAAAATTTTTTCCTTGCAATTTTGGGAGAGCTGAGGAGGGTTTGGGAGCGCAGGGTGCAAACAACAGGAAAGACCACTCAGAACTTGGGGACTTAGAGACCAAAAGATATTGTCTATTTTTCTTTGGTGGCTTGTCTCTCCTTTTTGGAAGGTGTAGAACATTCAGAACTTGGGCGCATTAAACAATTCTGTTTTAAGCCCCCAAGTTCTGAGTGCTCTATCTTGTGGTTTGCATCCTGAGCTCCTTAACACTGGTCAGCTCTCCCAGAATTGCAAGGAAAAATTTGGGACTGGTTACTGTGGACAGACTAAGGGACTTTAAGCCTTGCTAGGATTCAGACCACAGTTGCCTGAGATACAACAATGCTGTCTATTTCTCTGTAGTGGCTTGTCTCTCCTTTTTGGAAGGTGTAGAGCATTCAGAACTTGGGTGCCACAAAACAATTCTGTTTTAAGTCCCCCAAGTTCTGTATGCTGTATCTTGTCATTTGCATCCTGAGCTCCCTAAGACTTTTCGGCATTCCCAGAATTGCAAGAAAAAAAATTGGACCTGTTACTGTAGACAGTATGAGGCACTTTCAGTCTTGCTAGGATGCAGAGCAGAGCTTCTTGGGAAAGATCAGTGCTGTCAATTTCTCTTTGGAGCCTTGTGTCTCCTTTGGGGAAGGAGTAGAGCCCTCCTTACTTGGGGGCCTTAAAACTGTTTTAAGGTCCCCAAGTTCTGAGTGCTCTATCTTGTCCTTTGCATCCTGAGCTCGCTAACGCTGGTCACCTCTTCCAGAATTGGAAGAAAAAAAATTGGACAGTTTACTGTGGACAGTGTAAGGGGCTTTAAGCACTACTAGGATGCAGACCAGAGTTGCCTGGGATAGAAAGAAGCTGTCTATTTCTCTTTAGCAGCTTGTCTCTCCTTTGGGAAAGGTGTAGAGCACTCAGAAATTGGGGACCTTAAAACAGTTTTAAGGCTGCCAAGTAAGGAGGGCTCTAGTTCTTCCCCAAAGGAGAGACAAGACTCCAAAGAGAAATTGACAGCACCAATCTTTCCCAAGACACTCTGTTCTGCATCCTAGCAAGACTGAAAGTGCCTCATACTGTCTGCAATAACAGGTCCAATATTTTCTCCTTGCAATTCTGGGAGAGCTGAAAAGTGTTTGGAGCTCAGGATGCAAACAATAAGATATAACACTCAGAACTTGGTCGACTTAAAACAATTTTGTTTTAAGGCACCCTAGTTCTGAATGCTCTACTCCTTCCCCAAAGGAAAGACAAGCCACTACAGAGAAATAGACAGCATCGTTGTATCTCAGGCAACTGTGGTCTGAATCCTAGCAGGGCTTAAAATCCCTTACTCTGTCCACAGTAATCAGTCCCAAATTTTTCCTTGCAATTCTGGGAGAGCTGACCAGTGTTAGGGAGCTCAGGATGTAAGCCACAAGATAGAGCACTTAGAACTTGGGGGCTCAAAACAGAATTGTTTTGTGGCGTCCAAGTTCTGAATGCTCTACACCTTCCAAAAAGGAGAGACAAACCACCAAAGAGAAATAGACAACATCTTTCAGTCTCTAGCAGCTCCTATGTGCATCCTGGTAGGGTTCAAAGCCCCTCTCAGTGTCACCAGCCACACATCAAAATTTTTTCTTTCAGTTCCGGGAAGATGGCGGAGGATTAGCTGGAGGCTAAACAAGGTCTCCCATAAAAAGCAGTTTTAGTGCTCCAGTGAACAGTCCTAAGCCATAGAATTACACCAAATGTGCCATCACAGTACAGAGAGTTAGGCCAGAGAGGGATAAATCCAGGCAAGGAGACAGATCTGAGCACTTGCCAGCAGCCACGGCTTCAGTGGCAGCAGCGGTGGTGACGGCCATAGCTGCCATACCTGTAATACAGACAGTCCCGGGCAGAGGAGCCAGATGCATCAGGTGAGTGGATTCTACTCAATGGCAAGAACTGATAAGGAGCAGAAATCTTCATCCTGCAGTTCGCAGACCAGAGACGACCCAGGAACCAAGTTTCAGGCATATACCCGTAGTCGATTATTAGACCTTATCCCCCATTGTGTACACACTTAATCCAGAAATTTATTACTCAATTCAAAACCTAGACTTATATTTCTTAATAGCAATACTACCTCTTTATACCTATATAATATTTTAAGCATTTTTATTTTAAGTATTTCACGTCTCTTTTCTATTCCTCCCCTTCTCTTATCCTATGCACATTCTTCTCTGATTATTATGTTTTTAATTTGCATAATTTTAAGTATTTCACTTTTTAATTATTGTTTTTCTTTCTCTTTCTTCTTCTTTTATCTCTTTCTACTATCTTTCTATCCAACCTATTTCCTGCTTTGAGATTAGGACTTAGTTAAGTTAACTCTCCCTCTGCTTTTCTACATCCCTCTATGCCTATTTTTACCCACATCTCTCCCTAAACCTAATAATTTCTGGCTTTCCAAATTCTTCTTTGTGGTTCATAGCCCAATAATACATAGTTTTTTTGATGTTGAATAGATATATCTGTTGAACTAGATTGTAGCTGCAGACTTTTAACTGTGCAACTACAGACTTTGATTGATGCTTGCCTTAAGATTGCGTTCTAGCACAAAATGTGTTACTTTCATCCCAAATGGGCAGAGGAAGCTGGAAAAACACAACAAAAATGGCAAGTCCAGGTATCTCAACTCCCACTCATGATAATCAGGGGACAGAACAGATAATGAATATACCAGAAGAGAGTTTCCCAAAAGCTCTACAAACACTACAGGTAAACATTGTAAATGAAAAGATTGAAAACCTGCAAAGGACTCTGTATGAGCATGATAGGAAGAGAGAGGAGGTAAACCAAAGGTCAATGCAGGAATATCATGAGCATGAAGAAGCTACTCAAAGATTGATACAGGAATTGCTTGAGCAGCTTGAGAATACTCAAAGAGAATTAAAGGAAAAGCATGAGCAGGCTGAGATCAGTCAAAGAGATAGACAGGAATTGCAGGAGTTGGCCAAGAACAAACAAAGAGAAAGACAGGAATGGCATGAGCATTTAAGAACACTCAAAGAGAATTACAGGAGTTGCATGAACATGAGGAAGCTAATCAAAAAGTAATACAGGAATTGAGAGAGCAGGATGAGAATACACAAAGATCACTAATGGCATTCATGGAATCCATAAACAGAGAGCTGAAAGAAGTCAGAGAGACCACAAAGGAAATGCTGAGTGGAACCCAACAGAAGGAATGAGAGTCCAAGGAAACCACAACCAATCAACTAAGTGGTTCGAGAATAAACACTGAACACCAAATTAAGGAAGTAAAGAAGTTCATACAAGATCTAAACCAAAGCTCCAACAGGGAATTTGAAGCCATCAACGCAGACCAACTAGAAGGAAAAGAAATAAAAAACAAAGTAGAAAGTCTTGATAGTAGGTTAGACCATGCAGAAGATCGAATTTTGGGGATTGAAGATAGCCTAGTTATTATAGAGAAAGAACATACAACCATCCAAGACAAATCCAAGAAATATGATAGATCTATTCAACATTTGGAAGACACCATCAGAAGGCCTAATCTGAGGATAATGGGTATAGAGAAGCACCTAGAGAAAGAAGTTAATAGTCTAGGAAATTTGTATAACAGGATCCTAGAAGAGAACTTCCAAACCATGCAAAAAGATAGTTCTATTCAGATACAAGAAGCTTTTAGAACTCCAAATAGACCAAACCAGAACAGGACATCTTATTGTCACATTATAATCCACACAGGATCAATTCAGACCAAGGAAAAGATCCTTAAAGTTGTCAAGGAGAAAAGGTCAATCACCTAAAGGGGAAACCAATTAGAACCACCTCAGATTTCTCACAGAGACAATCAAAGCAAGAAGAGCCTGGAATGATGTATGCCATGCCCTAAAGACAAACAACTATCAACCAAGAATACTGTACCCAGCTAAACTCTCCTTCATAACTGAAGGTCAAATAAAAACCTTCCATAGCAAAGAAAAACTGAAACAATGTGTCTCCACCAAACCAGCCCTACAAAAGATACTTAAAGATATCCTACACATAGAAAACCAACAAGACCACAATAAAGGCCAAGAAACTGCACCCCAACTGAGAATCCAAGGACCGTAGGAAGAACCCAGTTGCCCCAGCCCCCAAGAAGGTGGATAAAATAGCAGGAACTCCCAAATACTTCTCAGTTCTATCTCTCAACATTAACGGACCTAACTCTTCAATTAAGTGACATAGACTGTCTAGTTGGATTAAAAAACAAGATCCTTCTTTGTGCTGCCTTCAGGAGTCACATCTTGCCCATAAAAACAAACACATTTTCAATGTAACAGACTGGAACAAAATCTACCAAGCAAAGGGCCCCAATACACAGGCGGGAGTTGCAATGCTAATATCAGATAAAATAGACTTCAATTTAAAATTAGTGAGAAGAGATAAAGAAGGTTGCTAAATACTAATTAAGGGATCTCTCCTTCAGGAAGGTATTACAATTCTAAATATCTATTCTCCAAACAACGGAGCACACAAATTTATCCAAGAAACACTACTTTCTCTCAAATCCCACATTGATCCAAAGACATTAATTGTTGGGGACTTTAACACATCACTTTCCCCATTAGATAGATCAATCGGCAAAAACTCAACAGAGAAACAGCAGATCTAAACAACTGCATAGATCAACTAGATTTAACAGACATCTACTGAATATTTCACTCAGAAGCATCAGAATACACATTTTTCTCAGCAGCACATGGAACATTTTCCAAAAAAGACCACATTTTAGGCCACAAAGCAAACTTGTTCAAATTCAGAAACATTGAAGTTATAGCTTGCATTCTCTCAGACCATAAGGGAATAAAATTAGAACTCAACTCCAAAAGCCACCAAAGAAAGTCCTGTAACACATGGAGACTGAACAACACACTGTTGAATCACCAGTGGATCATGGAAGAGATTACAAAGAAAATTCAAATGTTCATGATATTCAACAAAAATGAACATGCAAAAAAAAAACAAACAACAAAAAAAATGAACATGCAAATTACCAGCTCCTCTGGGAAACAGCAAAGGCAGTACACAGGGGCAAGTTTATAGCTCTGAGTTCCTACATCAACAAATTGGAGAGATCTGAAACCAACAATTTAATGAGACATCTGAGCCTCCTTGAAATAGAGCAGCAAGATAAACCACAATCCAGTAGATGGTAAGAAATAATTAAAATTAAATCAAGATTAAATGAATTAGAATAAAAAAACCATAGTAAGAATCGACAAAACAAGAGTTGGTTCTTTGAAAAAATTAACAAAATTGACAGACCCTTAGCAAATTTTATCAGAAAAAGAAGAGAACACACCCAAATAAATAAACTCAGAGGTGAGAATGGAAGTATCACCACAGAAACAACCATGATTCAGAACATTATAAAGGAATACTTCTCAAAACTTTGTGGTAATAAATTTGAGAACTTGGCAGAAATGGACATTTTCCTAGCAAATATTGACATGCCAAAACTAAACCAAGATGAGTTAAATCATCTTAACAGGCCCATGTCAAGCATTGAAATAGAAACAGCAATAAGAGACCTAGTATCTAAGAAAAGCCCAGGACCAGATGGTTTTACACCAGAATACTGCAAGGCATTCAAAGCATAGCTCACACCAATACTCCTCCAACTCTTCAATGAAATTGAAAGAGAATGTTCACTACCTAACTCATTCTATGAAGCCATCATAAGCCTCATCCCAAAACCAGGCAGGGACTCATCAAAGAAAGAGAACTATAGACCCATTTCTTTGATGAACATTGATGCAAAACTTCTCAACCAAATTTTGGCCAATTGACTTCAACAATTCATTAAAAAATCATACACCATGATCAAACAAGATTCATTTCAGGGATGCAAAGCTGGTTCAATATATGCACATCACTTAAAATAATTCATCACATCAACAGGAGCATGGATATGAACCACATGGTTATTTCAATAGATGCAGAAAAAGCATTTGACAAGATCCAACACCCCTTTATGAAGAAGGTTCTGGAAAAATTAGGAATCCATGGAACATTCCTCAATACAATAAAGGCTGTATATG
>NW_012267240.1:0-1295 GCF_000151885.1 Dipodomys ordii | reverse complement strand
TAGCAAGATCAATGGAAAGCCCACAGATTGGGAGAAGATCTTCACTAGCCATACAACAGACAAGGGTCTCATATCTAAAATATATCTGGAACTCAAAACATTAAATCCCCCAACAACAAATCTTCAAAGAAACAACTGACAAATAAATAAGTGGGATAAAGACTTAAAGAGAAACTTCTCTGAAGAGGAAAGAAGGATGGCCACCACTAGACACATGAAGAAATGCTCAACCTCTCTAGTCATAAAAGAAATGCAAATGCAAACAACATTGAGTTACCACCTCACCCCTGTTAGAATGGCTAGAATCAAAAACTCTAATAACAGCAGATGCTGGAGGGGATGTGGACATAAGGGAACCTTACTGCATTGTTTGTGGGAGTGTAAACTTGTTCAACTACTTTGGAAAGCAGTATGGAGGTTCCTCAGAAGACTCCACAGAGAGCTCCCCTCTGACCCAGCCATCCCACTTTTGGGCATTTACCTAAATAATTACAAACAAGACCACACTAAAGCTACTAGCACGACTATGCTTATTGTACCATTATTTACCATAGCTAAGAGATGGAACCAACCCAGATGCCCCTCAATAGATGAATGGATCAAGAAAATATCGTGTATATACACAATGGAATTCTATTCCTCCATCAGAAAGAATGACATTGCCCCATTTGTTAGGAAATGGAAAGACTTGCGAAAAAAATTATAGTAAGTGAAGTAAGCCAGGCCCAAAGAAACAGAGGTCCCATGGTTTCCCTTATTTGCAATAACTAGTGTATGTCTGAGTCAAGCACAAAAGGACAGATAATTTGATGTTAGGGAAATGAACCCTAAGATATTTATTCAAATGTTTCTTTCATGCAATTGTTTCTAACACATTTATAAGATTATTTATTTGTTGCTTTGCATTTCCCTCCCCCATGGTATAATCCCTGCTTTCACTGTATAATATGTTGGTATAATTTGTGGAGGGGAAGGGAAAAAACGAATATTTGAATAGGGATACAGGTGGACCCATTGCAACAATGAGATGTACAAGTTGTTATGTTGAAAAACGAACTTTACAAATTTGGTGGGGGTGGGGAGGAGGATTGGTTAGGGAGGCCAGGGGAGGATGGGAAGTGATGGGAAGGGGAAACAAAGGAGGAGACTACAATGCTTGATAAGAAATGTACTCATCTTGAGGAAGGACAAGATGGCGGAGGAGAAGCTGGAATCTGAACAAGCTCTCGCATAGAAAGCAGTTTTAGAGTTCCAGTGAACAGTCCTAAGCCAGAGAAACACACCAAGAGTGCCAT
>NW_012267239.1:12678277-12679918 GCF_000151885.1 Dipodomys ordii | reverse complement strand
CCAATGTACACCCTAATATGTGCCCTGACTTTAAGATGTATTTTAACCCTAACAGATTTCCCAATAGTACTCTTAACACATTAAACATACTCTAGGCACACATATGATAACAAATACCCTAACACATACTCTATAAAGCATACAGGCAACCTTACATGTACCCTGAATGTACCCTAACATACTCTTACTCTGACCTTTACATATACCCCAAGTACCTTGACACGTACTCTAAAAAATAAATGCACCCTAACATGTGACTCAAACATATCCTAACATGTACCTTAACCCTAACATGTACCCTAACATGCACCCTAACATCCCCTAACAAGTACTGTAAACCACACAAGTATCCTTACATGCACCCTAACATGTACCCTCAATGTTCCCTAACATGTGCCATAGCCTTAACATGTACCTTCACCCTAACGAATCCCCTGTGAAGTATGCTAACTCTAATACATACCATAATATGTGCCCTAACACACACTCTAACATGTACCGTAACCCTAACAAATCCCCTATCAAGTACCCTAACTCTAACACATACCCTAACATGGACTCAAACACATACCCTAATATGTGCCATTACTTTAACATGTATGTTAAACCTAACAGATTCCCAATGTACTGTAATACACTAAGCATGCTCTGGACACGAACCCATATGGTAACAAGTACCCATTCACATATTCTATAAACTGTACATGTACTCTGAATCTACCCTAACAAACTGTAACTTAATATGTACCCTAAATGTAGCACATACCCTAATAAATACTCTAAATTCTAATACATTGTCCAAACCTGTATGTTACCTGTATGTTAACCTTATGTGTACCACAAATGTGTACCCTGACACAGGCCCTAGTCCTGACACATACATGTACCCTAAAATGTTCCCCAACATATACCCCATCACACACCCTAACTCTGGCCCATACTCACACTCTAACATCTACCCTGACTGAAATCCGTACACCAGCATGTACCCTAACTCTAACACCCTATGTACCTCAACCCTAAAATTTATGGTAAACATTAACATGTGCCCTAACGTGTATTCTAAGTGAGCCTTACATGCACCCTAACATGTACCCACAATGCTCCAGTGCTCTGCTCTTCCACAAGCCCTGCCCCTGGGCTGCGCACTTCCCTGCTCTAGGCAGAAGGTGCCCTAGGCAGGTGCACCGTCCATGGAGGACACTGGGTGCAATGAGGGCTGCTTCCCACCAGAGGGCGCTCTAGGTGTGTGTGCAGTCCTTCTCAGGACCAGAGGGTGCAGTGACCACTGCTTCCCACCAGAGGGCGCTCTAGCTGTGTGCACCGTCCTCCTCAGGACCCCGGGGCCTCCCACAAGCCCCGCCCCTGGCCCACTCACTTCTCCTTTGCCACACCCCTCCTGTGCTCTGCCCCTCCACAAGCCCCGCCTCTGGACTCGTTCTTGCCCCACTCCTATCACTCTCTGCCCCTCCACAAGCCCCGCCTCTGGACCGCTCACTTCCATGCTCTGCTCCTCCCACAAACTAGAGGGTGCAGTGAGCACTGATTCCCACCAGAGGGCGCTCTAGGTGTGTGTACCACCCTTCTTAGATCCAGGGGGTGCAGTGACCACTGCTTCCCACCAGAGGGCGCTCTAGGTGT
>NW_012267239.1:12671533-12672152 GCF_000151885.1 Dipodomys ordii | reverse complement strand
AGGTCCGGGGGGGTGCAGTGACCACTGATTGCCACCAGATGGTGCTCTATGCCTGCACATGATCCTCCTCATCTCAGGACCAGAGAGGTGCAGTGACCACTGCTTCCCACCAGATGGTGCTCTAGGTATGCACACTGTCCTCAGGACCCTTGGCCTCCCACAAGCCCCGCAGCTGGACCGCTCACTTCCTGCTCCTGCCCCACTCCTGCAGTGCTCCACTCCTCCTCCTAGCCTGTAGCTGCAGCTACTTCTGCCCAGGACACTGTAAAACGTGAAGCCCTGATGAAGTGTCCCAAAGCCTCAGTGCCAGAGACAGACCAGCCTCTGTTTGGTCCTGCTGCAAACTGTAGTGTCCAAACCCCAGAGCAGTCTTGTCCCAGTGTTACAGGGAAAGGAGTCCACCACTCAGACAGCCTCACGTAAAAAGATAACTTTATTGCGGAAGTGGAGAGCTAATCCGCCAGGGACACAGCACAGATTCAGGAGCTGAAACTGCAACCCCAAACAACCCACAAGCTAGGGTTTTGTTTTGGGTCCGGTCGTGGGGCCTGAACTCTGGGCCTGGGCGCTGTCCCTCAGCTCTTCAGCTCAAGGCTAGCACTCTACCACTTGAGCCACA
>NW_012267239.1:12654702-12661877 GCF_000151885.1 Dipodomys ordii | reverse complement strand
CATTCATCAACATGCCATAAAAACTCTACAGAAAAGAAAAAGAGATGAGTCCAAACTGAAACAATTAGCACAGAGCAGATAGGACTGGAGAATCACCTCAATCTTACATCAGAGAAACCTTCACTGTCTGACTCTCTTATTGCATCCATCACACATACCTGTTTTGCCAAGGGAACAAAAAGAAAGTAACACTGAAGATTCAGATACTGTCTTTCCCAAGCTGCCAGCTAGATCCTGTGCAGGATTACTGGAAGCAGACAGACGTGACTGTAAACCTAAGGGTCATGGTAGGAGTGGAAGCTAGTTACAGCGCTAGCTTCCACCCAATGCTGCAGAATCTGGGCCTGCCAGACAGAAAGGCTGAGATCACACGACCTGGACAATGATCTCATAGGATTGTTTTCATTTTCCCATGGTAGACAAGTATATGAGCTGTTAATGAGGGAAAACAACCGAAAATAACAGATTCCTAAACTTCTTTGGTCTTTCATAACTATTTTGAGTCTATTTTTCGCTTTACTTTGTTCTCTGTTTCCATTGTTTTCTCTCCCTCTTTCTTCATTATAGTGTAATTGATAAGTAAAACTTGAATATATCTATGGTATAAAAATAATGTTTTGTCAGGTGTCAGAGGCCCATGCCTGTAATCTAGTTACTCAGGGGGCTGAGGTCTGAGGGTCACAGTTCCAAGTTAGTCCAAGCAGGAAAGTTGTGTGGCTCAAGCAGTAGTGTGCTAGCCCTGAGCAAAAAAAAAAAAAATCTCAGGTGGGCTGGGAAGGTGACTCGGTGGTAGAGTGCTCGCCTTTCATGCACAAAGAAAGCCCTGGGTTCGATTACTCAGCACCACATAAGCAGAAAAGGCTGGAAGTGGTGCTGTTACTCAAGTGGTAGAGTGCTCACCTTGAGCTGACGAGCTGAGGGACTGCGCCCATGCCCTGAGTTCAAGCCCCAGGAACAACAACAACAACAACAAAACTCTCAGGGATGGTACCCAGGTCCTGAGTTCAAAACACATAATCATATTTTGATATGAACATACATTCAGTGTGAAAGGAGTGAACCGGCCAATCGCACTTCACCCTGAGCAGTAGGGGATCAGGAGCAGCTGCTGACTCGGCCCGGGGCAGAGGGGGAGCTGGATGTCTGGGAGCATTGACGCAGCACATGGGAAACAGGACTGTCCACGGATTGCACGGCCTTCTGGAGACTGAGATCCTCATTTCTTTGGAGAGCTTCATAAGAAAACAAAGAAGAGTACTGCCACAGAAAACACACATCCCGTCAGTCATGCAGTCTAAAAAGGACTCTAGACAAAGGAGGTGTTAAAACTTCCACAAGGGAGTCTGAGGCAGAGAGAATTGATCCATTAGCCAAGAAATGGAAGGCCACGGAAGCCCGTACATCAGTGTGTGCCTGGTACATGATAAAAATAGAGTTAGGGTAACCACTCCTCCTTCTGAAGAATTATGTTGAGTTTTAGACCAGTTACATTGAACTCATATAAATTTTTTTTACTGTTATTATAAAGATGTATACGGAGGGGTTAAATTATCCAAGTCTGATAAGGAGTCCATTTCTTTGGACAATGTCAACCCTTCCCTACATTGAACTCTTTAAATTTGTTTTCCAACATGATATTGTTATTGAAGCCAAGAAAACAATAGTATTATGTCCTTATGCTCACTTAAAACTGAAACTGCACATCATCAGAACTTGTAAAATAACTTCTCTGTTTCTACCTGAATGTTTTGATTCTTCCTTTTTGGTCTACATGCACTTCCCTAATTCTGCATAAAAATAAAGATACTACAAATGCAGCAGTGATACTCATTCAACACTAAGTTGAAAATGAACTATACAACTTGTGGATGGGGATAGGACAGAAAAATGAGAGAGAGAGAGAGAGAGAGAGAGAGAGAGAGAGAGAGAGAGAGAGAGAGAGAGTCCAAAAAGAAATGTACTCGTTACCTGACTTATGAAATGGTAACCCAGATATATATCACCTTTATATTAATGATTAAAATTTTAATAATAAAGATGAGCTATCAAGACCTCTCCATAACTCCTTACTGCATTTGAGCTGAGCAACCAAAGCAGCTTGACTCTTCCTAATGCCCCTGGATTCCTAAATGTGCTATTTTCCCTGAATCTTACCTATGCCTAGTTTACTTTTTAGTGACCAAAAGTTAAAGAAGAAAGAATGACTAATTGCCCAGATCACAGCAAAATGATCAATTTCCCAAACTGATATCATGACAGAGTTTTTCTACATCACAGTGGTAGATGATAGCAGCTCTATAATTAGGCATGCGGGTGAAGCTAGGGGGAGTTTTTGAAAGAGACCATTTACCACCAAAGCTTCTCCAGATTCTGTGTTTATTGAGTTTGGGACCCGGAGAATGTCTGTGAACACTAGTGTCTAGTCAACATTTCCCTTTTTAACTTCTGAAAAGACAAATCAGAGCAAGTGGTCCTCATTTCTAACTGCTGCAGTATTAATTTTTCTTCTCTACTATCAAAGTGCTCAGAGACAAAATTCTTTACTAAATCATCATGTGAAACCAGAGATCCCTTGCCATGTAAAGGATATTACATTTTACGGACTGTGTCTCCATGGCTTTAATTTTGCTTTTTTACTCCCACGGAGATGTCAGTCTCCCTTTTTGTCACTCTCCACATCTCTAAGACATCCAAAGTCTTCCCTACTACAATCTGTTCTTTCTTCTCCACATGGTAACCTACCTGAACTCAACTATAACCTCATTTGATATCTACAAATTGGTAGTCTTCCACTAGACTGCTTCTGAAACTAACAGATCAAATCCAGTATTTCCCTGCTGTCGTCTTTACTTTCCTTCTCTCCTCTTACCTTTTCCAAGATCACAGGGTCTTCAGGTAATTTGAATTCCTGAGGAGATGAGCTCAGGCTTATGCAACTGGTATGGTATGAACAGCAGGAAAAAAAAAGAGTGGTAATTAACTGCACTGGAGAATAATGACCAGCTGCTGTTGTAGAAACTGAATTTTCCAACTTTACTCATGGAGTCAAAGGATTTGTTCCTGGATTTGGATTGACTTCATAAAAATAACCAAAAGAAAAATTTTGTAATGAGTCACTGGAGAGGAAACAAAACAAATGGAAGTGTTAAGGGTATCACCTTTGGTGAGTGGTGCCTGTCAATGCTGACTTGCACTTTGGTTGCTTAAAATGAGAAGAATGTTTGAGAAGCATGAACACAGTCAAAATCACATGGATTTCACTATAAAATTCAATCTGCTTAAGCACACATAATCAGAAAGGGCAAGAAAAACTATTTGTAGTTATTTTCAACTACACATGGTCTACAGTGGACAATTACTGATATGTTGTCAGAAACTTTTCTTTTTTTACAAAAAATCCATCCAATTGGCCACTTCCAATGCCACTTCATTAAGAGATAAGAGACAAGAGACAGACTTCCCTGCCGGGGCTGGCCTTGAACCCTGACCTCAGACCTCAGCCTCCTGAATAGTTGGGACTGCAGGCGTGAGCTGCTGCCGCTGGCTGTTTTGACTCATTTCTAATTACACAGAAACTGTACA
Source organism: Dipodomys ordii (assembly GCF_000151885.1). Classification (NCBI taxonomy): domain Eukaryota; kingdom Metazoa; phylum Chordata; class Mammalia; order Rodentia; family Heteromyidae; genus Dipodomys; species Dipodomys ordii. The sequence goes on along the minus strand of NW_012267239.1, from coordinate 12,658,295 downwards.
TCTGGTCTTACAAAATCACATGCCCCCATGGAATGTGATGTCTGGCCCAGACCCCTGCCCCTTTCCACAGCAACCCTCATGCAATACAGCCTCCTCCAAAGCTTTGTTACGCAGACTCTTCCACATGTCCATGTATTTATCTCTGTAAAGTCTTTCTCTTCATTTTTTACTGATGTTTCAGGTAATCAATCAAAGTCTAGGAGGGAGGAAATATCGCACTCAGGTGGGTAACTGGAGAGACTGGGTGGAAGGGATTCTGGACCAAGCTGGGCAGATAGACATGGAGAGGGGGTTAGGGCTGTGGCAGTGGCTTCTGGGGGACTTTCTGGAATCATAGTGTAAGCTGTAGCTGCTGCAACAGGAGTTGTAAACACGACACCACAGCTGCTTTGTAGACAGCAGATAGAAGGATCTTGTTTTTTAATCCAACTAGACAGTCTAGGTCGCTTAATTGGAGAGTCAAATCCGTTAATGTTGAGAGATAGGACTGAGAGGTATTTGGGAGTTTGTGCCATATTATCCACCTTCTTGGGGGCTGCGGCAACTGGGTTCTTCCTATGGTTCTTGGATTCTCAGTTTGGGTGCAGTTTCTTGGCCTTTATTGTGGTCTTGTTGGTTTTCTATGTGTAGGAAATCTTTAAGAATCTTTTGTAGGGCTGGTTTGGTGGAGATATATTGTTTCAATTTTTCTTTGCTATGGAAGATTTTTATTTGACCTTCGGTCATGAAGGAGAGTTTAGCTGGGTACAGAATTCTTGGTTGATAGTTGTTTGTCTTTATGGCATGGCATACATCATTCCAGGCTCTTCTTGCTTTAATCATCTCTGCTGAGAAATCTGAGGTGTTCTAATTGGTTTCCCTTTATAGGTGATTGATCTTTTCTCCTTGACAGCTTTAGGATCTTTTCCTTAGTCTGAATTGATCCTGTGTGGATTATAATGTGACGATGGGATGTCCTATTCTGGTCTGGTCTATTTGGAGTTCTAAAAGCTTCTTGTATCTGAATTGGCCTATCTTTGTGCATGTTTGGAAAGTTCTCTGCTAGGATCCTGTTAAATAAATTTCCTAGACCATTAACTTCTGTCTCTAGGTGCTCCTCTATACCCATTACCCTCAGATTAAGCCTTCTGATGGTGTCTGCCCAGTGTTGAATAGATCTATCATATTTCTTGGATTTGTCTTGGATGGTTGTATGTTATTTCTCTATCTTCAATCCCCAAAATTCGATCTTCTGCGTGGTCTAACCTACTATCAAGACTTTCTATTTTTTTTTTATTTCTTTTCCTTCTAGTTGGTCGGCTTTGATGGCTTCAAATTCTGTGTTGGACTTTTGTTTTAGACTTTGTATGAACTTCTTTACTTCCTTGATTTGGTGTTCAGTGTTTATTCTCAAATCACTTAGTTGATTGGTTATGGTTTCCTTGGACTCCCATTCCTTCTGTTGTGTTCCATTCAGCATTCCCTTTGTGGTCTGCCTGACTTCTTTCAGCTCTCTGTTTATAGATTCCATGAATGCCTCTAGTGATCTTTGTGTATTCTCATCCCGCTCTCTCAATTCCTGTATTACTCTTTGATTAGCTTCTTCACATTCACGCAGTTCTGTAGTTCTCTTTGAGTGTTCTCAGCCTGCTCACACCATTCCTGACTTTCTCTTTGAGTGTTCTCAAGCTGCTCATGCAATTCCTGTATCAATCTTTGAGTAGTTTCCTCACGCTCATGATATTCCTGTATTAACCTCTGTTTTGCCTCCTCTCTCTCCCTGTCACGTTCATACAGAGTCCTTTGCAGGTTTTCAATCTTTTCATTTACCATGTTTACCAGTAGTGTTTGTAGAGCTTTTTGGGAACTCTCCTCTGGATTATTCATTATCTTTTCTGTCCCCTGATTATCATGAGTGGGAGTTGAGATACCCGGACTTGCCATTTTTCTTATGTTTTTCCGGGTTGCTCTGCCCATTTGGGATGAGAATAACACCAGTTTTGTGTTAGAACATGATTTTAAGGCAAGCATCAACCAAAGTCTGTAGTTACACAGTCAAAAGTCTGCAGATACAATCTAGTTCAACAGATATACCTATTCAACATCAAACAACTATGTATTAATGGGTTACGAACTGCAAAGAAGAATTTGGCAAACAGAAATTATTAGGTTTAGGAAGAGATGTGGGTAAAAATAGGCATAGAGGGATGTGGAAAGGCAGTGGAAGAGTTAGCTTAACTAAATTTTTTTTAAGAAAAAAAGAGAGGGCTGGGAAGGTGGCTCAGTGGTAGAGCACTTGCCTTGCATGCTCGAGGCCCTGGGTTCGATTCCTCAGCACCACATAAGAAAAAAACCAGAAGTGGCGCTGTGTGGTAGAGTGCTAGCCTTGAGCTGAAGAGCTGAGGGACAGCACCCAGGCCCAGAGTTCAGGCCCCACGACCAGACCCCCCCAAAAAAAGAGAGAGAAAATGTACACACACATATACCCTTAAAATAAAAAATTATAAGAGGAAGAAAAAGAAGTTAATAGAAAACAAAAATTTGTTTTAAAGTTAAAAATTAAAAAAAGTTTTAAAAAAATTTTATAAAAGGTACAAAAAAAGAGTTCTTTGATTTTTTTGGGGGGATAGGAAGATCCTATATCTCCCTTGTGTCCATAACCAGTCTCTTGTTGGAGTCTCTGGTCTGCTTGTGGTGTTTGATTTTCCTGTGGCTTGGATGGTTTCTTAAGTCGGTTACTTTGAGCAGGCAGAAAAATGCTCTGCTTTATCCAGGATTTTGTGATCCTCCTCACAAGCTTTGAGTATCACAAAAGAGGGAGACGGCTATTTCCTCTAGTTTGGAGATGCTGTGATGGGGCTAGGTTCTGGGTAGACTTGAGGCCTTTCAACAAACAGCAGCTTTTCCCTGTGGAGCTAGCTTCTGAGAAACTCACAGAGCCCAGCCTGGAGCTATTCTCAGGGTTTATGTTTACTGAATTTCAATTGATTGTCCAGGCTGCTGTTGGGAGGGGCAGCCTCTGGCTCTGTTTACCCAGTCAAGAAAGCCACTCCTGAGGCTGGCCACCCTGGCTGGGTGACTTTTTCCTGGGTGAGCTGAGCCTGGCATTAGGTTCCTGTGACCTGCTAAATGACTCTTGTTTTCTTCCAAGGCCTGAGTTGGAGCTAGCTGCTCAGCCAGGCCTTTGTCACTATCAAAGATGGAGATCTCCGGTAGTGGTGGGGGAGGGTTGGCCTTCCCTCCTCTGCTCCCAGAGGAGGAGTGAGGATGTCAGGCTTCTACTCACACCAGAGACTTGGTTCCTGGGTCCTCTCTGGTCTGCAAACTGAAGGATGAAGATGTCTGCTCCTTGTCAGTTCTTGATGTGTTGAGGAGAATCTGCTCGCCTGCTGTGTCTGGCGCCTTTGTCCCGGACTCTCTGTGTTGCAGGTATGGTGGCTATGGCTGCCGCCGCAGCCACAGCTGCTGGCAAGTGCTCAGATCTGTCTCCTTGCCTGGATTTTTCCTCTCTGGCCTAACTCTCTGTACTGTGATGGCACACTTGGTGTGATTCTCTGGCTTAGGACTATTCACTGGAACACTAAAACTGTTTTTATGCGAATTTTTTTTTTTTT
>NW_012267239.1:12617559-12654652 GCF_000151885.1 Dipodomys ordii | reverse complement strand
GCTTTTTTCTTTTTGCTTATGTGGTGCTGAGGAATTGAACCCAGGGCCTCATGCATGCAAGGCAAGCGCTCTACCACTGAGCCACCTTCCCAGCCCCCACAAGCTAAGGTTTTTAAAGGCAACATCCACATGGTCCAGCCTGGCCACGCACAGGTGGCCAACGGATTTGTAACACCACATAAGGGTTGCATGTTTATGTCCTTGGCTGGTGGGTTACAGTCTGACTCCTAGGAACTGTTTGAACTAACCTATCCTTCTGGCTTGAATTGGCGGGCAAATTTGGGGTCCACACACAAAGCAGGAGGATATTCTTACTCTTGGGGTTTGTATATGCCAGAAACATGATGTCATATGCCCCTGCATCCTTGAAGCTGGGGGCTGTTACAAGACAGCTACAGGAGCTTTATTACAGAGATAGCTACAGGAGGACACACACTGTGCACGCTGAGGCATCGGCTCCCACGGGGTGGGATGCACAATGTCACAAGTCAGGCGCCATTCTAATTGGGCAGGGTATGAGATAGGGCCGAAGTCCGTCTGAAATACATTTTAAGATCTCCATGGCCTTTCTTTGTTTTTAGTAAAGGATCAATTTCTCGGCTTAGTTTTCCTCACACAGTCTGGGACCTTCACAGTCTAGGAGACCCTTCGCCCTACACCAGCTCTCAGTGAATTCTCAGTGTCAGCTCAGGCCCAGCAGTCAGGGCCCGCAGTGATCTGCTGGGTGCCAGGAAGGAGATGGGGCCCCAGAGGAGTCACGAGGTCCATAGGGAGGTAGAGGCTGACGGGAGAGGCAGGAACATTGTAATGGATTGTGTTCCCAAAGTTCATGTATGGACGCTCTCATCACCTGGTACCTGTGAATGTGACCTTACATGGAAATGGGCTCTTGGCAGGAGATCAACACCAGTTCCTGCTGTTATTGTGTCCCTAAAAGGGGGAAATTGGGTCCCAGATGATGATCCAGGGATGATCCTCTGTAGAGACGTCACCCTGCTCTCACAGGTTTAGAGGCCTGAGAGAAGACCTAGAACACACCGTGCCTTGTACCTCCTGAGAGAATGCCACCCAGAAGACACTGATTCCATACTGCTGGATTTGGAGCTGTGAACACAGATCTCTAAACCACCCAGGCCGCAGCAGTGTGTCACAACAACCCTGGGAAATAGCACACAAACGGGCTGCTCTTTCCACACTCTTTTCTCCTCCTCTCCCCAGGAGATATCTAGGGTGGTGCTTCCCTCTGCAGCTGCTGAACTCAAACAGCCATATTGTCCAGCAGTCTTGGGTTCAGGCAACCCTGGAATCTGTTCCTGGATGGTTTATCATTTCAGGCCAGGAGGCATCTGTGCAGAGGGCCCCCCTCAGCTCTGGACCCCAGATAGCAATGAGCTGCCCCTAAAGGCCACACAAAAGGCAGCCGCCCTCCAGAGCTTGACCCACACATGGATGAGTCCTCTGAGCTCTGGCAGAGAGTAGCCACGCAGGGGACCTGAGGTGGCTGCGTGGGAGCCAAGGTGCTTGGTTCTGACAGGTTCTTACCCGATGAGAACGGGATAGGGTCTGGCCAGGCAGGGACTTCCTTAATCAGCAGGAGCCGAGTTCTAGGCCCGCCTGGACACTCAGCAAGAGCCGAGTTCTAGGCCCGCCTGGACACTCCGCGAGAGCCGGGCACAGCGGGGGCTGATTCACAGCTAGTCAGACTCAGTGGGAACCTACTCACAATTAACGAAAGCAAGAAGAGCCAGAGGGCTCAGGCCCTCAGTTCAAACCCTGGCCCCACAACATTTTATCTTTAAAATGTGGCAGTACCAAACTTAAAAACTTTAGTTTTACAAAGACAACCTGCAAACTGGGATAAAAACATTTTCAAACCACATCAAATTATATGGCTGCTGTATTAATTTTCCAGGACTACCGCAGCAAAATGCAAAGACTGGCATTAAACAACAGAACTTTATTTACTGTTGGTGCAGTTTTGGTTTCCTGAAGTTTCTCTTCTAGGCTTGCCCAAGTCTACCCTCTTCACAACTCTTTTTTTTTTTTTGAGTCCGGTCGTGGGGCCTGAACTCTGGGCCTGGGCACTGTCCCTCAGCTCTTCAGCTCAAGGCTAGTGCTCACCACTTGAGCCACAGCGCCACCTCCGGCTTTTTTCTTTTTGCTTTTGTGGTGCTGAGGAATCAAACCCAGGGCCTCAGGCATATAAGGCAAGCGCTCTGCCACTGAGCCACCTTCCCAGCCTCTCTTCACAACTCTTAACACTAACATAACAACAATATATAATTCTAACAAGCAGAATATGTTCCAGAAGAAATCATATTGCCAGAAAGGTTATCTTACCCAGAGAATTTGACCCTTTAGTCGATGACATGTTTAATTACTCATATCCTTAATTCTTGAGCTTTAAAACATATAAAAGTCCTGACAGCTGAACAAGGACAAAGAGGCGCATGCCCACAATAATTATAATCCAACTGTCACTCTCACTAATGGATATTATAGATAATAATTCACCAAAGACAAACTACTTTGAATGTAACACCTTCAACAAATATCACACATTTCTTTTTGAAATAGTTACCAATTCATGAAATATTCTTGGCTAGGAAACATGTGTTGCTATTAAGATAATCAAGTCACTCACATTTGTACACATGTGTACAGCAGTTTTATTTGCAGTACTTCAAAGCTGGAAACATGAGTTATATATCAGCAGATGAGTTATATTTTGTGGTAAATACAATTCAATAACAATGAACAATATAAAGCAGTATTCTATCAATATGAACAGAAATATGTAAGTAACAAACTATGGTAAGTAGTAGGAGTCATTTGTGTTTGTGTATGTGCCTGTCCTGAGGCTGCAACTCGGTGTCTTAGCCTTTTGTTTTTATTGTCATTGTAACAGTGATGCACAGAGGGGCTATAGTCACGTAAGTCACCTAATAGGCCACCCCTCCCTTTGCTTTCCTCCAGTCTCCCCCTCTGACCACAAGTCCCATAGTTCATGTTCCACATCGTGTACACTGAACACCATGACTGCATTTGTTACTCTCCCTCCCTCTGTATCTGCACCTCCCCTTTGCCTCCCCCCCCAAAGGAAAAAAAAACAAAGACATAAAATAACAACAACAAACACCACCACCACCACCAACAGCTTGCATTTCCTGGAATTCATGCTGAGAAACAGTCTTTTAAATGTTCAGCGGTGCCAGCTGTTTCCAGGGTGCCCTGCTTTCCTCTGTGTGTGGGAGCCCTGAGTCCTGTGCAAGCCATGATGCCCAGTAGTGTTTCAGACCCAGCTTCCACATACGAGAGAAGACAGGCACCGTGTGTCTCTCTGAGCATGACTTACTTCACTTACTAAGATTCGTTCTCGATCAGTTCACCTCCCCTTCCACACATTAGAAGTCCCCCACCAAGCCTGTAGCAACCTCCTGGGGATGCTTTTGTTGTTTCTCAATAAAGTTGTTCTTAAATCTAAAAGGTCTATTTTAAGCTCACATTAAATGTCCTATTTTAAAGACCTAAGTGTGCATAGCTAATTTGACAACTAGTTCATACCTATCACAATCTCAGGCAATTATTGGATATATTAAAACACATCAGCTAAACCAAGATTGACAGTTTAGAAAATCTCAAAATACATTCAGGCATTCTGTATACATCCTGATTTTTCTGTGGTTACAGGCCACAGAAATAAATAAATAAATGTAAATAATAGGTTAACTCATTTCATAGAGTTACACACCAAGATTGCAGAGGTATCTCCATAATATTACTGGTTAAATTAATAGCCTTTTAAACTCCACTAACTTTTAATTCTGAGCTTATTTATATTAGGTTTGTTCATATCTCTTTTCTGATTTCACAAGTAGACAGCACTTGATCACAGTCCTAACAATAAATACCCAAGAGATCACAAGATAATTCTTTCCAAGATTTTTGTTTTGTTCAGAACAAAGAATATGTGAATTTCACCCAAGGGAAATTCTTCAGACAATGAATATATGTCAGGCTGGGCAGGTGCTTCCACAGATACTTTCTGAAAACAATGTGGATGTCATCCTAAACGCACATTAGAAGATAAGTTGAGACTAGACTCTGGTCAAAGAGAAAAATATGCTGAGTAAGTTATTTTGTCTATCTGGCTCTCTTCCATGGGGTAATTCATAAACTATTTCTGTGTGTATGTTTTAAAGATGTCCACTTTGTTTCCAGTTGAATGCAGCTTCTTTATCTTCTGAGATTTTCAGAAAGCAATCCATGGAATTCCAGGTTTTGTATTATTACAGCAATTTCCTATTACCTTCACAGTGCCACAGTGCCACTTCCATCTTTTTGTGTTTATGTGTTACTAAGGAATTGAACTCCGAGCTTCGTGCATGCTAGGTATATACACTATTACTCAGCCACATTCCCAGCCCCATCTATTAAATTCACAACAGTGAATACACCACCAAAGCAGACAGGTCTAAGTCAGATCACAGTATTTGCTTCCTCGTTGATGAAAGCAGCATCAAGCTATCCTTATCAAAATGGTTCCTAGCTTTTAACAGAATAAAGTTTTTTTTATTATCCAGACAATGCAGTGTGTAATATAACTTTTAGCATACAGATAAAAGCAAAAAAGAGATTATAGGTCTAATGGGAAGTGACAGAAGCTCAGTGCAGAAATATGATTAAAACAATCTGAAAACAAAGAACAGCATCACAGCCTACTGGATGACAACTACAGCCCTCATCAGTTTACATCTCCTCAAATCTACTTTAAGTCCTAATGTATGCTCATAAAAATGAAAGCACTGGAATTACAGAATTTAGTACTATTACAGAAAATCAGTCTGCAAAAGTAAATTACCACTAGAAGAGAATGAATCTATTTTTGTGTTAAATATCCCTGAAAAAGTAATTCTCTTTGTTTCCTTTCCTTGTGTTTCAATTTGATTCTTCCAAAACTTAACATTACCGCCTTTGATAAGACTTGACCCACATTAAAATTTAGAATTCCACAGATGCCTTAATAGAATGCCTTGTTGCTTCTAGGTCTTCAATAATATGGCTAAATTCTTTTAGGCCAAAAAGGAGAATCTGATGTTATGTTCCTGGAAAATAGACAGCTTGTCTAATGCATTCTTGACATCTATACATAACATGATCACCCAGTAATAACCTATTCAGAGGAAATTTAAGTAGTATTTTCAATAAAAGCTATAGCTGTTTTTTTGTTTAAAGAAAGTGTTCAGCTGAATACTATAAAGTTATGTCAAATAACGTTGGAAATAGTACTGTTTCATGATCTGTTATAAAGACTGAAGAAAGGAAATAACTAATATTTATTAACTTACTTGGTATAGGAAATGCCTCCATTTTTCTATGTAGTTTCTTTCCCTTTTTTGTCAGTTGTGGGCCTGAACTCTGGGCTTGGGAGCTGTCCCTCAGATCTTCAGGTCAAGGCAAGTGCTCTACCGCTTGAGCCACAGCACCACATCCAGTTTTCTAGTGGTTTCTTAGAGATAAGAGTCTCCTGGACTTTCCTGCCCCAGCTGGCTTTGAACCGAGATCCTCAGATCTCAGCCTCCTGAGTAGGTAGGATTACAGGTGTGAGCCACCAGCACCCGGCTTCTATGTAGTTTCTTTTACATCTTAATAATACATCTGTTAATTTCATTGTATATATAATGAAGTGGAAACAATTATGGTTATTATAAGGTCAAAACATAATTGAGTAAGGCTTAAATAAGGTCTGACTATTTTAAAAACCTGTTGTTAGCGGGGTGCCTGTGGCTCACACCTGTCATCCTAGCTACTTAGGAGGCTGAGATCTGAGGATTGCAGTTCAAAGCAAGCCAGGGCAGGAAAGTACAGGAGACTCTTATCTCTGATAAACTACCCAGAAAAAGCTGGCAGTGGTACTGTGCCTCAAGTGTGCTAGGCTGAGCACAAAGTGGCTCAGGGACAGTGCCCAGGCCCTGAGTTCAAGCCCCAGGAACAGGAAAAGAAAAAGAAAAAGGAAACCTATGGTGAGTCTAAGAACTCTGAGTAGCAATGTCAATATAAAATAATCCACCAATGTTTTTACAATAATGACAGAGAACTGCCTTTTAAGCTGCGTGGTTTTTATTGGCCAACATTGCCTAGGCATGTACATTGTCACCTTTTAGCACATTCTCTTGAGCACATTTGAAGTCCTGCTTTGTAACCCATTAACACCCAGGAGAATTATCCTAGCAGGTAGAGATAGTTTTTGAAATCATATCCTTGAAATTTTTGTGTTCTTAAGAAATTAAATTTTGAGCAAAGATGTCAGATTACTCAAAATAATATAGGACAGTATTCTATTTGGTGGAAGACTTGTATATTTTCCTAAGAAATTGGGCCTATTACTGTCAAAGAAATATGTTTATTTGCAAGTTATGAGACTATTATTATATCTCCTTTCTGATAACAAATGTACGTAATTTCAAAAGAATTTTTTTCTTTTTGCTTTAGTGTATGATTTGCTAAGAGAAGGTAAAAACAGTGCTCATGGCTCACGGATTTTATATTCACTTGCTCTCCTCAGCCCCACCCTAGAGATTTCAAAGGATAAAATAAGATGGAACTCATAAACTAAAACAGTGCCAAAAGAGACAATTAAAGAAGGGGAAGTATTTTTCTACTATGTAGCCTGAGGATTATAAATTTACTTATAAATCAATATAATCAATATCATTATATTTAAAAGTGAATTAATTGTGCTAATTGAAGGGCTTAGCTTCACACTCAGCACTAACAAAGATACAGTTCACTAATACATTTATATATAACTTATTCTCATAAATAATCAGAGATGGTGAGGGTGATCATGTTAATGATAATTATTTCATCATATGTAATAAATAATAGATATACCTATCTACCTACAGGTCATTAAAGGTAGAAAACAGGTAACATGGAGATGATATATTCAAAGCTTAAGGATTCATTCATAAAACTAATAGTAAAATATATTCTACTGATAAGCATAAATTACATATAATTTTCAGAAATCATCTAGCTTGAATGTAACTCTAAGTTGTTTTCTACTTTGATTAACCTGTTTCAACATGAGTCTTCATTGTTATTTTTTCCAATTAATTTCCTGAGCAGACCATATTGAATTACATTATAGACTATATATAGAGATTATATATTACCATCATTTAATTATAATGTCTGTTTTATTTATCCACATTACCATGTTAAGGCTTTTAAATATATGTACGCTTCTCTCATAGTAAGTATCCAACAGTTATAGGGAAATAAGCTAATTTTATAATTTTATACTGTCTTACATAAGAACTTTCACCAAGTTTAGAAGAATTCATTGTAAATGGCATAAAGTAGTGTTTGAGGGTGGTATTACATAATTTATATTTAAGTTCACAATCAGTTTAACCATCACCTTTCCAAGTCTATGACTCAGGCCTTATCATGTGGTATAATGGCTTCTGGTACCATAGTCAGACTTTTTAAAAACTAAACTAGAGGAAGAAGCTAGCACTCAGCTCAGAGCATAAGCATTGTTAGCCTTTCCTGTTACTGCCATAATCTATTCCCTTCTTGTGAAAGTACTTTCCCAACAAACCATTTCAATAAAAAAAATCACATCTCAAAAAATATTAAAAATCACACCTCTTGTTCTACTTCTTGGAAATCTGACTTAATTAGCTTCTTTGGAGGGCATAATTTCATTTGGCCAGGACTTTTGCTTCCACAGTTTTTAACTTTTGATATCGATGGTAAATTTCAATGTGAATATCAAATTCTAAAACTTAAGTACCTTTTCTCATCTCATTAACTGACATTTTATCCTCAGTTATTTCCAAGGACATCTGAATAAAAAAATGGACGGAAACAATGAGTCCACAGTGTCCGAGTTTGTGCTTCGGGACTTGGCTCCCACAGAATTTTCAGGTTTCCCCTTCCTGGCATTTCTGATGCTCTATGTCATCATTCTGTCAGGGAACACTGTCATCATGATCTTGATCATCACTGACCCTCACCTCCACTTCCCCTGCTGGCCAACCTGTCCTTTGTTGATCTGTGGCTCTCCTCAGTCAGCCCCCCAAGACGATCTCAGACTTTCTCAAGGAGGACAAGACCATTTCTTTTGGAGGCTGCCTGTGCCAGATTTTCTTTGCCCACTTCATTGCTGCAGGTGAGATGGTGCTCCTTGTGGTAATGGTAATGGCCTATGACCGCTATGTGGCCATCTGCAGACCACTCCACTACCCCACCATTATGAGCCTGCAGAAGTGTGTGGAGCTGGTGTTGACCGCCTGGGCCATTGGATTCGTGCATGCCATGAGTCACCTGGTAGTGGTCATACAGCTGCCTTCTGTGCCCCCCGGGACATAGACAGCTTCTTCTGCGACATACCACTGGTCATCAAGCTAGCCTGCATAGATTCCTATAATCTGGACCTACTGATGAACGCTGCCTGTGGAGTTGTGGGTATAACCTGCTTCGTTCTGTTGCTTATCTCCTACACATACATTCTTCTCACTGTGCGACGGAGCTCCACAAGCGGGGCCTCCAAGGCCCTGTCCACCTGCTCCGCCCACATCACAGTGGTGGTCCTCCTCTTTGGCCCCTGCATCTTCATCTATGTGTGGCCTCTCAGCATCACCTGGCTGGACAAGTTTCTTGCTGTGTTTTATTCTGTTGTTACACCGCTGCTAAACCCAGCCATTTATACACTGAGGGATAAAGAGATAAAAAGAGCCATGAAAAGATTCAGAAGATATTCTATAGGGTCCAAGGGTTCTATAGATGCCCGGAAGGCCTGTCTTAAGCACTTCAGACCAACAACACAAAGACCTGTGAGTTGGGGTGGAAAACAGGAAATTTAGTTCATACTGGAGTTCTTTCCTGTCTCCAGATACGAGTACAGATCAATGGAATTCTGGATAATTCGCCTTTACTAACCGACCAGTAGAACACTGTGAATTACTTCACTAACCCCAAATCCAAGTGGAGAAATTATCTGAACAGTTTTTACATGTATTTAACAGTATAGATAAAAATCTAAAATTTATTCCACAAACCCTATGTTCATCTCTATAGGTAACATTTTAGTAACTTATCTTGAATAATGTCCTAACTCTATTTTAAAATTGTGTTCTATATCTCAACACATCTCCCACAAACCATTCATTTACCCTTTGCCAAAAGGCACAGTCTTTTTTACTTTTTCCAGCTATCCAACAAAACACTAATGGAAGAGAGACAACAGAAAAAAAATTAAGAAAGGACAAAACCAAGTGCTGCACTACAGACTTCGCAATGTGTTGTATTTTTCCAAGTTATCTCAGTCTCAGAGATCAAATGTTCTTGTTTAAATTATTATTTACCATTTCTGTGCAATTCTGAAGTATGATTTACTTAAAGGCAGTGAACAAAGGCTTAGCTTGTAAGTTCTTGAAATTGAAGCATTTAATATAAAGAGTAATAAAAAATAGGCACTTAAAATGTATTTTAAAATTCAATGGTGGGGGCTGGGAAGGTGGCTCAGTGGTAGAGCGCTTGCCTTGTATGCATGAGGCCCTGGGTTCAATTCCTCAGCACCACATAAACAGAAAAAAAGCTGAAGTAGCGCTGTGGCTCAAGTGGTAGAGTGCTAGACTTGAGCTGAAAAGCTGAGGGACAGCGCCCAGGCCCAGAGTTCAGGCCCCGTGACCGGACCCCCCCCAAAAAAAAGAAAACTAAAAAAATGAGTCGTAATTGTGCCTTCTGATACAAATGATACCAAACAACTATTTGATTAAACCTCTGAATTCAGCTGTCATTTGGAGCAAATGCAAAAGTTAGTGGAAATGTTCAACTTTAGTGACACTGTAATCAGTAAAACTCAAAGTAGAAAGCAAATCATAAAATAATCACCAAAAGTTTAATTTGTAGGAATGCTGTCTACTAGAAGAGTTTCTAAAAAACTATACCATATGAAAAAACACAAGTAATGCTAAATTATAGTGCTTTGGGATGAATACTGACAGGTTGAAAAATAAAAATGAGAGCACGGTGGACAAGTGGCAGCACAAAGCCTGCACCGTGGGTTCCTTGTCTGGATGCCAGCATCCGGTCACCTGTGTGGGAAGCAAACACTGCCAGCTCTCCCTGCTAATCAGGAATCACAGCGCACAGGAGAAAGTTTGCTCTCTGACTGCAGGGCATAGGAAAGTGCACCTTCAGGGAGTGAGGATGATGCAGAAAGTTTCTGTCTGTTGCGTAGTAAAACTCCCCTGTGTGGGGAGAGAGGCAAGGCACTGCCTCTGAGACTGCGGTTCATTATCAGAACTAATTGTGCGTGGGTAGTGACCAAGTGGCACTGCAGACGGAGGCCCCAGCCAGTCAGCCCGCGGTGGGACTGGCTTCCACAGGCATGCGGGTTTTCCCAGGGGAGCAAGGGGAAGTGGCTAATGGGTCCCTCAGGGACGGCCTCTGACTCTGTAAATTGCCATTTCTTTCTCCTGCTAAGAATATTTTTGGCCATGAACGCAAATAATAAGCAAATTACAATTAGACAAAAATAACAGGATGGAAAAGCAGAGTGAATAACTTTGTTTTTAAATCTACTTCTGCAGTATGAAAATCACTACAGGGGTTAGGGTGCCGCACACAGATCAGTCTGTGGCTTTGTCGATCTGTCCATTGACACCTTCACAACAAACTGGATAAATAAGGTAGAAGTCATGAAAACACACAGGGGAGAAATATTCATGACTTTTTTGTCCATAAAATTAACATTGATGTAAAGTGTAAACACCAATAACAAGAAATAGCTTATAAATGATAGGTCTGGTCTGAGCAAAACCATCCAAAGGTTAATTTTCTATAATAGTTTTTAATTAAAATTTTAAATCCTGAAAAATCCTAAACTGATCTGTGAGAATACAGTGAGGGACTAGAACATATATTAAGAGTAAATATAAATTTCAAGGAGCCAATATCTAGTATTCAGACATAACCATAAAGTTAGAGAAGTCCGCTAATCATTTTGGTCCATGGTTTAGAAAATGCAGAGAGGAGGAGAGAGACTCGTGTTTGGTGACTTGCCAAGCTGTGCATCTCACTGCCCTGACCACAAAACCCCTCACATTGTAAGCAGCAATTTTCTTTGTGCTTTCTCCCTATGCAAGTGGTTCTATGCAGACACACCGACACAGAGGCTGAGAAAGAGAAGAAGTAGACGAGGCCAGGGGCTACATAGAGGACAACTGTGTAAAGGAGAATGGACAATAGCATAATGAGCACAGAATATTAAAAATAACCTACAGCTGAGAGAGTGCTCCTGGCTCACAGGAGGCTGCGATCGGAGAATTGCAATTCGAAGTCATCTCTGGAAGAAAAGCCCTCGAGACTCTTCTCTCCAATTAAGCAGCAAAAGCCATACGCAGAGGGGTGGTTCAAGAGCTAGGGTGCCCGCTTTGAGCTAAAAAGCCAAGTGAGACAGTGAGGCCGTGGGTTCAGGCCCTGGTGTCGGCATACATGAATAAATCCATAAATTAGCAGGTCAGAAGCCTGTGCATGCAGATCTGCAGTGCTTCCATCCTAATAGTGGCCCAGCCCACCAACAAGTACTGTAATCAAACAATACTTGCTGAGCAGAGCGGGACACCGGGGAGCAGGTGCGGAGAGGGGTCCGGGACATAAAAAAAATACCTATAGGAAAAAACTACATCTTGGACGAAGAGCTCATACCTATAATCCTGCTACTCATGAGGCTGGGATCACAGTTCAGACTCCGCCCAGGCAGGAAAGGCTGAGACTCTTATAACAAGCAAAGTGACTGCTGAGGTGTGGCTCGAGTGATGGGACATCACCTGTGAGTGAAAAGGTCAAGGAGGAGCACAGGCTCTGAGTTCAAGCACAGCCCTGGCACAAAAACCAGCATCTTGCATCATACTTAATGATGAAAGATTGAATGGTTTTCTTTTTTTTTGGGGGGGGGGTCCGGTTGTGGGGCCTGAACTCTGGGCCTGGGCGCTGTCCCTCAGCTCTTCAGCTCAAGGCGAGCGCCCTACCACTTGAGCCACAGCGCCACTTCCGGCTTTTTTCTCTTTGCTTATGTGGTGCTGAGGAATCGAACCAGGGCCTCAGGCATGCAAGGCAAGCGCTCTACCACTTAGCCACCTTCCCAGCCCTGAATGGTTTTCTTAAGAACAGAAACACATCAAGGATATCTAGTCACTTCTAATCCGTGTTGCACCTATGCTCTAGCAAGTACATTTAGACACAGAAATAAACAGAATCAATCCATACTGAAACAAATACTGTAATTCTCCAACAACATGACCCATCTGTAAAGGAAACTACACATAATCTATTAGTAGACTGCTTACCAGTTTATAGAATGCTATCAAGCAAAACTCTGACTTCGATATACACTCCATCAACATCTATAACTAAAATAAAACCCAACATTAATTGAAGTATATCAAAACATGAACAGCTAGGAGTAAATTTTAAAATATGCTAGATTTTTTTAGCAAAAACTATAACACAGGGCTGGGAAGGTGGCTTAGAGGCACAGTGCTTGCCTGGCATGCATGAAACCCATGCATGATTCCTCAGTGCCACATACACAGAAAGAGCCAGAAGTAGTGCTGTGGCTCAAGTAGAGTGATAGCCTTGAGCAAAACCAGCTCAGGGACAGCACCCAGGCAAAGTTCAAGCCCCAGGACTGGAAAAACAACAAAACCCAACATTATAAAACATGGCTAAAAAATAAAGAGGGTAAAAATACAAGTTGCTCTTAATACATGACTCATTCTTCACAAGATAAATCATAAGAATTATAGGTCTACTCCATTCTAATCAATATTTGATTTCTCAAAATACACAGAAAGAAATATAAAGCTAATCATGGTTAATGTGAAATCTTCATTATATCATTTATGAGATCCTCTTATGCATCATTAGCTGTTTGCAAACTCTTTTTATGGCTGCCTTCATCTCTTTATTCCTGAATGTGTAGATGAGTGGATTCAGAAAAGGAGAGAGAAGGCATCAAAGAGAGCGAGAAACTTGTCTATCTGTGAATTGGAATGAGGCCACGTATAAACAAACAGAGCAGGACCAAAAAACAAAATGACCACAGTGATGTGAGCCGAGAGAGTGGAGAGAGCCTTGGAGGAACCTCGGGCTGAATGCTTCCACACTGTGAGCAGGATGAAGATGTAGGAGACGAGGAGCACAAGGAAAGAGCCGAAGCAGATAAAGCCGCTATTGACAGTGACCATAAACTGCAGCCCGTAGGTGTCCGTACAGGCCAGTCTGAGAAGCTGAGGGAGGTCACAGTAGAAGCTGTCTAGTACATTAGGACCACAGAAGGGTAAGTTAATAAGAAATGCCAGCTGGAACAGCGAGTGAACAACTCCAAGAGCCCAGGCAGCAGCCAGAAACAAAATGCACACTCGTGGGCTCATAACGGTCAGGTAGTGCAGGGGCCGGCAGATGGCCACGTACCGGTCAAAGGCCATGGCCATGAGCAGCACCATCTCCACACCACCTACAACGTGGATGAAGAAGACCTGAGCAATGCAGCCTCCGAAGGAGATGATCTTGTGCTTTCTGAAAAGATCGCAGACCATCTTGGGAGAAGTGACAGAGCAGGCCCCCAAGTCAATGAAGGAAAGGCCTGCCAGCAGGACGTACATGGGGGAGTGCAAGTGGGGGTCAGAGGCCACCAAAAACACAATGAGTGTGTTTCCCATCACACTGGCCACACAGAGCACGGCAGAGAACGCCAGGAGGAGGCGCCGGACCCCCCAGGACTGGGTGAGCCCCAGAAACACAAACTCAGACACCACTGAGTGATTCCCTCCACCCGGGGATCCCGCCAACAGGGCTGCAGCTGAATCCATGAGACAGGAAAGCGAGGAGGAAATTGTAGCCATAGGTGTGGGAGTACGTGCTGAAATTAGGGAGGTTGCAGTGTTCTCCTTATAAATCTGCAGTGTGCAGTTCCTCAGCTACACAAAAGAGCAAAAATCCACGACACAATGAGTGCACATTATTTAACCCTATCACCAATGCCCTCCGTATAATTCTACACTACACCAACAATTAGGCAAGAACCAAGCATCCATGACTATCTGTGGCTTTTCTCAGGTTACCTTGAGCATTCCTCATTTCCAGCATAGTGTCACGACCCTATTCCCTGTCCAGCTGACAGACAATGTGGACATGAAGAAAACACCACAACTGCTGGGTCTCCACAGGGGACGCCAGGCACTTGAGACGCGATTCAAGACTGCATTGACACAGCCTGTCGACAGAGACAGAGTAGAGGTTAGAGTACAGAGACCAAACCAAAACAAAGCAAGTGTATTCATCACGTTTTCCCATTTGCACCGCTAACTAAGGCCTTTGGTTTCTATGTAATATTTTACAATTACACAGAGGCCCTCAATGGCTTCCCTTCTTGAAACAATTTCCTAAGGATGTGTGCCACCTGTCTTCAGAGCTAATAAATAAGTATCTGGGGGATAGCTCCAGAGTTTCTGCTAAAGCACATGTCCAAAAAACCTGAAGAAGAGGTAAATGCATTTGTGAAGGTACTGAGGACCAGTACTTAAAATAATCGAAAGGTAGCCGGGTGCTGGTGGCTCACGCCTGTAATCCTAGCTACTCAGGAGGCTGAGATCTGAGGATTGTGGTTCAAAGCCAGTCCTGGCAGGAAAGACCGTGAGACTCCTATCTCCAATAAACCACCAGAAATCCGGAAGTGGCGCCGTAGCTCAAGTGGTAGAGTGCTCGCCTTGAGCTGAAGAGCTGAGAGACAGCACCCAGGCCCAGAGTTCAAGCCCCACAACCGACAAAAAGAAAAAAGAAAAAAATAATAATCGAAATGTGAAGTGCTAATTTGCGAGTGACTTCACCCGTATTTGGTGTAGCTTTTGTATTTATTGGTATCCCACTCTGAGAAGTATTATCTCCTATACGGTAAATTGTCCTAATATTTTATTTTACCCTGCTTATTTTATAGACAATGTATTCAAATATACATATTTTATTCACAAGAAAATAGGGGTTTTATAGTTGTGATACATAATTAATAAAGGAGATGAATGTTATATACACTAAGTCACTTTTAAGAGAGAACATGAGGCTTCTGGAAGACTTTAAATGATAATGTACAAACTGTGACACTGGAGAATTAATCTTCAATGCACACTGTATTTTTATGTGAAGTGGAAGGTGAGCAGTGTTCTGTTTCTCTGTGTTCTAATGGATACTTACCTCAATTCTGTTCCTATACTAAAGGTTGGTTAACTTAGTACATGCTAGTAAAAGTCAGTGAAGGAAAACAGGAATAGTGATGCATGGTATGTTTGCTCCATCCCAGGCCTCCTCACACAAAGGGCCATTTGTCTGATGACACTATTCATTATAGAGCCTAAAACACACAGAGGTACACATTATGTCCTGACCCCAATATGTGGTCATCACTACTGGTGTTAGTCATCTATCTAGTGTCAGATAGATAGCTAGATAGACTACTGGCTCACCATCTATATCTGTGACTACGATGTCAATTCCTGGACTAAATAGTCCACATATATAAGTGTATCTTTTGCCAGGCTCATGCCTGTAATCCTAGCTCCTTAGGAGGCTGAGATCTGAGGATCGTGGTTTGAAGCCAGCCAGACATAAAAGTCCTTGTGAGACTCTTATCTCTGAATAACCACCCCAAAACCAGAAGTGGCACTGTGGCTCAAGTGGTAGAGCACTAGCCTTGAGTGCAAAGAGGCTTAGGGACAGCGCCCAGGCCCTGAGTTCAAATCCCACAACTGACTCCCCCCAAAAGTATCACTTTTATAGATACAAATCTATGGCCTGAGATGGCAAGCAAAACAGCAACAGGTCTGTCCATGCCGGTGGCATGGATCAGTACTGGCGGGGATGAGGATCTGGGCGGAGACAAGAAAATTCAGTCATGGCTGACAAGGACCTAAGGCCTGGGTGAAGGAAATGTTCCTGCGGTGTGACGACACGACGATGTACGTGGATAGAGGAAGACTGTCTGTCCACGTCTGTCCCTATTCAGATCAAAGAGAGCTGAGTTCCAGAAAGGAACACCGAAGAGGGATCGGAACCCAGCACTCTTAATTGTTATTCCAGAATGGAAAACCATAATTACAATTAAGTAAAATAGCAAGTAATCAAATAAAAAGATCAAAACTCAGAGTATCCATTACTAATTCTAAATTGTGTAGCAAAGTAAGAAAAAGTGAAGATTACATGAAACATACACATTATTAATACTAAATTCCACAGCAAACTAAGAATAAATGGAGATTACATAAAATGTGCACTGGCTTGTACGTACAATAACAAGTTATCCTGTAATGTGTGCCCTGAAGGTGGTATTTTGTCACTACAACTGTTAAAACAAAGGTTTATGTTTCTGAGAAGTCTGACTTTGGGTCTTCCCAGCTTTATTTCCCCCAATGGTCACTTTAAATGCTAGCATCTTGTTGTAGACCTACTGATAATTCTCACTCACACTGATTTATATTTATCAAACTCCTGTAGATAAAAAACAAGGAAGCAGTTGGAAAGGCATACATGTTAGGTACAACAAGTAAAGTCTAATGTGACAGTAGCACACATCAGCTGAATGGTAAGAAATATTTTATTAATTTGGGGTGAAAATGTTTGCAGAATACAGAGATGCACCAGGAGAAGAGAAGGGAGTCTATGCTAGGGCCAAAGCCATTGTCTGACTTTTTAGTAGAAATAGTGAAAAATGAATAGGAAAAAAATGTATCCCATGTGTGTAAAGTGTCTTGAAGAATACAATCTTGGAGACTCTGGAGTGCTAAACACCAGTGTCCCTGTGTATGCACCCGGGTCATGTAGATGGACAGATCAGACTCATAACCCCGAGGGAGTCACACGTCTTCCAGTCAATGACCTTTGTAATTCCTGGTTCTCTCCTGATACCATTTTGTATAATACATTCAGCATGCATTAACAAGACTTACTTTTAAAAATTATGCTAGCCATAGCTAACGGCTCCCAGTGAGAAGAGTTTCAATGTATTTCTTTTAGGATGAGCTAACAATTTCCAAACCTCAGCAAGGTTTGCAAAAATCAAGTAAGTAATCTAAGATCTAGTAAAGTAGAACAGAGATAAAATGGAATGGGATGAATACTAGAGCTATAGAAAAGATGGAGAAAATAGGAAATATACACACAGTGACAGAGAGTGACAGAGAGCCCAGAGAGAAAGGGAGAGAGCTAGACAAATTCTAGTAGTGTGACAGGTGGTAAGCTCTGATTGTGAGAACACAGCTAGAGAAGAACACGAAAATATGACCAGTCTCCCACCTTCAATGCACTGATTCAGTGCCGCTGACTTTGACACTGTGTTGCGTTTATAGAGGGGGAAGAAGAAAGGTCAGCTATCACTTTCTCCGTTGGACTCAGAGAGTCTATAATGCCTTTTATACTGCATAATTATATAAACACATGGAATCGCACTGTAAAAAGGAACAATCACCATGGTTTCGGAAGCCTAGCATGTGCTGACTGAGACAGCAGACACACGAGGCCCTGTCCCTGTGTTCCTGGGTTCTGGTCCACTCTGCAGGCCCGTCTGTCCTGCGGTCAGCGCCAGGGCGCCCGTCCTTCTACAGAGTGCTCCACCACTTGTCTGCTCAGACTCCAAAGTCCAGAAACAGTTTCCAGTTTTTTATATTGCTATTCTTCAACCCTAAAAATACAGTAATTCACAGACTGGCTTTATACCTTGTAGTAGAAAGGATAACTTGTGGCTTGAGATCCTCCAGCACTGTTTTTAAATTCCAGTTCCAGGACTGGCTTCTTATGTGACTATAACAAAGGTGATGAAAAGACCTTAGGAAAATCTCATTGCTTAAAAGAGCGGCGGCTGCTTCCCTACAAAGCCCATGAGAAATAAGTGACATAACACACACACATAAAACTAGATCTGTGACAAACGGCACATTGCTACCAGTCACCATTTTACATATACATACATATGTGCATCAATGTATATTACTATGTACATTTGTGAATTCTAAGATATAGGAACTAGACCTGGCTATACATAAGTCTTTTATTTCTACAGTTGTTTTTAATAATTTAAGTCTATTTTTTAAATTATTATTTTAATAATTTAATAATTAAGTCTATTTCAAACAACAACAACAACACCCAATTGTGCTTCTAGGAGAGACACTAGTCACAGCCTGCCTCTGGCCTGCAGAAAGACAGCTGGTGCTGTGGCCAGGTTGCACCCCTCTGTCACAGTAAGCCTCACAGACTAAAGCCATGAAACTCAACAATATCACACGTGAAGAGACAAGGAGTCTCCTCCCACGGCTGCCGATAACACTGGAGAATGCCTTTGCCATGGGGAATGAGACAAGAAAATGGTAGAAGGACCAACTCAGGTAAACCACCCTATTCTGAAGACTTGCCTGTGTAGATGGAAATTTTCACCAGCCTTTTAAGGCCAGGAGGACCAATTATATAATATCTGCTAATCATAAAAATGAGTTTTTCTCAAAAAAAAACTGCTTTTTTGTGGCAAAACTAATTTGTAAAATATTCAAGTTAAATTTTACAAGTGACTAAAAAAAGAAATAGTTTATATGCATCAGAAAATCACAAAACTCTGCCAATTACATTTTACTTCCATGGCTACTTACCTTCTCACTACTTTATAATTTAACACTGATTTCCACATGTCGAGGAAGGAAAACGTACAAAGCTGATCTTTGTCACATTGGGCATTGTGTAGCACGTCACAGAATGGAACAGATCTACTAAACCATGAGGTGAATGCAGACAGGGGACTGTCATGGGGAGAGAAGTCAGGGTGTTGGCCAGGCATTGAATCCGTAGCCATAAGAGATAATAAATATTACAATCTGCAAACATAAAGTCTAAAGAAGTCATTCCGTCCGTTGGTAAAATACTTTCTAACAGGTAAGTCGGCTGTGCGTGGGTTATGGACAAGCTGCGTGATTGACCATAGCATGAAAACTACTTTGGGGAGAGACAAAGATGACTGTGAGTCATTGGCCCAAAATCTCTAAGATATTTAACACTTATTAGATACATTTAGAAAGCCAGTGGAAGGGTAGGCACAAGGAATTGAAAATAGGCCGGTGGCCAGGGAGAAGGCTGTCTCTGTGTGAGTGGAGGAGAAAAGGACTACAGAGGAGGAAGTCCTCTTCGGAGAACGGCGAGTATGAGCGGTGAGAAGCCAGGCTGCGTGCTCTAGGACTGCAAGACTACAGGTGCAGAAAACACAAAGGATGAGAGAAACCAATGGACGTGGTGGCTAAAGTTGGAGTGAACACGAAGTAAGTCAAAGCTGACGCCAAGATGTGAGTGAGGGTTTGATTCCTCAGCACCACATAAGCAGAAAAGGCCGGCAGTGGTGCTGTGGCTCAAATGGTATAGCGCTCGCCTTGAGCTGAAGAGCTGACACACACACACACAAAGATACCAAAGTTCATTTTATACATTGTAAATGGGCCACACTGTTCTATGATAGCATCAGTGGGGAATCGTTCAGAAGTCTCCCTACAGGACAAGTTTTCAGAGAGCATACATGAGACACTGTTGATGTGGTGATCAACAGTGCTCAACAGCTTGAAATGATCTTTACAAGAACTTTAGCCAAGAGAATAACAAGAGCTGCGAAGTGGAATGCCAGAGTAGACATAAGTTCATACAACAAGAAAAGTCTTCTAATCACCAGACAACCTGACCTGCAAGCACAGTTCACATAGAAAAGTGGGGAAAAGTGAGTTAACACAGTGCAGAAACTTACAAAGAGTCATGAAGAGTCCTAAGATAAACTACACCTGGTATTATTCTACAGTGTGTGTGTGTGTGTGTGTGTGTGTGTGTGTGTGTGTGTGTGTGTGTGTGTATGTTGCTTTTTGGGTGATCTTATGTGGCATTAGGGATCAAACCCAGGTCCTTGCTCATGCTCAGCAAGCACTCTAACACTCAGACTCATCCATAATTCTTCTGTTCTTGTTCCTTAGGAACTACAATGTTCATTTTCCCTGCCCATACCCTGCCAGGCACAGCGACTCTGGCTCCCAGGCCCCCACACCTGCCTCACCCTCTCCTGTAGCACCCAGAACAAATTGCCAAGCAAAAGGTTGGCATCACACAGAGTGAAGAGAACGTTTCTCACTTCCCAGAGCACAGTACCTTTGGTTCACTGACTTTTTCATTACAAATTTTTGTCTCTCCCTCTCACCTACCTGTTTTTCCAGACACTAAGAAAATAACATTAAAGCTTTAGGTAGTTTCACAAGATCACAAAGACCAATTATTCACATCAAAATGTATGTAATGGGCAAGTCACAGTCAATTATGTTCTAGTTCTGTTTATTCCTACTATGCCTCATCTTTAATTATCTCACTAATTAAATGTGTGCACTGAGGATCTACTCTGTGTCAGTGCTTAGGATGGCGGTGTGCATTCTACAGGAGCCCAGGCACAGTCTGGGACCTGTCCCAGAGGTGTCACAGAGCAGCGTAGGAGAGCACCGCAGCCTTGCTGCTCAGGGAGGACTGCAAAGGACGCACCGTAGGATGGAGCCCTACCAAATGGAAACAATGCACTAGTCAAAGATGAATCTGAGGGACTGTTCCAAGCAGATTACTATGTAGCAGAAATAGCAGGCAAGTTCAAGACACACTGGAACAATGGCCAACAGTGTATGTTGCCCTAAGAGTAGAAATTACTTAAGGGGAATGAAGTGACAAAGTTGAACCTAATTTTTCCTGACTTTGGGCTTTAATTAAGAAGGCTGCATTGTTAATAAATTCAGGAAGTAAAACAAAGGCTGGGAGTGAGGCATTGATGATGAGACTGTACACAAGGAAGACCATTCATTCATCAACATGCCATAAAAACTCTACAGAAAAGAAAAAGAGATGAGTCCAAACTGAAACAATTAGCACAGAGCAGATAGGACTGGAGAATCACCTCAATCTTACATCAGAGAAACCTTCACTGTCTGACTCTCTTATTACATCCATCACACATACCTGTTTTGCCAAGGGAACAAAAAGAAAGTAACACTGAAGATTCAGATACTGTCTTTCCCAAGCTGCCAGCTAGATCCTGTGCAGGATTACTGGAAGCAGACAGACGTGACTGTAAACCTAAGGGTCATGGTAGGAGTGGAAGCTAGTTACAGCGCTAGCTTCCACCCAATGCTGCAGAATCTGGGCCTGCCAGACAGAAAGGCTGAGATCACACGACCTGGACAATGATCTCATAGGATTGTTTTCATTTTCCCATGGTAGACAAGTATATGAGCTGTTAATGAGGGAAAACAACCGAAAATAACAGATTCCTAAACTTCTTTGGTCTTTCATAACTATTTTGAGTCTATTTTTCGCTTTACTTTGTTCTCTGTTTCCATTGTTTTCTCTCCCTCTTTCTTCATTATAGTGTAATTGATAAGTAAAACTTGAATATATCTATGGTATAAAAATAATGTTTTGTCAGGTGTCAGAGGCCCATGCCTGTAATCTAGTTACTCAGGGGGCTGAGGTCTGAGGGTCACAGTTCCAAGTTAGTCCAAGCAGGAAAGTTGTGTGGCTCAAGCAGTAGTGTGCTAGCCCTGAGCAAAAAAAAAAAAAATCTCAGGTGGGCTGGGAAGGTGACTCGGTGGTAGAGTGCTCGCCTTTCATGCACAAAGAAAGCCCTGGGTTCGATTACTCAGCACCACATAAGCAGAAAAGGCTGGAAGTGGTGCTGTTACTCAAGTGGTAGAGTGCTCACCTTGAGCTGACGAGCTGAGGGACTGCGCCCATGCCCTGAGTTCAAGCCCCAGGAACAACAACAACAACAACAAAACTCTCAGGGATGGTACCCAGGTCCTGAGTTCAAAACACATAATCATATTTTGATATGAACATACATTCAGTGTGAAAGGAGTGAACCGGCCAATCGCACTTCACCCTGAGCAGTAGGGGATCAGGAGCAGCTGCTGACTCGGCCCGGGGCAGAGGGGGAGCTGGATGTCTGGGAGCATTGACGCAGCACATGGGAAACAGGACTGTCCACGGATTGCACGGCCTTCTGGAGACTGAGATCCTCATTTCTTTGGAGAGCTTCATAAGAAAACAAAGAAGAGTACTGCCACAGAAAACACACATCCCGTCAGTCATGCAGTCTAAAAAGGACTCTAGACAAAGGAGGTGTTAAAACTTCCACAAGGGAGTCTGAGGCAGAGAGAATTGATCCATTAGCCAAGAAATGGAAGGCCACGGAAGCCCGTACATCAGTGTGTGCCTGGTACATGATAAAAATAGAGTTAGGGTAACCACTCCTCCTTCTGAAGAATTATGTTGAGTTTTAGACCAGTTACATTGAACTCATATAAATTTTTTTTACTGTTATTATAAAGATGTATACGGAGGGGTTAAATTATCCAAGTCTGATAAGGAGTCCATTTCTTTGGACAATGTCAACCCTTCCCTACATTGAACTCTTTAAATTTGTTTTCCAACATGATATTGTTATTGAAGCCAAGAAAACAATAGTATTATGTCCTTATGCTCACTTAAAACTGAAACTGCACATCATCAGAACTTGTAAAATAACTTCTCTGTTTCTACCTGAATGTTTTGATTCTTCCTTTTTGGTCTACATGCACTTCCCTAATTCTGCATAAAAATAAAGATACTACAAATGCAGCAGTGATACTCATTCAACACTAAGTTGAAAATGAACTATACAACTTGTGGATGGGGATAGGACAGAAAAATGAGAGAGAGAGAGAGAGAGAGAGAGAGAGAGAGAGAGAGAGAGAGAGAGAGAGAGTCCAAAAAGAAATGTACTCGTTACCTGACTTATGAAATGGTAACCCAGATATATATCACCTTTATATTAATGATTAAAATTTTAATAATAAAGATGAGCTATCAAGACCTCTCCATAACTCCTTACTGCATTTGAGCTGAGCAACCAAAGCAGCTTGACTCTTCCTAATGCCCCTGGATTCCTAAATGTGCTATTTTCCCTGAATCTTACCTATGCCTAGTTTACTTTTTAGTGACCAAAAGTTAAAGAAGAAAGAATGACTAATTGCCCAGATCACAGCAAAATGATCAATTTCCCAAACTGATATCATGACAGAGTTTTTCTACATCACAGTGGTAGATGATAGCAGCTCTATAATTAGGCATGCGGGTGAAGCTAGGGGGAGTTTTTGAAAGAGACCATTTACCACCAAAGCTTCTCCAGATTCTGTGTTTATTGAGTTTGGGACCCGGAGAATGTCTGTGAACACTAGTGTCTAGTCAACATTTCCCTTTTTAACTTCTGAAAAGACAAATCAGAGCAAGTGGTCCTCATTTCTAACTGCTGCAGTATTAATTTTTCTTCTCTACTATCAAAGTGCTCAGAGACAAAATTCTTTACTAAATCATCATGTGAAACCAGAGATCCCTTGCCATGTAAAGGATATTACATTTTACGGACTGTGTCTCCATGGCTTTAATTTTGCTTTTTTACTCCCACGGAGATGTCAGTCTCCCTTTTTGTCACTCTCCACATCTCTAAGACATCCAAAGTCTTCCCTACTACAATCTGTTCTTTCTTCTCCACATGGTAACCTACCTGAACTCAACTATAACCTCATTTGATATCTACAAATTGGTAGTCTTCCACTAGACTGCTTCTGAAACTAACAGATCAAATCCAGTATTTCCCTGCTGTCGTCTTTACTTTCCTTCTCTCCTCTTACCTTTTCCAAGATCACAGGGTCTTCAGGTAATTTGAATTCCTGAGGAGATGAGCTCAGGCTTATGCAACTGGTATGGTATGAACAGCAGGAAAAAAAAAGAGTGGTAATTAACTGCACTGGAGAATAATGACCAGCTGCTGTTGTAGAAACTGAATTTTCCAACTTTACTCATGGAGTCAAAGGATTTGTTCCTGGATTTGGATTGACTTCATAAAAATAACCAAAAGAAAAATTTTGTAATGAGTCACTGGAGAGGAAACAAAACAAATGGAAGTGTTAAGGGTATCACCTTTGGTGAGTGGTGCCTGTCAATGCTGACTTGCACTTTGGTTGCTTAAAATGAGAAGAATGTTTGAGAAGCATGAACACAGTCAAAATCACATGGATTTCACTATAAAATTCAATCTGCTTAAGCACACATAATCAGAAAGGGCAAGAAAAACTATTTGTAGTTATTTTCAACTACACATGGTCTACAGTGGACAATTACTGATATGTTGTCAGAAACTTTTCTTTTTTTACAAAAAATCCATCCAATTGGCCACTTCCAATGCCACTTCATTAAGAGATAAGAGACAAGAGACAGACTTCCCTGCCGGGGCTGGCCTTGAACCCTGACCTCAGACCTCAGCCTCCTGAATAGTTGGGACTGCAGGCGTGAGCTGCTGCCGCTGGCTGTTTTGACTCATTTCTAATTACACAGAAACTGTACATCTGGTCTTACAAAATCACATGCCCCCATGGAATGTGATGTCTGGCCCAGACCCCTGCCCCTTTCCACAGCAACCCTCATGCAATACAGCCTCCTCCAAAGCTTTGTTACGCAGACTCTTCCACATGTCCATGTATTTATCTCTGTAAAGTCTTTCTCTTCATTTTTTACTGATGTTTCAGGTAATCAATCAAAGTCTAGGAGGGAGGAAATATCGCACTCAGGTGGGTAACTGGAGAGACTGGGTGGAAGGGATTCTGGACCAAGCTGGGCAGATAGACATGGAGAGGGGGTTAGGGCTGTGGCAGTGGCTTCTGGGGGACTTTCTGGAATCATAGTGTAAGCTGTAGCTGCTGCAACAGGAGTTGTAAACACGACACCACAGCTGCTTTGTAGACAGCAGATAGAAGGATCTTGTTTTTTAATCCAACTAGACAGTCTAGGTCGCTTAATTGGAGAGTCAAATCCGTTAATGTTGAGAGATAGGACTGAGAGGTATTTGGGAGTTTGTGCCATATTATCCACCTTCTTGGGGGCTGCGGCAACTGGGTTCTTCCTATGGTTCTTGGATTCTCAGTTTGGGTGCAGTTTCTTGGCCTTTATTGTGGTCTTGTTGGTTTTCTATGTGTAGGAAATCTTTAAGAATCTTTTGTAGGGCTGGTTTGGTGGAGATATATTGTTTCAATTTTTCTTTGCTATGGAAGATTTTTATTTGACCTTCGGTCATGAAGGAGAGTTTAGCTGGGTACAGAATTCTTGGTTGATAGTTGTTTGTCTTTATGGCATGGCATACATCATTCCAGGCTCTTCTTGCTTTAATCATCTCTGCTGAGAAATCTGAGGTGTTCTAATTGGTTTCCCTTTATAGGTGATTGATCTTTTCTCCTTGACAGCTTTAGGATCTTTTCCTTAGTCTGAATTGATCCTGTGTGGATTATAATGTGACGATGGGATGTCCTATTCTGGTCTGGTCTATTTGGAGTTCTAAAAGCTTCTTGTATCTGAATTGGCCTATCTTTGTGCATGTTTGGAAAGTTCTCTGCTAGGATCCTGTTAAATAAATTTCCTAGACCATTAACTTCTGTCTCTAGGTGCTCCTCTATACCCATTACCCTCAGATTAAGCCTTCTGATGGTGTCTGCCCAGTGTTGAATAGATCTATCATATTTCTTGGATTTGTCTTGGATGGTTGTATGTTATTTCTCTATCTTCAATCCCCAAAATTCGATCTTCTGCGTGGTCTAACCTACTATCAAGACTTTCTATTTTTTTTTTATTTCTTTTCCTTCTAGTTGGTCGGCTTTGATGGCTTCAAATTCTGTGTTGGACTTTTGTTTTAGACTTTGTATGAACTTCTTTACTTCCTTGATTTGGTGTTCAGTGTTTATTCTCAAATCACTTAGTTGATTGGTTATGGTTTCCTTGGACTCCCATTCCTTCTGTTGTGTTCCATTCAGCATTCCCTTTGTGGTCTGCCTGACTTCTTTCAGCTCTCTGTTTATAGATTCCATGAATGCCTCTAGTGATCTTTGTGTATTCTCATCCCGCTCTCTCAATTCCTGTATTACTCTTTGATTAGCTTCTTCACATTCACGCAGTTCTGTAGTTCTCTTTGAGTGTTCTCAGCCTGCTCACACCATTCCTGACTTTCTCTTTGAGTGTTCTCAAGCTGCTCATGCAATTCCTGTATCAATCTTTGAGTAGTTTCCTCACGCTCATGATATTCCTGTATTAACCTCTGTTTTGCCTCCTCTCTCTCCCTGTCACGTTCATACAGAGTCCTTTGCAGGTTTTCAATCTTTTCATTTACCATGTTTACCAGTAGTGTTTGTAGAGCTTTTTGGGAACTCTCCTCTGGATTATTCATTATCTTTTCTGTCCCCTGATTATCATGAGTGGGAGTTGAGATACCCGGACTTGCCATTTTTCTTATGTTTTTCCGGGTTGCTCTGCCCATTTGGGATGAGAATAACACCAGTTTTGTGTTAGAACATGATTTTAAGGCAAGCATCAACCAAAGTCTGTAGTTACACAGTCAAAAGTCTGCAGATACAATCTAGTTCAACAGATATACCTATTCAACATCAAACAACTATGTATTAATGGGTTACGAACTGCAAAGAAGAATTTGGCAAACAGAAATTATTAGGTTTAGGAAGAGATGTGGGTAAAAATAGGCATAGAGGGATGTGGAAAGGCAGTGGAAGAGTTAGCTTAACTAAATTTTTTTTAAGAAAAAAAGAGAGGGCTGGGAAGGTGGCTCAGTGGTAGAGCACTTGCCTTGCATGCTCGAGGCCCTGGGTTCGATTCCTCAGCACCACATAAGAAAAAAACCAGAAGTGGCGCTGTGTGGTAGAGTGCTAGCCTTGAGCTGAAGAGCTGAGGGACAGCACCCAGGCCCAGAGTTCAGGCCCCACGACCAGACCCCCCCAAAAAAAGAGAGAGAAAATGTACACACACATATACCCTTAAAATAAAAAATTATAAGAGGAAGAAAAAGAAGTTAATAGAAAACAAAAATTTGTTTTAAAGTTAAAAATTAAAAAAAGTTTTAAAAAAATTTTATAAAAGGTACAAAAAAAGAGTTCTTTGATTTTTTGGGGGGGATAGGAAGATCCTATATCTCCCTTGTGTCCATAACCAGTCTCTTGTTGGAGTCTCTGGTCTGCTTGTGGTGTTTGATTTTCCTGTGGCTTGGATGGTTTCTTAAGTCGGTTACTTTGAGCAGGCAGAAAAATGCTCTGCTTTATCCAGGATTTTGTGATCCTCCTCACAAGCTTTGAGTATCACAAAAGAGGGAGACGGCTATTTCCTCTAGTTTGGAGATGCTGTGATGGGGCTAGGTTCTGGGTAGACTTGAGGCCTTTCAACAAACAGCAGCTTTTCCCTGTGGAGCTAGCTTCTGAGAAACTCACAGAGCCCAGCCTGGAGCTATTCTCAGGGTTTATGTTTACTGAATTTCAATTGATTGTCCAGGCTGCTGTTGGGAGGGGCAGCCTCTGGCTCTGTTTACCCAGTCAAGAAAGCCACTCCTGAGGCTGGCCACCCTGGCTGGGTGACTTTTTCCTGGGTGAGCTGAGCCTGGCATTAGGTTCCTGTGACCTGCTAAATGACTCTTGTTTTCTTCCAAGGCCTGAGTTGGAGCTAGCTGCTCAGCCAGGCCTTTGTCACTATCAAAGATGGAGATCTCCGGTAGTGGTGGGGGAGGGTTGGCCTTCCCTCCTCTGCTCCCAGAGGAGGAGTGAGGATGTCAGGCTTCTACTCACACCAGAGACTTGGTTCCTGGGTCCTCTCTGGTCTGCAAACTGAAGGATGAAGATGTCTGCTCCTTGTCAGTTCTTGATGTGTTGAGGAGAATCTGCTCGCCTGCTGTGTCTGGCGCCTTTGTCCCGGACTCTCTGTGTTGCAGGTATGGTGGCTATGGCTGCCGCCGCAGCCACAGCTGCTGGCAAGTGCTCAGATCTGTCTCCTTGCCTGGATTTTTCCTCTCTGGCCTAACTCTCTGTACTGTGATGGCACACTTGGTGTGATTCTCTGGCTTAGGACTATTCACTGGAACACTAAAACTGTTTTTATGCGAATTTTTTTTTTTTTGGTCCGGTCGTGGGGCCTGAACTCTGGGCCTGGGTGCTGTCCCTCAGCTCTTCAGCTCAAGGCTAGCGCTCTACCACTTGAGCCACTTCCAGCTTTTTTCTTTTTGCTTATGTGGTGCTGAGGAATCGAACCCAGGGCCTCTGGCATGCAAGGCAAGCACTCTACCACTGAGCCACCTTCTCAGTCCCATGCGAATTTCTTAAAGCCACTGAAAAGCAAGTTTGAACTCTACATAAAGGCAGACACAACACAAAGTATTGTATGTTGCTGGTTGTGTGTGTGTGTGTGTGTATACAGCCAAACATAAAACAACCAGCGGCACAGTTGCAAGTGAAAAAAACTTAAAAGCAAGTAATATCCAGTCACTTCAGTACTTAGAAACTCCAGGTTCTGTTCTCTTATAATAAAAAACAAATTTCACATGAGTCTAGAGTCCTACCTCGATCTGTCTCCATTTACCTCCTACGACCTGTTGCTACTATTCTCATACTGTTTACACTGACATACATGCTAGCTCTCTCGCTGATTTTAGTTTTTATCTGACACTCAGGCTTGAACTCAGGGCTTAGCTGTTGTCCCTTAGCTTCTTTTTGTTCCAGGCTACTGCTCGACCACTTGAGCCACACCTCCACCTCCAGGTTTTACTTGTTAATTACAGATAAGAGTTTCACAGACTTTCCTGCCCAGGCTGGCTTTGAATTGTGATCCTCATATCTCGGCCTCCTGAGTAGCTGGTATACAGGTGTGCACCTGTGCCTGGATGCCATTTATGTTATTTTACTGACACTTTCATTATGTTATCTATAGACTTAACTGTGAATTCCCTGGTTTTTTTTTTCCACTTGGTAGGCTGATTCTTTCACAAGACTTTGAGGAAAGAACTAAAGCAAAAGCTGTATTTTAGCCATTTTAGCTTACCTGTGATGCTGTCTGTCTTCTCCTTAGACACTATTCATACTGTGTATGGGCCACATCTGGGGTAATATACTCACCTCTTTATGTATCATGTTGTGATGGTACTGAAGTCTGAGCTCAGGGCTTTGGGCTTGCTATAGAAGAGCTACCACACATGAGCTACACCAGCCTCATCTTCGCAAATATTACTTTCTTAATTTAGATTAACATGTATCAATTACACATTTTATGAGCTACAGTGTGAAGTTTTAATATATATAATGATATGTACTGATCAAATAAGAGTAATTAACATTTCAATCTCTTTATCATTGTTTTGATTTTGTAAAGTTAAAGCTCCTTTCTTCTCATTCTTCAGTACACACACACACACACACACACACACACACACACACACACAGACATATAATGTTCACTGTAAACGGCAACTATACTAGAGTGCTATCAAGGAGTATAGAACTCATTACTGATATTGACTATATTTTTTAGTTTTTAGTTTTTGGGTCAGTCTTGCGGCCTGAACTCTGGGGCTAGATGCTGTCCCTTAGCTCTTCAGCTCAAGGCTAGTGCTCTACCACTTGAGCCACAGCGCCACTTCTGACTTTTTCTGCTCATGCTTGCAAGGCAAGTACTGTACCACTGAGCCACCTTCCCAGCCCACCAAAAGCTTGATGTTCCATGTTTCCTCATTCCCTGTGGCTTCACTGTTCTGGAATGGGGAATCTTTCTTCTTCCAGCTGTGCTTCTCCATTAGTCTAGTCTTAGATTTCTCACAAGTTATGTCTATTGGCTCCTATTAAAACAAACATTTTTCTGCATGCCCATATAGGGGACCATTACATTTGGTCCCTAGAAACTCTTTCTCTTGTTCTTTTGCCTTTTTTATTCCCAGGGTGGAAGTCATGGGACGGGGAGGAGCAGCCCCTGGGGACACCCGCTGGAGGACGCTGAGTGCTCCCCAGACGCGGCCCTGTCACCTATCTCTGGGGTGGGAGTCACGGGACGGGGAGGAGCAGCCCCTGGGGACACCCGCTGGAGGACGCTGAGTGCTCCCCAGACGCGGCCCTGTCACCTATCCCTGGGGTGGGAGTCACGGGACGGGGAGGAGCGGCCCCTGGGGACACCCGCTGGAGGACGCTGAGTGCTCCCCAGTCGCGGCCCTGTCATTTGGTCACTGCCACTCTCAATTGCCCATTAGAGCAGTTTTACTTGAGAAAAACAAAATAGGTCTCTTTATTTTGGAAAAGGCCCCAGTCTCAGTCAGGGTATGAGTCTGGAGAAATGTTTCCCCTCCAAGTACTACCACGTGAAATGACCTGGAACAGGCAACCCAGTATAGCGGAGGAGACACTAACTCCCCTTTTTTAGATAGAGAACCTGCCTCCAACCATTGCTCAGTAACTACTTCCTCTTTCAACTTCATCCACAATTTCGTTCTATTTGGCATCATCAGTCATGTGTGTGTCCTGGAGAGATGTAGGGAATCGAGTGAGCAGCTGTGACTATTACCGCGGAAAGCTTTTTGGAAAAGACACCACTGGATCATGAATGAGCTGAGGAAGTCGATACAAGTGTTCCAAGAAGAGAAAACAGCATGAAATTTTCACACATTTCTGTTCCACATGCATTTCTTTCTATCCCTACACCTTTATAATGTCTTTTCTTTCAGCTTCCCCTTGTAGATAAATCTCTAAGCCGTACTTTCAATGTCAGTGCTTCCTAAAGCCCTGATCTCTCACTTACCTCTCTATTCACTCACCATAACTAGTTCTCTGTTTAGGGATTGCAGCACTCATGCAACTGAAGCCTTTTAGTATCTTCCAGTACTTGGAGGGGAGAACAGATTTTGTCATCTGGTCTAACTCAGGTAAGAGGGGGTTCTGGTTCTCTCTATGTTTTGCAAACAGAATTGATTGGCATTCTCATCTTTGCGTGTGAATCATTTCTAGTAACCCACGACAATTTGTTTTTCTTAATTTTGTTGGTGTAACCTAGATAAAGCAGACAGTGAGAATTTCTCAATTCTCAAGAAAAAAAAAAAAAGCTTCTCCATAGGGCACAGGACAGCCCACAGTCACTCCCCAGAGGTGGTGCTGAGTCGCACAGCAGCCTGGATGTGCAGGGGGTGCAGACAGTGGGAACATGCACAACTCAGGGGAAAATACAGCAAGAGCCCAGGGCCTGAAAACCCAGTCAGCACGGAGACCTCTGCAGAATGGGCTCCACATGCAAATTGCTCATTTGAAATTAGTCGTAAAGGGTAATTCTGGGCATCAGACACTTGTGTGGAATCAAACTGTGACAAGATACGATGAAGGTCTCTGCACAGCGCGAATAGGGGTTGGAAGGCACAGACCGGGAGGAGGGGTAGACAAGCTGCGATGGAAGAGGGTGCAGGAGCCGGAGCTGACACCATGGCCCCTCTGCACGGTGCAGCGGTGACAGCACGGTAGCGTAAGGAAGAACGACCGCAATCCAGTCACTTTTTTCGAGAATGTTTCCCTTAGAGAGAAACAGAGAACTCACAATAGAGAATTCACAAAATATAAAGGGAACAGAGAAAAATCATTCACAGTCCCTTCAAGTCAATAGTACAACTGTTAAAAATTTCACCTTTACTTCAGATACTTCTCATTCACTTGTATTTTTCAACAATTTCAAGAACTGGGCTTGAATTTAATACAGATCAGTGACATTCTCTGCATTTCATTTAAAATCATTCAACCCTTATTTTATAATCTGAAAAGTGTGGGTCATTCTTTATTACAATTGTGCAGCAAAAGACATGAAGAGTTCTAGACTCTTAAACTTTCAAGACCAAGGCACCTGCACATTGAAAATGTTGACATTTCTGAAATGAAGGAAATGATTAACAAAAGATAATACAGAAAGAATAGTGTCTATGGTGGGAAAAAAACAATGTGAGAGAGCAAGAAAACTGAATTCATTCAAGGTGCTGACTTGGATAATTGCAGGAGCTATACAGTTTATATAGTAGCTAAAGTCAGAGAGAGAGAATGATTGCAAATCTAAAGCTAGAAGATCAGGTTCATTAGATACCATAAACACATAGAAGTAACAAGGTGGAAATCAGGAAAGAAATAAAAATAGGAAGGATAAACTCGGGAGGTATGATATATAAAACCAGTAGTGTTTCCAGAATAGGAACAGAAGATAACTGGCTTCCAAAGGGAAGTAGAATAGGCAGGAAGTAGAGAAAAGTAACCTAAGAAGTTCATTTTGATTGACATTGGGGAAAGCCAGTAGACACAGGACACCTTCACAGGGGAAATGGTTAGCATTTTATGCTTAAAAACCAGTAAAGCAATGTGTGATTGGGGACAATTGCAATTGTGGAGAGGACAGGAAAGCAGCAGGACTTCCATGAAAATACAGGGGCACAACAAGAGAGCTACATGAAACCAGCAAAAACTTTCAATGAAGGAGTCAACCCTTCTTATTGATGATATGACTACTGACCTCAAAAACATGAGACAGCCAGGCACCAGTGGCTCATGCCTGTAATCCCAGCTACTCATGAGGCTGATGTCTGGGGATCGCAGTTCAAAGCCAGCCCAGGTAGGAAAGTCCATAAGACTCCTATCTCGAATAAACTGCCAGAAAACCGAAAGTGACACTCGGGCGCAAGTTGTAGAGCGCTGGCCTTGAACTGAAGAGCACAAGGACAGCGCCCAGGCCCAGAGTTCAAGACCACAACTGACTGAAAAATAAAAAATAAATGTAAAAAAACCCCACAAAACATGAGACATGTGGCTAAAATAATCCAGAAGTAGTGAGGTCACTGTGCACAACAGAAAAACGAGTAATTTTTCTCTATTTTGGAATGGTCTATTCTGTATCATTTTTGCTAAAGTAGAAATGAGGAAGTAAAATTCTCTCTACTTCTTGATATGCTTTTCCTTTACACCTCCTCTTAAATTCTTGGCTGTCTGTTTATATTCCCTCTTGGTTATACACAAATGGCCAAACTAAACCTGAGGTTACACGAGCAAATGATCACCACACTGAGGAGCATTCTGGGGCAGTTTCTGTAAGCAACCGTGTGCCACGGCCTGGTGGTCCTCAGATTTGAGGCTCTGCAGCCACGACACACCTTTCTGCTCACAAATTAGAACTTCTCTCTGTGCTCTTCAGGTGACTCTCTTCAGGGTCGGCCCGGCCCACGTGAAGCCAATGGGTGGAGGAAATCACTCAGTGCTATCTGAATTTGTGTTGCTGGGACTCACGAGTTCTTGGGACATGCAGATTCTTCTTTTTCTCTTTTTCGCCATGTGCTATGTAGCCAGTGTGCTGGGAAACCTCCTCACCGTGCTCACCATCATCTCAGACCACCGCTTGCACTCGCCCATGTACTTCTTCCTGGCCAACCTCTCCTTCATCGACACGGGTGTGGCCAGCATTGCGTCTCCAAAGATGATGTACGACCTCTTCAGAGCGTACAAAGTCATCTCTTTGCACGGGTGCCTCGCTCAGATGTTCTTCATCCACATGGTGGGAGGAACGGAGATGGTGCTGCTCGTCGTCATGGCCTACGACCGGTATGTCGCCATCTGCAAGCCCCTCCACTACCTCACCACCATGAGCCCCAGAACCTGCGCCTGTCTTTTGGCTCTGGCCTGGACTGTGGGCCTGCTCCACTCCGTGGCCCAGTTGGCCTTTGTGGTGAACTTACCCTTCTGTGGCACCAACACCATGGATAGCTTTTACTGTGACTTTCCACGGTTCATCAAACTTGCGTGCACAGACTCATACAGCCTGGAGTTCCTGGTGGCTGCTAACAGTGGCTTCATCTCCACAGGCACCTTCTTCATCCTGATGGCGTCTTACGTCTTCATCCTGGTCACGGTCCGGAAGCGCGCTTCGGGCGGCTCCCCCAAGGCCCTGTCCACCCTTTCAGCTCACGTCACCGTGGTGGTGTTCTTCTTCGGTCCCTGCATTATTGTCTATGTGTGGCCATTCCCTTCCCTACCCATAGATAAATTTTTAGCTGTCTTTGATGCCCTCATCACTCCTTTTTTGAACCCTGTCATCTATACATTTAGGAATAAGGAGATGCAGGTGGCAATGAGGAGACTCTTTTCTATGGCTTTAAAGTTCAGGACAAGTTCTCTCATGAACAGTCCAAGAGATTCCAATTAATATAAACTATCTTAGAAAACATGGTTTTTATTTAAGAGATTTCAAAGTAATGAGTGTTTTACACAGATACTGTGAAATATCTCAAGTAGACACTATTGTCCCTTCTAGGCAGCTCTTGCTCTAAGGTTTCTGAAAATATTGAGGGGGAGGAAATTCAAGCTTAGAATGGGTTTATTCTTGGATATTGTTTCTATTATGAAGGCTGAAACTTCACATTCTGGACACACTTTCCATTCATATCAAATTGGCAAATCTTCTCTTAAGCACTGATGATCAAAGTTTGTCTTATCTGTTCCATATGTGTTTTATATCCTCTGAGTTACCCAGTGTCTAAACTCCTAGAGAAATAGATGGAAAATAATTGGCTGAGTAATGTGGCTTTTGACATCTGAATTTGCCCACCTGCCTGCAAATTTAATGCAGACCAGCACTTTAGAGTTAGTTAGAATTGGAAAGTAAATGTTCATGTAAATCACACATCAACAAGAGAAGCTCTAGTATAATATTAATCAATAAAAATTTTGATGCCTAAAGATGTTAATATCTGACAGGGCGCTGGTGGCTCACGCCTGTAATCCTAGCTACTCAGGAGGCTGAGATCTGAGGATCACGGTTCAAAGCCAGCCGGGGCAGGAGAGACCGTGAGACTCCTATCTCCAATAAACCACCAGAAAACCGGAGTGGCTCTGTAGCTCAAGTGGTAGAGCGCTCACCTTGAGCTGAAGAGCTGAGGGACAGCGCCCAAGCCCAGAGTTCAAGCCCCACGACCAATCAAAAAAAAAAAAGATGTAAATATCTATAACAGTATATGATAATTATGATTTTAAATATAATTTAATTAAGCTTTATCAACTTTAATAATTATGCTCTAAATGTGTATGTCAGGAGATTTTGTCTTTTTTGAGGGTTTTCATTGTTGTAGTTATTTTCTAATTACAAAATATGCAAGTATGTTTTAGAAAAATTTTCAGAAAGTTTTGGTCACATTTGAATAATATTTTTACCAAGGATGCATGGCACAGACACATGTATAGCTTAACTTAGGAAAAAAGTAAAATCAGAAATAGACTCTCTCCCTTAAAGATGGTTTTTAGCTCTACTAAGACCAGGAGCTAAAGAAAAACACTGGTAGCAATTACAAACTCATCTAGTCTGATGAGCAGGCTTGGGTCTGGGGTACAGACAGGGCTGGAAGGGTCAAACAGCGGTAGACTGGGACCAGTTCCCAGCTCAGGGCCATGTTCAGACTGTGGTCCTGGCCCTGCCCATGGGTACCCAGGATCAGCAGGCCACCCAGCCCAGCAGCACCCCAAATACATCAGAGAGTGGGGGGCAAGCAGCCTGGAAGTGGGAACGGGGTGACTGTGTAACCTCACAGCCCACCCAGCGCCTCACACCCACCCACAGTCACAACTGGACCGGGGAGGGACAGGCAGGGAAATCCACACAGTCCACAGAACCTGGAACAGTTTTATTTCATTTACATTATAATTGAAGTGTTCTTAAAATATATTGAAGTCTAACTTATTTCTATTTCTTTCATTTATTGGCTCATAACACATGGCCATGTATAGCATCTTCAGGAGAATTTGGAAATGGGAAAGCAGTCTCTGTTTGGACTTCAGAGCACGGTGCTGCTTGCATTTACCCTCTTATTTACACACTTGAAGTCTGTTATTTCCTTACTCCACTACCTTGCAGGATTTTGGATGGTAATTCCCTCAGATAAACAAACTCCGGTTAACGGCACAAATTCTCTGCAGTGTTCTTTGGTCAGTACTCCTCTGAGTGTTAATTAGCTGTGTCTATAATAGCACATTAAGCACATATAGTACTATAATACAGTAGTAGTATTTGGGTAGATGGCTGTGTGTGATGCGAAGCTGCCTCCAGCCAGGGGAAGGTGCACATAGTAAGTGTCTGGGAGCAGTCCCACCGCTGGTCTTTAATGAATGGGTTAGGACAGGGGTGCTGGAGGTCCATGTCAAAGTCACCAAGGACTAATATTGAATAGAGGGGTCTAGTGACGGGCTTGTTTTCTATAGGAATCAATGAAACATTGCTTGCACAAGGGAAGTAGATTCAGGTTAATGTGCAAGAATCAATATAAATGAAATCAGTCCTATTTCTGACTTTGCCTGAATGAGGAGAAAAAAAGATATGAAATTAGAAATGAAAATTACTCACCCC
Organism: Dipodomys ordii; assembly: GCF_000151885.1. Classification (NCBI taxonomy): domain Eukaryota; kingdom Metazoa; phylum Chordata; class Mammalia; order Rodentia; family Heteromyidae; genus Dipodomys; species Dipodomys ordii. The sequence goes on along the minus strand of NW_012267239.1, from coordinate 12,618,292 downwards.
ATTCCACCTATGGTTTATATCCAGGAGCAGGAAAGCAGAGTGCCAAGGAGGGAGTCTTTACGTGCGAATAAAACCTATTTGAATTGCTTCTGGAATATCCCTTATTTACTTGACATGGAAACAGATTTTCTGCTTTCTCCACTCATCAGAACATTAAGAACTAGGTCTCTTCTGTGACATCCAAGGATTCATTCTGTGTGGAAAAGAAAATGGTTGTCTCAACCAGAGATGTGGCTCTGCCTTCTCTTGTGTGTACTTTTAAATCCAGAATGAACCGTGAGTGCGTGTGATGTAGTGTAAGAAAGCCAGATTCTTACGTGTGCTTGAGGACGTCAGCCTGCTCTCTCACTCAGACCTGCCTAGCATTCCGGGAGTGGGATGTGGGGCCACTAGAAAGCATGGACGCGCACGGCGCAATTAGAAAGTCCTGACAAAACGCATGGTCTCCTCGTGTGAGGGTCAGGGGCGGCACAGAGGCCACCCACCCGCCCGGCAGCGGCCCGGGGCTGTGGTGTCTTTCTCATGGTTGTGACTATGTTTGTTCTCTTAGTTGTTGTTATTTCTGTAGACAGCTCATCAATCCCTGCTGCAGACTGGGCCATCCCTGCTCCGTCGGCCTTCGAGAGTGGACACGAAGCTGAGCGCTGACCGGCAGGACACAGCTCTGAACCTGCAGCACGGGTCCATCCTTGCTGGCCACAGCCCTCAGCACTGCCACCGTGAGGGTGGGCTC
>NW_012267239.1:12582434-12615224 GCF_000151885.1 Dipodomys ordii | reverse complement strand
GCTTGCACAGAGACCAATGGCCTGGAGTTCATGGTCACTGCCAACAGCGGGCTGATCTCGGTGGGGTCCTTCCTTGTGCTGGTCGTGTCTTACATCTTCATTCTGGTCACTGTGTGGAAACACTCCTCCGCAGGCTTATCCAAGGCCCTGTCCACGCTGTCAGCACATGTGACCGTGGTTGTTCTCTTCTTTGGACCATTAATCTTCTTTTATACCTGGCCCTTCCCTTCATCAAACCTGGACAAGTTCCTGGCTCTCTTTGATGCCATTCTCACTCCTTTTCTGAATCCTGTTATCTATAGTTTGAGAAACAAGGAAATGAAAGTGGCAATGTGGAAGCTTTGCTATCAGCTTTTGGGTTACAGAAAGATGCCCTGACACTTTAAAGATAAACAAAGATGAAACCGTGTACTCTTAGGAAGATGGAAAACAAACTCTGAAATTCTGGTGTCTGACATTTACCATGTATCCTATCTCTGGTATCCTCATCAATATTGATGAGAGACACTAACACTGGGACCTCTCATGTTTCAGATCTTGTGTTAGGTGTTCAACAGATGATAACATATGCAGTATTTTGCTGTGACAATTTTAAAAATAAATTAAGAAATGCTTTCTGCTCTTTGGTCTTCCTATTACCTGCAATGAAAAGTAATTTTCACCTTAAATCTTCTAATATTCTAATATTCATAATTCCTTAATATTCATAATTCCTTCTAATATTCATAATTCCTTAATAGGTACCAAACAGAACATATTCAGTAATTTATTGTCAGAGATTAATATTTTACTTCTGATCACTATTGAAATTTCTCTGCTTTGAATGGGAAGATTAATGCCCTTTTCCCAAACTACCTTACAAACGTCCATATGGACTGAAATTGTCCTGATATTGCTACCCTCTTCCATGAGCATCGCCTGCTTCCTCTATCTTTTGACTACTTAGGAAATTGTTGATGGGCTTTTAGGGCTGTGGAATAGTAGAACTGGAATTTGAGGGAACTTTATTGCATCCCAGTAATAAGTAATAAGCTACTCCATAACTTCACTGCTACACCATCACTTGTCCCCTATCGTCTATGGCCTTGTATGACATTTATTTTTAAGTCCACAGTTAAATTCCCTCTGCATGTATTGCTTCCTACTTGAAAGAATACTCTAAAGGGATTAAGTCACTTTTATTATTTCTAGCAAGACCTAGCAATTATATGCAGTAAATTTTAAGAAATTTATATGTGAATATTCCAGAATTTCTTTTTGTGTTTCTATCCATAATCATGTTCTCCATGATGAATTTGGGCACCAATAAAAATGAGCCAGAGAAAATACCTTTCCAATTTACAATCCAAGTTGATTCATAAACTAATAACTATAATAACATTACATTAATAACTATTCTTATTTTGAGAAATCTTCTAAAAATTTTTTAAAAATCATATAAACATAATTATCTCCCTGTAGGTTTGTGATTTTTGACAAGTTTTTACAATAAATCTTTCTTGCAGTATTAATAAGTTTCAGACTTCTTTTAGAAAGTTAACTTACTTTTGAAAGTAACTTTCTTCTTACTTTATTTACTTCGTTAAACATAGGATTTGACTTTAACTTAACCAGGTCAGGGGGCTTTCTTTTTGATAGAATTACCCATTATCTGAGGGTTATCTATGAAAATGTTCATCTTCTTGTGTAATAAACCCTGCTTACATCTCTTTTTCTGTTGTCTGTTGTTTTTGTTTGGCAGTGCTGAGGTTGGATTCCAGGCTTTGTTCTTGTCATCCAAGTACTCTTGTGACTCGAGGCACATCTGCTGATTCTGACTTTTTATTTGGGAAATTAAAACTTAAATTTTCAATCATTTCAAGGAAAACTTAAACTATTTTGCTTGTCCTGCCTGTTTTATTTAAAGCCAGCTGAAGCTGCTGTGGCTACTATCTCCTCTGTCCATATTCTCCCAGGATTTCTAAAGCCCATTCATTGTCTTGTCCTGTTACCACCACACCCATTACTTCTGCCATCTTCACCATTTTTACTAACATGACTCCAGCACTCCCAACTCTTATTGGAAATACCTCTGGATATCAGATGTAGGAATAAGGCTCAACAAAAAAAAATGATTCAATGCAATGTGAATACATTGGTAGGAGCTAAGGCTCAGATACTTTCAGTTCAAACAAGATACAAGACTTTCTCACATGAAGAAATGAGGTGCAAGTTCTGATGGGAAAAAGAAGAGGGCCAGATAGAAGCATTCACCTCCCCTATGAACTTCCACGAGTAATAGAAAAGCAGCAATCTATCACTAACTTGAGTGGTACCTATATCAAGACCATAACCACAACCATTATATGCCCTAAAGTAAATAGCATTCATGCTAGGACTAGCAGATCTGTTTGAAATGGGAAGAGAACAAATCAGGTTCATAAACTCCAAGTAGGAAGCATAGCCAATGGACACAACACAGGGGAATGCCACCGCCACCTCCTCAAGTCATGCGGAGCCAGTTTTCATACACCTCCTCAAAGGGATTTGGTTAAAATGCTTCATGTGCCTGTCTGGACGCTGACTAAGAGTGGTGGGGACTGAGGCAGGGGGACCGGGCTGCCATGTACCCTGGGCGTTTCCTTACAGTCACAGCGTTCCCCACCAACATTCACGTTCCTCCCCTAGCTCTGCCAGGGACACAAACATGATAAAGACCTCGTTCTCATGTTTTGCCTGCGCTGTGACCATCTCTCCTCAGGGGTGTGGGTGACAGTCTAGAGCCGGCACTGGAAGCCATCCTCTTCCTTTCCGCCCTCCCTCCCTACCCGTGGAAATGATACACTTTGTTTTCACTTTTTAGAAAGTTACTCATATTCATTCTTATGCCGTGTCTTCTTACAAACACAAAAAGCAGGAGGGCAAAAGATTTTAAAATGTCACTTCCCTACACACAGAATCCTTAGCCTCTCTTCTTTCTGCTCAAGTGACCATTATCAACTTTGACATTTGATTCCTGTGTGCTCCGGAAGGAGGACGCAGGTTGGCCTAGAGCGCAGGTGTGGGTAGGAATGGAGAAACACGGAACTTGCTGGGAGGGAACCTCAGATCCTTGTCTTCATCTGAGAGACAGGCTATGGTTACAGTTGTAGATGCTCTGCAAATACAAACCATGTGGTTTTCCAGACCCTCACTGAAACATTTTAAGACAGTAAAAGCACCAAGTGAAAGGCTTTCTCTGTTGTTCTCACCACTCCCTAAGCACGATTGTTATTAGTGTAGATCTAAGGCATTTTCTGTTATTTTGTCTAATTTTGTTTTTAAACTGAAATTCAGAGATTTGAAAAAAATAAGAGGTGCCAATTTCTCCCCTATCTATCCTAAGTGCAAGATGATGATAATGATAGATAGATAGATAGATACCCATCTCAGATATAGCTGCATAGTATTCCATGGAAGATATCTAAAATAAGTTCTTTAAATAGCCTTCTATTTGATTCTAAGATATCCACCTAGTCTCCTAGTATATATATTGAGGTTAATATTGGTTATTGCTCTTAAAAATCAATACTTGTACAAAAATAACAAGAACATGCTAATTCTTTGTCCACTGTATTTACAGGCACAAACACACATTCAGGGATTTTTCTTGAGAAGTTCAAGATTAGGTCAAACCATATGAGCATGTAAAAGTTCAGGAGCATTGTTAAATTGGAAAAATATCACTTTACATTTTGACTACCAGGTATAAAACTGCCTGTTCCTCCATTTCCCCTTTTTTTGGGAGGGTGGGGGGTCCGATTGTGGGGCCTGAACTCTGGGCCTGGGCGCTGTCCCTCAGCTCTTCAGGTCAAGGCTAGCGCTCTACCATTTGAGCCACAGTGCCACTTCCGGCTTTTTTTCTTTTTGCTTATGTGGTGCTGAGGAATTGAACCCAGGGCCTCAGGCATGCGAGGCAAGTGTTCTACCACTGAGCCACCTTCCCAGCCCCCTCCATTTCCCCTTTAAACCCTAGGTTTTTGTCAAATGTTTAAATGTCTGCCAAAAAAGGTAGCATTTGTGGTTGCAGAATGGATCTACTTAATTATCAATGAGGTTAAGTATCTTTATATAAAGAATGTATAGGAAGTGGCGCGGTAGCTCAAGTGGTAGAGCGCTCGCCTTGAGCTGAGGAGCTGAGGGACAGCACTCAGGCCCAGAGTTCAAGCCCCATGACCGACAAAAAAAAAATCTACAAGAATGTATATAATGCCATATAATTATATGTAATATAATTATATTATATATCAATAATTGCATGTTTAATTAATATTAACATTAACTAATAATTGTATAAAGTTATATCCAAAGGCTTTCGCGGAGCCACCACCTATGAGCAGGACTATAAAGTCATACTTTAAACACAACTGAGGCCCCCTCCACATGCATGCAAGAGCTGTTCTGTATAGTACATTCTGGCAATCAGATATGGAACAGAGGACAGGAGCTGCTTTATGACTAAAGCTGTCTCTGAAGGAACAATGCAATCTTTAGTCTCCTGACGATGTTTGCACATGGTTTTACCGAGACAGGCACTGCAGGCCCTAAATGAGGGCTTCTCCTCACCCTCGTCCCTCAGGGTGCAGGAAAGTCGAGGCCACGGATGGGGCCAGCCGCTCTGTGGTGTCTGAGATGGAGTTCCTGGGACCCTCCAGCTGCTTCCTCTGTTCCTGTGCGTTCTATGTGACACATCTGATAAGAAACTTCTCGCTGCTGGCTGTGACCTCAGACCTCCATCTGCACTCCCCCACGCACTTCCTCCTAGCCAACCTTTCCATCATGGATTTGATGCTCTGTCCCTCCCGGCTCCCAAGATGACTGATGACCTTCCGGGAGAACACCCACATCCATTTCTTTTGGAGTCAAGTGCCAAACAAGTGAAATTTGAAATGGAAAGTGGGAAGGAGGAGTGGAAATAGGAAGAGTAATAGTTGGGGTGAGCATGATCAAAGAACATTTTCTGAATGTATGGAAATGTCTTGGTGGCACCCTGACTTTGTACAATCTCACGTATACTAATGAAAAATGGGTCTGGCTGGTTGGTTGGTTGTTTTACAAAACTAGAGCCAGTATAATTGGGAAGAACCTCTGCATGAACCAATAAAGGGAGCAACTCTGCAGCAATTAATCCACACTTTGTCATTGGTTCTTTTTTCCTTGTCCTTTTGTGCTTAAAAAGCCAACATCCTCCACTCAATGCATTCATTCCAAATTGTACAGTGAGGAGTTGCCTGGTTCTAGACGCACAAATAAAAGACAGCTAGATATTTAACAAACTCCAATGTGGTTTATGTCTTTGGCAATTGTTAGGAAGTTATTTGAAGAAACTCTAAGATGGATCAGTAGGAAACATTTTTCAGATCTAGGAATGGGAAAATAAAGGGGAAGTTAACATTATTAGAACTTAAAGCCACTGGACACTACGTTGAAAATGAGCTCTATAACTTGTAGGTGCAGGGAAAGGAAGGAAAAACTGGGAGAGAGCAAGGGAAGGGGGCGACATTGTCCAAAAAGAAATGAGCTCTTTACCTAACTTGTGTAACTGTAACCCCTAGGACCTCACCTTTGTAATAACATTTAATTTTTAAAAAAAAGAAGTACCTTTAGATTTCAGCTAACAAGTATGAGCAGTGTGGACATCTGTTAGTCACATGTTAGTCTTAGTTTCCTCATCTGTTACAGAAAAGGTAATTATGCTGGTAGAGCTGTGTGTGAATGAAATAAAATTAATGGCCCAGTCTAGGAAAAAAACTCTCACAAGCTTGGAGAAAGGAGTTGTGCAGATGAAACCCAAATGCCTGGGCACGTGCTGCCTGCAGACACCGGGTGTCTGCTCAGGGAGACCGGCAGCAGAGGGGCCTGAGGCAGCATGGTTCAGGGAAGAGGCCAGTGCCCCCTCCACCTCTGGCCCTGCGAGCTCCCGCCCCCCTCCCGGGGAGAGGCTGAAGGAGAACAGCTGGCCGGCAGAAAGGTTGACAGGGCCAGCGCCCGCATCACCAGGGATGAAGAGAGGGATTCTTGCCTTGCTCTGGCCTTTCCATAGAGTTTTGAATTTTAAAATAAATTAGAAATCACTTCAGAGTTTCCCCATCTTAGGAAGTGTTGTAATGAGTAGCGTGTGCACCTGTTGATGGCCCTCCGGCCCTTGGCTGTCCTCTATCATTCCGGTTAATATTCCCATACATCTGGCATCCCTGTTGGGCTGATCTTTAACCCGTGCTTCACAATATCGTCCCTGTATTTTGTGTCTATCATACAGCAGTATTTCAACAATCGTTCAAGCATGATTTTCACTTCATTTTCACCAATTAATCTATTCAGTCCTATTTTACATATCTTCTTTAATTTTTTTTTCCAGTGCTGGACCTTGACCTCTGGTCCTAGATGCTGTCCCTAAGCTCCTGTTGCTCAAGGCCAACACCAACACTTGAGCTACAGCACCTCTTCTGGATTTTTCTGAGTAGTTTATTGGAGATGAGAATCTTAGAGACTTTCCTAACTGGTCTGGCTTCGAACCATGATTCTCAGATCTCAGCATCCTGAGTAGTTAGGAAGACAGGCATGAGCCACCAGCACCCAGCTCTAGTTCTAAGGGTTTTTTTGTTTGTTTGTTTTTGTTGTTGGTCGTAGGGCTTGAACTCTGGGTCTGGGCACTGTCCCTAAGCTCTTCAGCTCAAGGCGAGTGCTCTACTAGTTGAACCACAGCACCACTTCTGATTTTCTGGTAGCTTATCAGAGATGACTCTTATGGCTTTTCCTGCCCAGGCTGGCTTTGAAGCACGATCCTCAGATCTCAGCCTCCTGAGTAACTAGGATTACAAGTATGAGCCACTGGTGCCTGGCTCTAGTTCTATTTTTAATGAAGGTTTTATTTTGGAATAATTTTAGCTTTGCAGCAATATTGCAAAGTTGATACAGAGAGTTCTCTTATACTTTTAACCCAGTTTTAGTGTCTCTTAATGTTATCATTTTATACCTTCATGGTACATTGTCCAAAAATTGTGATAACAAATTTACTAGTAGCTAAATCAGAATTTATTCAAGTTTCTTCAGTTTTTCCATTGTGTTTGTTTCTGTTCCCGATTCAATTCTGGATCCCACATTCTATTTAGATACCATGTATTCTTAGGAGTTAAGTTTGTGGGAAAGATGCTAGAGATTGGTTTTTCCTGAAGATTCCAATGTCCTGTTGCCCTCCTGTGACTCATTATGTGCATTTCCTTTGTTACATTAGTCACAATGATTATATATTCTAAGAGACAATTTCCTGCGTTAATTGACTTCACTCTCACAGTGGTAGATAATTATAACCTGATTTGGTCAGTGCAGTAACTTAGGTCATGTTTCCCATTATGGAAGCATCTTCCACACATCGATGCGCTGCAGTGCTAGCCTGAGGCTAGCCACCAAGACGGATGCCTGATGAAGCAAGAGGAAGGCAGGGTGGACTGCAGTCCCAGGGTGACGGCGGCAGCCAGGAGTTTTGTAACCAGGCCTTGGCCTGTAGCAGGTGATGAGGAAGGGTGGTGACTGAGACCGGAGCCTGGACATGAACTGCATGCACCTGTGGAGTGTCGTAACTGTTGACCAGGATTTCGATGACTCAAGATGGACTGGGCAGGGAGGCTACACCTGCGGCCCTGAAGCCCACTTCCGGGCGTGGCTCAGTACAGAACAAGGGTACATTTTGTGAACTGTTTCCAGAACCTTGCTGAAACTGTGGAAAATGAGGACACATATGCTTATTATCTTCCTAACAGGTCTGCTGTCTAGTAACAGCTCAACTGTATGGGGGAGAAGATGTATTAGGTTTTAGTGACAAAACAAGTGTTTTCTTCTTGTTGTTGCTGCCCTGGGGTTTAAACTCAGCCTGGACGCTGCTCTTGGGCCTTGGTGCTCAAGGCTGGCACTCTAACCTTGGGCCACAGCTCCACTTCCAGCTTTTTGGTGGCTAACTGGAGATATGTCTCGTGGACTTTGATGCTTGAGCTGCCTTTGAACCACAATCAGCCTCTGAGTAGCTAGGATTACAGGCGTCAGCTCCTGGGCTTACAGTTTTATTTTTCTTAACTGCATGTGTTGCTGGACTCAGGACTGGCATGTGTATGCATGTGTATACACGCACATACATGTGTGTGTGCGCACACACGTTATCATGGATCTATCCTAAGGTGTTGTCCAATTTCCCACAAATGAAGACAGAACTAAAATCTCTCAGGGAATGCCCCAAGCTGGCAGTGAGCATGGGAGCGGGCGCATTCTGTCCAGAGGGCTGTGGGACCCTCAGCCCAGCATCTTCCTCAGAAGCCACTCGGAGGTGAGCACTCATCACTCACAGGGCCTCAGGACTTGAGACAAGAGCTAAGTGAGTTTGCAGATACACCAACATTGGCTATTTGTATTGTTTTTCTCTTCTTTGCTCTTTAATAGATTTTGTTGGTGGTGGTGGTGGTCATGGGGCTTGAACTCTGGGCCTGGGCTCTGTCCCTCAGCTCTTCAGCTCAAGGTGAACACTCTACCACTTGAGCTCCAGTGCCACTTCTGGTTTTCTGGTGGTTAATTGGAGATAAGAGTCTCACTGACTTTCCTGCCAGGGCTGGCTTTGAACCGTGATCCTCAGATCTCAGCCTCCTGAGTAGCTAGGATTACAGGCGTGAGCCACCGGTGCCTGGCTCTTCAATAGATTTTAAAGTAGGGAAACTCTGTGTTTTGCTCTATTTCTCCTATTCTGTGGCTCCCATACACAGCCCTTTGGCTCCTAAACACTCTATGGCAGCCACAGACCCACACAAGCCTTCTTGGCTGAAGACTGATTTAAAAGTGATCACGTTTTCCTCAGCAAAATTTTCATTTCTTGCATTCATTTCAGTTAGGGAAAGTCATTTGATCATGTATTTGTCTATAATAGTACCTTTCCTTAGCTGTACATGCAAAACTCGAGACTGCAGTGTCTTGACCTAAAAGCCTGCAACCCAAGTTATGGATGCTCATAGAAAGTACTTTGGGGCACTGAACCTTTTAAAATTGCATATTTGGGCACACTCCTACTCTACCATCTCTTCCTCCTTGTCCTAATTTTCCTTCTAAGTGACCAACTTGGTCTCTTTTCCTTTTTCTCATCTTTCCATCTGGTGTTAAATTGTTTCCCTTCTGATGTTAGAAACATTTTAACCTTTTTAAAAAATATCCACCTTGACTACCAAGTAGGCTCTTTGTATGATGTGTGTGTGTGTGTGTGTGTGTGTGTGTGTGTGTGTATGCACATGTGTGCATGCACGCCAGTCCTGGGCTTGAACTCAAGGCCTGAGCGTTGTCCCTGAGCTTTTGTGCTCAAAGCAAGCGCTCTACCACTTGAGCCACGGCTCTCCTTCTGGCTTTTTGCTGGTTAATTGGAGATGAGAGTCTCACAGACTTTCCTGCTTGGGCTGGCTTTGAACCACGATCCTCCTGAGTAGCTGGGATTACAGGCATGCGTTACTGGTGCCCAGCTCTTTGTATGAATTTTACACAGAAATTCATTTTTTCCTGTGTGACCCAATAAATCCTCTTTTATCTTTGCTCTGTTTACTATAAATACATGAATGGTAATCTTTACCATTATTTCTTTTGTTACAGTGTTTTATCCTTTTTAACCATCCAAATTTCAGTTTGGGGGAAACACTACTTGTTCCACTTCATTATGAATTTCTCCTTGTTGCTCATAGGTCTCACCACACCCAGCTCCCAGTCTTTAATTACATGTGGGATTCTTACACAACTATTTCTTTGTATGGTTAAACAATTACAGGAGTGATCTTGAGATGCTGTGAGAACGTATGCCTGGCATACTGTCTACATCCCACTGATACCTCAACGAATCACAATGTACTCTCTCAACTCAAGGGTCATTCTTCAGTCCTGTTCCTGGGGCAGGTAGGAAGCACTTACTGTGCGACTGATTGTGTTAGTTACAGCTGGTCAGTGTGATGACGGGGTCCCTGTGAAAGGTGTGATTCCTCGCTCCAACAAGCTGCAGTTTGTTTTTGCAGCTCTGGGAGTCACACACAGCCAGGATCTCATAAATATGGTACAAATGCTCTACCGCGGAGCTACATCTCCAGCCAAGAAGCTACATGGTATTCATAGAGGTGGACATATCCATCATCGGGAGAGCAATGCAAAATACATGCCAGCAGAGCAGTGGGCTTATAGAGACATGTTGCAGCCTGGGGGCTGTCACCAAGGTACAGACCCTAACTGGTACCCTTTGAGAACTGGGTTTGTGTATTGGAGAACAGAATGAAAGAACCATCTAAAGTTGAAAAATGAAGAGAAATTTTCAAAGCCTAATTCAAAGCCTAATTCAGCAATGTGAAATAACAAAACAGACTTTGAAAGCTGTGCCTGAGCACTTGTTAGGTGACTTGTAAGGCTGACTACAACCACATCTAATCGTGAGAAATCAGTCAAAGAATTCAAACATGAACTCTTCTGTCATCCAGGTAAAACATCATGGGCAGAAGGAAAAAGTATATATATGTAATCCCAAACAAAAACAGATGAAATCCGGGTACAGTCCTAGCTACTCAGGAGACTGAGATCCAAGGATCATGGTTCAAAGCCAGCCCTAGCGGGAAAGTCCATAAGACTCTTATGTCCAATAAACTACTCAGAAAAAAAATCTGGGTGTAGTGCTGTGGCTCAAATGGCAGAGTGCTAGCAGCTCAGAGACAGTGCCCAGGCCCTGAGTTCAAGCCCAGGATGGACCAAATAATAATAATAATATAAGAAACAGGCCTGGATATGGGACTGATTGAGAAGTCATAGTTTTAACAGTTGTAAAATGCCCCCTGGGAGCCCCTCCAAGTAGGAGGGTCACATCCACATGATGAAGGTCATTTTGCTGTGTGTGATGGTAATTATTCATGGTGAGAGCTTCCTTTCTTGAACATTGATTCTTGACTAGTTAGGGTTGTTTGAGGTCTTATTTTTTCCGTTTTCTTCCTTTCCTTAGGAAGTACGAATGTTGACTCTGGTATCTGAAGCATCAAGTACAATGAATCACTCCGTAGTGTCTGAGTTTGTGCTTCTGGGGCTCACGAGTTCATGGGAGATGCAGCTTCTGCTTTTTGTCTTCTCCTTGCTGTTCTACTTTGCAAGCGTCGCCGGCAACCTGGTCGTTGTGGTCACTGTAACCTTAGATGATGCTCATCTGCATTCCCCCATGTATTTTTTTCTGGCTAACCTCTCAGTCATTGACATCATATTTGGCTCAATTACAGCTCCTAAGATGATTTCTAGCATTTTCAAGAAACACAAAACCATCTCATTTGAGGGCTGTATTGCCCAGATCTTCTTCAACCACGCAGTTGGGGGCACAGAGATGGTGCTGCTCATGGCCATGGCCTTTGATCGGTACCTGGCCATCTGCCGGCCCCTGCACTACCTGACCATCATGAGCCCGCGCGCGTGCCTGTGCCTTTTACTCACTTCCTGGGCCATCGGCCTCATCCACTCGTGGGTCCAATTAGCATTTGTGGTAGAGTTGCCTTTCTGTGGCCCTAATGTACTGGGCAGCTTCTACTGTGACCTTCCTCGACTCCTCAGACTGGCCTGCACAGACACGCGAGACCTTGAGCTCATGGTCACCATCAACAGTGGGCTCCTCTCTGTAGGTTCCTTTGTCCTGCTGGTCATCTCCTATGCCTTTATTCTGTTCACTGTCTGGAAAGGGGCTTCCAGGGCTTTGTCTAAGGCCCTCTCTACTCTGTCAGCTCATGTCACAGTTGTCGTCTTGTTCTTCGGGCCCTTGATGTTTTTCTACACATGGCCCTCTCCCACATCACACCTGGATAAGTATCTTGCTATTTTTGATGCATTTATCACTCCTGTTTTGAATCCTGTCATTTATACATTCAGGAACAAAGACATGAAAATGGCAATGAAGAGGCTGTGCATTCATCTTGTGCACCATTTCATGGATGGTTTGGCTATGAAAAATGGGCAAGTATAGATTCTCCCTCATGGTGGTTGCAGAGTAAATACTATGCAAATTCAGAGAAATACTCGAGACCTATGCCATATTATATGCCAGAAATCACTACCTACTAAATTATAGTTTTTTGTTTCAGCACTAAATTAGATGTGGCATTACTGTTTGATCCTCTGTACATCAAAGTGTTAAAAAAATCATATGTTCTTTGTAGCTCATCATATTCCAAGTCTATGTTTAGTGGGATATAATGTCAAATAATGATACGTTCTTCCATTGAGAGATAAACTATGCAGTCACATGATTCTTAACATATTTGCAACGTTTAATTCATTTATCCCTAAACTGTTTTCTGTTGCCACAGTGCCTACATACTTTGTCTCCTTATCAGACTGCAGACTTGGCTCCATCTGGAGAACTCTTATTCCTCTATGGAGAATATTGGCACTTAAAGTTAGAACAAAATACTGACACCATTTGCTCTGATCTGCTCAAGTCATAAATGATACAATAAAAACACAGAGGGGAAACTGTGATTTACCAAGAGAATACCCCCGGGGAATCCAGCCACAAGAAATCATGACCCTGGTTGCTAGAACAACCTTTGACTTTTAAATCAGGTTTTCATTTAAATTTATGCTCATATTTTACATACCTGGTGGGCCTGATTTTTACTAAAACTCCTCCTTTGTATTCCTTCCTCCTAAAAGTCATTGTCACATGCAGCTCTTCTTACTTGTGTCTCTGTCCACCGCTGCACATCTCCTCATCAGGCTCATCAGTGCTCAATTATGAGCTATTGGCTTAACACTGAAAAAAGGAAATCTATTATTAAATAACATACTGGTATTCATGGACACTTTAATTAAAACACTATTGAAGTCTCCTTGAGCTCTTACATAGTGATGCTTTTTCCACTAAATTACCAATGTCTAATCTATTTGAAATTTTTACATAGTATAACATAAGTGCCCATTTACATCTTCTGGAAGAATTGCTATTTGTCCCAATTCTTTCCTCTGAATTAAAACGAACTTTGGAATCAGCTGAGATGTCCAACAACTGCTGCATGGATAAAGACATGGCTATGGATAGACATGCTCACACACACTACAAGTGATTACGCTTTCATAAATAAAACAACAAACTCTGTCCTTTGCAGGAAAATGGATGGATCTGAGATCATCGTGTTGAGCTGGATTATTCAAACTCATAAGAACCAGATATCACATGTTCATTTATGGTGCATAGTGATTAAGTGATGATGATGATGATGATGGTGGTGGTGGTGGTGGTGGTGGTGGTGGTGGTGGCGATGATGATAGTGCTGATAACAGAAAATGGATGTAAAGCGGAGAATGCCTAGGAGGGGGTCAGTGGGAAGGGGAAGGTGGGATATGTAGGGGTGAAGAGAATGAAAGGACGCAGTACACACATATACACATGTGTGTAGAATATGAATACAGAATAATTCCTCTTTCATATTTGTTGTCAACAGTTCAAAACAAAGTCAGGGCTGGTGTTAGAAATGTGAGAATACTTAGAGATATTGCAGCCCTAGAATGAAATGATTTTCTATCTATATCAAAACTACAAAATAGGAATGCAAGTTTGACATCATTTAGGGTATAATCACTTAGCCGACGCTCACATTCAATAAAGGTGTGTCAGAACTCCTCATTTCATCCTTCAGCTTTGTCTTAATATACTAGTAATGGTAAATAAATGCCATCACAAAATTGCACATGGTTTTTGAGAATTCATGAGTGACCTGTCTGTGTGTGCGCGCGTGTGTGTGCATATGTGCGTGTATGTGTGAACCCTGCCAATATGTGCTTGATAAATGGAATATTTATGTTAATTTTAAATGTTGGTAAATAGATTCAATATTTTGGAAAATTAAAATCATTAAAAATGAATAAAATACAAATAACTTCTATTTTGTGAACTCTGTTTACAACTAGATGAAAAGCAATTTGTAGTGGGGCACCAGTAGCTCTTAACTGCTTCTACACAGTTGATAACACAGAGGACAGTGCGATAACCTCTTACATACAGCACTTTAATAGAATATTATATACTTTATTAAATGGAAGGGTTAATGTACTTTCAGGCACGATATCGGCCCCCAAACTGTAACCCTCCTGCCCCAGCACTCACAAGTAGGTGCGCAGGCAACCCATATTTCTCATTACTTCATTACATCTATTCATTTAAACAGATTTATGCATTAATTTATCCTGTGATTTCTATATGTTGCTTTTCTTTTGTGTATGTGTGCTGGTCCTATGGCTTGAACCCAGTGCCTGAGTGCTGTCCCTGAGCTATGTTGCTCTAGACTGGCACTCTACCAGTTGAACCACAGCTCCACTTCTGACTATTTTGGTAGTTAATTGGAAATAAGAGTCTCATGGACTTTCCTGCATTGGCTGGCTTTGAACTGTGATCCTCAGGTCTTAGCCTTGTGAGTTGCTAGGATTACAGTTATGAGCTACTGGTGCCCCACTACAAATTGCTTTTCATTTAGTTGTAAACAGAGTTCACAAAATAGAAGTTATTTGTATTTTATTCATTTTTAATGAGCTTAATTTTCCAAAATATTGAATCTACTTACCAACATTTAAGATTAACATATTTTTCTTTGTCGTATAAAAATAATTACTATTGTTTGGGATATAATTTGAATAGAAAATAATTGTCATACTTAATGAGTGGTATAGAGATTTATATCTTTTGGTCTCAAATGTTTTATTGTTTAACAATAATAAACTTTCTTTAGTTTTCCTGCAATTTACCACAAATTACAGTTTCTAATTCTAACTAAATCTAAAAACTTAAGTACTAGCCTCATTTGAGTTTGAGCAACAAATATTGCATTAGAAGTCTCCAGTTCTATTTAATCAAGTATGTCTATTTCCCTTAGTCCTCTAGATGTATGGATAACCACCAAAGTAAGTCCATATGTAAATAAATATGTTCTTAAGAATCAGAGCCAAAGAAGAGGGTAGCTGACAGTCGCTATTAATGGCTGTATCTGTATGTGGTAACTGTCACCAACGCCTTCAGTAATTAACACACTGTTCTCCAGGCTGAATGCACATCTCCAAAATTGCGTCAGAACCTCATGCACAGGTTCCCTATGAGGAACTGACCAAAAGAGCTCCTGAGAAGTAGTATTTTACAGTCCAATGAAAACACAGCCTGAGGACTGTTTCACAGTGCATAGTAGTCACTTAATTTAGAGGTTGTTCTTGGGCTGGGAAGGTGGCTCAGTGGTAGAGCGCCTGCCTTGCATGCATGAGGCCGTGGGTTCGATTCCTCAGTACCACATAAACAAAAAAAGAAAAAAAGCTGGAAGTGGCACTGTGGCTCAAGTAGTAGAGCACTAGCCTTGAGCTGAAGAGCTAAGGGACAGCACCTAGGCCCAGAGTTCAGGCCCCACGACCAGACCCAAAAATAATAAATAAATAAATAAACATTTAAAAAATTTTAAAAATAAAGGTTGTTCTTCAAGAACAGACAAGATGAGCTAAATGTTCTTAGATTCCACGCATGAAATAACGTTTTCTCAAACTTACTAAAGCCTTATCAAAAAGTCTCCTCATTGGCACCTGCATCTCCTTATTCCTAAATGTATAGATGACAGGGTTCAAAAAAGGAGTGATGAGGGCATCAAAGACAGCTAAAAATTTATCTATGGGTAGGGAAGGGAATGGCCACACATAGACAATAATGCAGGGACCGAAGAAGAACACCACCACGGTGACGTGAGCTGAAAGGGTGGACAGGGCCTTGGGAGAGCCACCCGAAGCGCGCTTCCGGACCGTGACCAGGATGAAGACATAAGACGCCATCAGGATGAAGAAGGTGCCTGTGGAGATGAAGCCGCTGTTAGCAGCCACCAAGAACTCCAGGCTGTATGAGTCTGCGCATGCAAGTTTGATGAACCGTGGAAAGTCACAGTAAAAGCTATCCATGGTGTTGGTGCCACAGAAGGGTAAGTTCACCATAAAGGCCAACTGGGCCACGGAGTGGAGCAGGCCCACAGTCCAGGCCAGAGCCAAAAGACAGGCGCAGGTTCTGGGGCTCATGGTGGTGAGGTAGTGGAGGGGCTTGCAGATGGCGACATACCGGTCGTAGGCCATGACGACGAGCAGCACCATCTCTGTTCCTCCCACCGTGTGGATGAAGAACATCTGAGTGAGGCACCCGTGCAAGGAGATGACTTTGTACGCTCTGAAGAGGTCGTACATCATCTTTGGAGACGCTATGCTGGCCACACCCGTGTCGATGAAGGAGAGGTTCGCCAGGAAGTACATGGGCGAGTGCAAGCGGCAGTCTGAGATGATGGTAAGCATGGTGAGGAGGTTTCCCAGCACACTGGCTACGTAGCACGTGGTGAAAAAGAGAAAAAGAAGAATCTGCATGTCCAAAGAACTCGTGAGTCCCAGCAACACAAATTCAGATAGTACTGAGTGATTTCCTCCACCCAACGGCTTCATGTGGGCCGGGCCAACCCTGAAGAGAGTCACCTGAAGAGCACAGAGAGAAGTTCTAATTTGTGAGCAGAAAGCTGTGTCTGGCTGCAGAGCCTCAAATCTGAGGACCACCAGGCCGTGGCACACGGTTGCTTACAGAAACTGCCCCAGAACTTCTCCAACTCTTGGATTATTTGCTTATTTGACCTCAAAATTTCTTTGAATCTTAGTGCATATCAAGACTAGAATAGAAACACAAATATTTAAGACTTTAAGAGGAGACATATTCGCAGTAAAGAAACATCTGCTTCTTAATTTCCACTTGGAAATAGTGCCTCAGAACTGGAACTTGCAGTCTCATTAGATTCTGGAGCTCTTTGGCTGCTTGGGTTTCAGTAACTTTATCAATTCATCTTAAACTTTTCATAATGTAACATAGTCACCACCCCTTACTGACACAGAAACTGTGCTGTCCTTTTCATGATTACTGTCCATTTCCACTCTTCCATCTTTTTCATATCAGATGCCAGTTTTTCCCCTTACCAGTAAGTTCCATTTCCTTTCTACTTTTCCCAACATGATTTAGGATGACATCTTCAGAAAACTTTTCTGCACTCTCTGCTCCCTACATCTCCCATTTAAAGTAAGTTTCTACCAAAACTTCTGGGGAAAAAACTCTTGGTTTTGCATTTCATGCTCCCTCAGTTTATTCTCCATATGCTTCTTTCTTCCATGACTTCATTCTCTCTTTGACAGATGCTTAACATGTCAAATGCCTAACCCTCCAGCCTTAGGTCTACATTTCACAGGTAGTCATATCTTCCTTAAACTTGGCTTTTGGATTGCTCAGCTCCTGATGTCTGGCCCTAAGTTGTGTGCTCATCTGAATTGTGTTCCCAGTCTCTTACATAATTGCAGCTAAGACAATTACTTCAAGAGCTTTGCTACAATAAATGTTGCTTCTACTTTTTTGTTGAGCATTTCTTTCTGGATAGAAGCACAAAATTTATGATATTCAGTTGTTTAGTCCTCAAAATTTAAAGACTTTCATGTCTTTTCTTGCAAAATAATCAGTAAAGAATATTTCACAGATTACAAAATAAAGATTGAATTATTTTAAATGAATTTCCTAATTTCGCACAGGTAGATAACTAAATTCAAGCTCAGTTTTTGAAATTATTCAATAAACACAATTTTTAATGTTGAAGCAAATATTAAAATTATAAATTATAATCCTTCTCGGCTGCGGAGGTGGCTCAGTGGTAGAGCGCTTGCCTTGTATGAATGAGGCCCTGGGTTCGATTCCTCAGCACCACATAAGCAAAAAGAATAAAAGCTGGAAGTGGCACTGTGGCTCAAGTGCCAGAGCACTAGCCTTGAGCTGAAGAGCTGAGGGATAGCTTCCAGGCCCAGAGTTCAGGCCCACAACCAAAAAAAAAAAAATTATAATCCTTCTATGAAGGAATTGTGGATAATTTTATTCTTGTTCTTACTTTTGTAAATATACTGTGTACATATATCTCTTTATAGAACAAAACAGCCAAGAACAAGCTGACTTCCAATTCCAGTGGCTCATCATTATACTACTTTATAAATCACTGATTATCCAAAGTAAAGACAATGATTAGGGGCTGCTGCTCCAGAACCTGCTGCCTCTGTAACTCCTCCAGCTAGAAAACACCTCTGCTGCCTCCTACTCTCACAGCCCTATGCTGTGCTAACTTCTAGCCCCCAGCATCACCCTTTCAAGATCAATTTCAGGTGCACATCCCACACTGAGGCAGCGCTACGTAAGGTGTGAAGAGTAACTCAAGGCGGTTACATGGGGCTGTGGGAATTTGGCTTTCCATCTGTTTTCATTTCAGTCTTACACACCTCTAGCTCTCATTACACACCCCCAGTTCCCATTATACACCCCAGCACCCTAACGTTCACCCTGCACACTGGCAACAGTCCTGCCAGTCCTGAGCACCCCACTTGGAAGGCCTTGCCTCTATCTGGACTTACTTCCAATGGAAAGATTTGTTGTGAGAATTGAGGTACACTATTTTCCACTCTCTGCTTTATCTGGATGACAGCAAAAAGTAAAAAAAAAAAAACTAACAAATCCCCTCCACTTCCTAGCAATGACCTATACTCAAAAATGAAAATGTTAGCCTGTTTGAAAAAAACAAATGGTTGGAACCAGGACTCTCTCTTACCTAAGTTAGATCAAATAATCTAATTTTTTCCTCAGATAGTGGGTCAATCCTTCAAAGTTTGGGGAGAAGATAAAAATATTTAATGATCTGAGAGCTGTGATTCCTAAAGAGAAAAACTGGAATTAGTTTTGATGGTGCTGAGAACTAAAATGATAGAAATTAAGTCTTCATAAAACATAGAAACTTAAAGCACACTTACAAATTTAATGACCATGAAAAACTAAAATGCTACCCATAAAAGAGAAGAAGACAGGAATGTGGAATAAACACACACACACACAGAAAGAGGAAGTGGCGCTGTGGCTCAAGTGGTAGAGCGCTTGCCTTGAGCTGAAGAACTGAGGGACAGCGCCCAGGCCCAGAGTTCAAGCACCATGACCAACCAAAATAAAAGATTTACACAAAACACAGAAAATCAGGCTGTTTCCTCCTCCTGGTACACTTTCTTTTGGCCTAAATTCTCATGCAAGATCCTGCTGTGTGCCTTCTGCAAAACATCCTCAGCAGTAAAATCACAAGTCACAGCCAGTCTTCTACTGGACACACATGATAAAGATATCAAACAAGATGAGAGGGGAAGGGGTTGGGGAAGGTGGTTCAATGGTAGAGTGCTTGCTTTGCATACATGAGGCCCTGGGTTCAATTCCTCAGCACCACATAAGCAGAAAAAGCCAGAAGTGGGGCTGAGGCTCAAGTGGTGGTAGAGCACTAGCCTTGAGCTGAAGAGCTGAGGGACAGTGCCCAGGCCCAGAGTTCAGGCCCCACGACCAACAACAACAACAACAAAAAGATTAGAGGGGAAGTAATTACTGAGCCATGGAGGCAGATTCTCTATCCAAAGCTAGGATGCATTAGTTTCTAGTTTGCTGTACTGAAAATCCTTCTTTTACATGCACCATGAGAGCAACTGAAATGAGAGCATTCTCCAAACCTGAGGAGGTCTGCTCTACCTTCTGACTGAGACCTTAAACTTTTCCAAAGCAAAACGTTATGTTGTTTTGCCCACGTAAGAAAGCTTCTAATCATGCATCTTAAATGGCAGTGACCAAATGACAGGGCCGTGTGTGGGGAATGGTCAAGCCTCCTCTGTTGGATTTCCCTGGGAGTTTATACCTCAGAGCACAAACTGATTTTCACCCAGGAAATAAGAAGGACAAAAGAAGAGGAAAACATCAGCTTCTGGATACCAAACGGAATGGGCACTACCTTGCATTAGGATGTTGCTTCCTTATGATCCAACAGAAGAAGCTACTGGGAGAGGGAAGACATGGGAATGCTTCAGAAGCGTGCTGGAAGGAGAAAATCATCAACCTATCCTGGGACTAACTGAGAAGCCACAGAATACCAGGCTGCCACCTACGTTGGCAATTTTGGCTTCTGAGACCCTATGCAGTCCCATGAGGCCTTAAACACAGACTTCAGACCACATATGTTTTCCCTCAGAGATACTGTCAAGTTAAAAAATGATCATTGGAGTAACAAAGAATTGTTATGTCACAGAGAAATATGACATGTCTACACAATAGAATATTACTCAAACATAAAAGTAAGCCAGGCACCAGTGGCTCACACCTGTAATCCTAGCCAGGAGGCTAGGATTACAGATCTCAGGAGGCTGAGATCTGAGAATTGGGGTTCAAAGCCAGCCCAGGCAGGGAAATCCATGAAACTTATCTCCAACTAAGCATCAAAAAGGCAGAAGTGGAGCTGTGGCTCAAGTGGTAGAGCACTTGCCTTGACAAAAACAAACAAACAAAAAACCTCTCAGGGACAGTGTCTAGGCCCTGAGTTCAAGTCCCAGAACTGGCACAAAAATAAATAAATGAAAATAAATCTTGTCATCTATAGCAAAATGTGTGTTACACTGCAGGACAATTTGTTAAGTGACTTGCGTCAGACAGAGAAGACAAGTGCCACATGTCTGCTTTTACATGCAAATACCAAGGAACAAACAAATCAATCTGATGGTGGGGGAGTGCTGAATGAGGGGAGGGACAGAGACAAAGTGCAGTGGAGCAGTATTGAGCTCCAGGGTTGAGCAGCAAGCACTCTGAGTATAGTTCACATTAAATTATCAGATCTTTCACGTGCAACGAGCAGAGAAGGTCTTGAAAGGTCCAAGCAATACAATGATGAGTGAACACAAGGTTTATTGCCCTGTGCATACTGTTAGACGTATGTTGTTAGACTCTATACCTCATAAATATGCACAAGTAACATTGATACTCACTTGACACTATGTTGGATATAAGCATTACAACTTGGGGGGGGGTAAACGGGAGATAAAGAGGGATGGGGTAACAATGATCAAAAACAAAGGTACTCACTGCCTTACCTGTGTGACTGTAACCCCCAGCTCATCGCCTTTTCAATAATAAATTAATAAAAATAAAAACACGCACAGGTATCATGTGTTCATCTAAAATTTTAAGTATGATTTATGGGACTTCCGGCAGATGGGAAGCCATGAAAAGAGTCAGGGAAGGAAGGCAGACTACATTCTAACACGGGGAAGGGAGGGAGGACAGGTGGAATCACAGAAGAGGTGACAGAAGGCCGGGGCGGGGGCGGGGCAGTGTCCTGGCAGTGTCCGGGGCAGCCTCCTCCTTGAGGGGCTTTTCTGCCAGATTGGGCTGAGCACCCTGGGGGTCTATAAGCCGCTTGGTTTCCCCAGACTCCTCCCTCTGAAGTACTGAGGCTGAAAGGCACACTTTGGGGCTTTTGTGTTTTTCCCCCCTGCAACAGCGGTACTGCTTGTGCCCCTCATGCTGCAGCACACTTAGGGACCCCCAGACTTGGTGCACAGGGAAGCTGCCCACCCACAGGCCACGATGAGGCTGGAGGCCAGCAGTGAGCCTGGATATGCAAAGAAGGCAGCACGAGAATGCAGTCTTGGTTCTAACATTTGACCCTTCACCCCATACCCAACACCGTGCTGAGCAGCACTTTTGCTGCTGGACAGTTTTATCTCCTCTCAGGGGCTCTGGGGATGGAGCAATCAAGAGATATCTCAGTAAAAAGACACCCAAATAAAACTGCAAGAAGCCAGGCGCCCGTGGCTCACGCCTGTAATCGCAGCTATGCTGAAGGCTGAGAACTGTTGATTGCAGTTTGAAGCCAGACAGGGCAGGACAGTCTGTGAGACTCATCTCCAATTAACCACCAGAAAATAAGAAGTGGCCGGATAGCTCAAAGTGGTAGAGCACTAGCCTTGAGCAAAACTTCAGTGACAGAACCCAGGCCCTGAACTCAAGCCCCAGGAACAGCATAAATAAAAACAAACAAACAACAAAAAAACTGCAAGAGATATCCAAATCAACAGGGAAACAAGTCACAGCATACTCACAATAAATATGAAAAACCAAGATACATGACTCCTAAAATGTCCTCAAAAAGTTATTTAGTAACTGAATCCAAGATATGGAGAAAGTTGAAATGCCACACAACAAATTGAAAATCACCTATAAAAATTAACAATTGCTAGGCACCAGTGGCTCACACCTGTAATCCTAGCTGCTCAGGAGGCTGAGATCTGAGGATCGCAGTTTGAAGCCAGCCCAGGCAGACAAGTCCCTGTGAGACTCTTATCTCCAGATAACCACTCAAAAACTGGAAGTGGTGCTGTGATTCATGGTGGTAGAGCACTAACCTTGAGTAAAAAGAGCTCAGGGAGAATGCCCAGGCCCTGAGTTCAAGTCCTGTGACCCACAAAACAATTGACAATTATAAAAATTAACATACATTGAACATGCAAATTGATGACATTCAGTGTATGGCATTTCCACACATGGATATGTCTTGCATTTGTCACACTCAATGGCCTTCTACAATCACTCAATTATCCCTCCCCTCCCCTTAGCACCTTTCCCAGTCCCTAGCAATTCCATTTCTGCTTTCAGGTCTTTTTTTTTTTTTTTTATAGGAAAGGGAAGACACAATGATTGTCTTTATCTGTTTAGTTAACTTAGATTTACAGGAAGCCCTTTCATCCTTTCTCCCAGAAAAAAATATAATTTGGTTTTTCTTGGTGGCTAAATGACTCTCTGTGGGATCCAGAACCCACATTTCCCTTATCACCTCATCCCTTGGTGAGCACTGAGGCTGATTCCATGACTTGTATTGCAAGCAGAGCCTCAGTGACCATGATCTTCATTGTAGGCTGACTTGAATTCCTTTAAGAATATACTAAGGAGTGATGGAGCTGAATTACATAGTTCTATTTTCAGATTTTTGAGGAAACTGCAAACTGAATATGATAGCGATTGTGTGTGTGTGTGTGTGTGTGTGTGTGTGTGTGTGCATGTTGGTTCTGGGGCTTGAACTCAGGGCCTACAAACACTGTCCTTGAGCTTGTTTTGCTCTAGGCAGTGTTCTCCAACTTAAGCCACAGCTCTACTCTCAGATTTTTTGGTAGTTAATTGAAGAGTCTCCAGACTTTCCTGCCTGGACTGGTTTTGAACCAGGATCCTCAGATTTCAGCCTCCTCATTAGCTAGAATTATAGGCGTGAGCCACAGTGCCCAGCTAATTAATCGAAAGGAATTTCAACAACAGTTTCATAGTAAGTATCCTTTTCTTCCCCTTTTTTCTATTAGCTAATTCATGTGAAGACACTTGTCATAGATACCATTTGGGATTAGGTCACTCTATAAGGGTATAAACTGTTCTTCCGCCCTGATATTACTTCTGCAGCCTCCTTTGTCCCTTTTATATAAGAAAGTGTCAGTGTGGAAAGAAAACAATACGTCTGAGGTCTTTCAGGTTCCACTGGAAACCCTTCCTCACTCTTCTTTGGGCTTTGTTTAGTAAGTTCCTGTCCACAGGTCGAATTTGTCCTAACAGGGTGCTAACTTATACAACTGGCAGAATCTAAATGAATGCACTTTTTTTTTCTGTCAGTCCTGAACTCTGGGCCTGGGCACTGTCCCTCAGCTCTTCAGCTCAAGGCTAACACCCTACCACTTGAACCACAGCACCACTTCCAACTTTTTCTGCTTATGTGGTGTTGAGGAATTGAACCCAGGGCCTCATACATGCAAGGCAAGCACTCTACCACTGAGCCATCTTCCCAGCCCCATGAATGCACTTTTGTTTTTTACTATAAAGCTCATTACAGTCAGATACCCAGCTACTCAGGAGGCTGGGATATGAAGACTGAGGTTCAAAGTCAGCCCAGGCAAGAAAGTCTATGAGACTCTTACCTCCAAAGAGTAGAGCACAAGGCCTTGAGCAAGAAAAGCTCAGGGACAGCATTCACACCCAGAGTTCAAGCCCCAGGACACACACACACACACACACACACACACACACACACACAGAGAGCAAAGCTCATTGTGCTAAGGCACTTATTGAAAAAAATTACAGTTCATTGTGATTCATATATATATTTATACATAGAGGAATATACTCGATGCTGTCTTGCTATTCACTTTTTTTTAATATCAGCAGGATTATGGACCTCTTTAACATACAGAGTTTAAACTTGCTTCTCAGTGACTTAAGAAATTCCTGTAATGTCACATAATTTCTCTAATCTATTTTCAATTGATATGATTTCATTCATCTAAGATTTAGTAGAATGTACTTCTTTCTGTAAAGCTAAATATAAGTACATATCCATAATTATTCACCCTATTATTTTATAAAAATGTTTTCATGTTTTATATAAATATACTTTGAAAAATACATTAGGTTTTGGAGTTGATTATTTATACTTAGTTTTTTAGTTCATATTTACCAATTCACATAGATTAATTGGCTGTAACTATCATTATTCACAAATACTAGCACAATGATACCAAAAGAATTCCACATTTCTTTTTTGCTTTCTCCCTGGTGTTGTATTATAAATTTTTAAATTATTTGGTCACACTGGCCAAAACAAGTATTTCTCCTGGGGGAAAGTCCCTGAACCACAAACTCCTCACAAGCCCTCAAGTTTCCTGCCATATCACTTGTTCTCTGGCCTCCTGAGGTGAATATAATCAGCTTCGTATATCCCTGTGCCCCACAGCATTTCCTGCTGGAGAACTCAGCACCATCCCAGTCTGTGAAGATGCTGCTCTTTCTGTGCAGGTAAAATGGTGGGTGGAAATGAACTTAGCCAGGAGAAGAGCGGCTTTATTTTCAGATGTGATTCTGTTGCTGAACAGGAGTCATCTCCTGAAGTGCATGTCTGAGCCTACAGTAGACATCCAGAAAAAGACATTCAGTATGCAGAGGAAAGTAACTGTAAAAAAAATAGAGCTCACTTGACCCTGGAAAAGGCTTACTGACCGACATTGAATTACATTATGCCTAGAGAAATATAAGACATGAGAAATATAAGACATGGATTGAATGTAATTTGCAACTAATCAGTGTGTTCTTCATGACTAAGTGAATGGTCTCACCTCTGCCGCCTTGTAAAAAAGCACAAGAAACTGATGGCACAAAAATAAGAAAAAGGCTATATTTTCTCCACTGCCTTTTCAAAAGGTTCATCTTCTGTAAAATGTAAGCAACTTTATAAGAAACTTGACAATTTGCCAAAGGAAGATTCTCACAGATACCTGAACAGCAATAAAATGTAATATGGAGACCATCAGGTCCCATACAGGGAATTTCTAAAGCGAAGTTATTTTGAACTGTAATGTAAAAGAGTTCAAAATAATACTTAGAATTATCAGGAATCATATTTCTTTCTTCTGTGGTTTGTAATTAAAGTACTTATATCTGAATTCTAAGTACATTCTACTTAAGGTTTAAGAGTTTCAACAAATGGTAATTTTCCTGAAGAAAAGAGAGAAACTGAATTAGTTAAATGATAGTGAAACATAAAATGAAGGCTGTGGGCTGACTTGTTTCACTTATAAACAGAAGTATTTATTTGAAATAAAATATTTGTATTTCCCACAGCACTGATTAAATGTAGAAATGTTCTTAAATTAGAAGAATCCAGGGGCTGGGAAGATGGTTCAGTGGTGGAGTGCTCACCTTGCATGCATGAGGCTCTGGGTTCAATTCCTCAGCACCACATAAGCAGAAAAAGTTGGAAGTGGTGCTGTGGCTCAAGTGGTAGAGTGCTAGCCTTGAGCTGAAGAGCTGAGGGGCAGCACCCAGGCCCAGAGTTCATGCGCATGACTAATAAGAAAACAAAAACAAAAAACAAACTGTGTTCCCCAGAGCTCAGCCTCCTGAATAGCTAATATTTATTTATTTATTTTCTCCAATCCTTCCTTACTTTTATAATAATCATTTTCTGGTTTTCCCTGTCAAAACTCTATGTCAGTGTCTTTGCCTGTCCTGTTTAGTTGTGTAATCACTCATGTTCTCATGGTGGTGATTTTTAATCATTCAAATGTACCCCTTTCTATCTTAGTCGCTGAATTATACTTGCTGTTACTCCAGTGTTGGGTACACTGGAAACAAATGTAGTATTGACTTCATAGGGATTCCAGTCTACTTGAGAAGCAGAGTGAGTCAGTGAACTACCTTTGTAATAAGAACCAAACAGAGAAACAGTGATATTTGATAGCAAAGACATTTAATTTACATTTGAAAGTGTAGTTGATCTCTAAAATATGAATATTATGATCTACTACTGAATAGGAGAGAATTTGTCTATTTTGAAATATCTTTTAGGTCTGAGGTACTGATACACACTACCTCACAATGCCAACCCTTCTTCTACATATTCTTTTTTTCTTCTTTTTTTATAGGTCCTGGGGCTTGAACTCTGGGCCTGGGCACTGTCCCTCAACTCTTCAGCTCAAGGCAAGCACTCTACCACTTGAGCCACAGCACCATTTCCAGTTCTCTGGTGGTTCATTGTAGATAAGAGTCTCATGGACTTTCCTGCCCTGGCTGGCTTTGAACTGCGATCCTCAGATCTCAGCCTCCTGAATAGCTAGGATGACAGGAGTGAGCTATAGGCGCCCAGCTCATTTATTTTGTACAGGCAAGCAAATGAAAAGAAAGTAATCGTAGCACACACTTACATACGGAATACTTACATACTAAATTGTTACAATCACTGTTCTATCTCTGAAACTCACCATTAAGAAATCATAGTTTGGCTATTCAATAGATAAATAAACTGAGGCTAAGTAGTGTAATTACCTTGCCAAATACTAATTTGTAGGTGACTGAACCATGCTATTATTCCTAGTTTTGGAATCCAAAATCCACATTCTGTCTTCTATGTTGCTTTCCTAAATAAAACTAAAATCACAATGTACTTGATAGATCCTTTCATAGAGGTTTAAACAAAATACTTCTAATACAACATGTGACCTTTCGGTGGATTAAGCTTACGGGCCTTGTGCTAAAATTTCTGGTCATTGATTTACACAGTGTGGATTGTTACTTTGCTAGAAAGGAAAATCATACTGGGTGCCAGTGGCTCATACCTGTAATCCTAGCAACTCTGGAGGATGAGATCTGAGGATCATGGATCAAAGTCAGCCCAGGCAGGAGAGTCTGTGAGACTGTTTTTTTGTTTTCTTCCATGAGATTCTTATCCTCAATTAACCACCGAAAAAACAAAAAACAAAAAACCAGAAGTGGAGTTGTGGCTCAAAGTGGTAGAGTACTAGTCTTGAGCAAAAGAGTGACAGTGCCCAGGTCAAATTCAAACCCCACAACCAAAAAAAAAAAAAAAAAAGCAAAATCATTTCTAATTTCTAGAGAATTTTCTAAACACTTATGAGCATTTGCCCACCTTACATGACAGAAGGTATTAAACAGAAGTTTCTGATCATGACATCTGCTTCAGCTTGGTGAGTTAGTCTAGCACCAGATCACTTAATTACAGGGACAACAAAATAAATGCCATACCATAAAGCAAGACCCATAGTTACGCTACACTTTTAATGAGCCTTGGATATAAATATTGTGCAGAGGTGGCAGACATGAAGGAAGTTCTTCTTTGTCTGAGTAAGGTCTGTCTTCTTTAAATGTGAGGCAGCTGTTGGAAAGAGGTAGCTTTGTACCTGAACCAGGTTATATATTAGTCTTGAGAGCAACATCAAAAGATTGAGGTTAGATTGCTCTTTTCCATTTTGACCATCCTCTGTCTCATGAGGAAAATCCCAGTGATCGCCCTGGAGAAGCAGATAAACGTTAAAGTCCAGAGCCAGCTCTGCCTGGAATGTGACAACATGGCTGTCTTTCCTTGTGCCTTCTGTGTGGGCATAAGGCCTAGATCTATGGCATGAAAGGAGTCTCCCCCACTCATATTTTAAAACTATAATTAAGAAAGAAATGCTGTAGTTATTTATGGTGCACAACTTGATATGTGTGCACATTGTGAAATGATTAAATCGATCTAGCATATTCATACACTCTCCTACTTTTGGTGGTGATTACATTTGAAGATTTACTCTCAGCAATTTTTGGTGACTACATTTGAAGATTTATGCTCATCAATTTTTAATTATGTATCGCAGTACTGTTATCAACCATGGTTACTAAGCTGCAAAGATGATCTCCAGAAATTTAGCTGTCCTGTCTAAGTGAATATTTGTACCTTTCAACCAATGCCTTCTCATTCTATCTTCCCATCCAACAACTTTGTACATGATCTGCCATTGTTCTCCCCGCTTCCACGAATGTGACTTCTTTAGGATTCCACATATAAGTTACTATCTTTCTCTGTCTGTTTAAGTTCACCCCAGGTTCACTCATGTTATTAAAATATTCAGTTGTGAATCTGAGTGTGTGAGCACATTCCTGGGGTCCAGCTACTTGGGAAGTAGATATAGAAAGATCACACTGGAGACAAATAATGCAAGATGCTCTCTTCAGAACCAAACCGAGGCAACAGGCTTGGGTGCACAGCTTGTGAGCTCAGTGCCCAGTGTCCTTAGGGATGAGCTCATTTATACTCTCAGAACAGTGAACAAGGCTGTCCTCATTTGCTACCCACTGCAAACTTGTCCACCTGACTCATTAATAACACTCATTAATAACATGTGTTTCATGCTGGTTTTAATTCACACTTCCCTGATAGTGATATTGATCCCTTGTCCATACACCCATTGGCCTTTAGGTTGGTTTTAAAAATGCTGAAATAAAAACGGGCTTTCACAACTTAGATCCCTCTCCTTCTCTGTTAATGTATCCATCCTCGCTCAGTGTCTTCTATTGTTCTCCCAGCTAGCACGGCCAACAGAGCCCATGGAAGGAGCAAATCGCTCTGTGGTGTCAGAGTTTGTGTTCCTGGGGCTCGCCGGCTCCTGGGGTCTCCAGCTGCCGCTCTTCCTCTTCTCCTCCGTGCTGTATGTGGCCAGCATGGCAGGGAACGCCCTCGCTGTCCTTGCGGTGGCCTTGGACTCTCACTTGCACTCCCCTATGTACTTCCTGTTGGCCAACCTCTCCTTCATTGACTTGGGTGTGTCTTCTGTCACTTCCCCCAAGATGATCTGCGACCTTTTCAGAAGACACAAGGTCATCTCCTTCAGAGGCTGTGTCGCTCAGGTCTTCTTCATCCATGTCATTGGTGGTGTGGAGATGGTGCTGCTCATGGCCATGGCCTTTGACCGGTACGTGGCCATCTGCCGGCCCCTGCACTACCTGACCATCATGAGCCCCCGGCTGTGTGCCTGCTTTCTAGGGGCCGCCTGGGTGGTGGGCCTTGTGCACTCAGCGGTGCAGCTGGCTTTTGTAGTGAATTTGCCTTTCTGTGGTCCTAATGTGCTGGACAGCTTTTACTGTGACCTTCCTCGGCTCATCAAACTCGCCTGCACAGACACCCACCGACTGGAACTCATGGTCTCAGCCAACAGCGGCTTCATCTCCGTGGGCACCTTCCTCATCCTGATGGCTTCCTACGCTGTCATCATAGTCACGGTCCAGAAGCAGGCGTCGGCCGGCTCTGCCAAGGCCCTGTCCACACTGTCAGCTCACATCACGGTGGTCATCTTGTTCTTTGGCCCTCTGATGTTCTTCTACACGTGGCCAAGTTCCTCCACACACCTGGATAAGTTTCTGGCCATATTTGATGCCCTTGTCACTCCTTTTCTGAATCCTATCATCTACACACTCAGGAATCAAGAGATGAAGGTGGCCATGAGGAGAGCCTGCAGACAGCTGCTGCGTTACAGGAAGATCTCTTAAGTGACCTTGTGACCATCGTCACTGAGCAAGGGAGTTCACTGCATGTCAAACTCAGGGCTATTCTTTCTTTTCCTCCCTTGATTTGATTACCTACACTTCTATTTGGGAGGGAAGAAAAATACCTTCAGAAAACAAAGATGGAGTTACAAATGAAGTATTTATAAAGCTTATAATAATACCAAATTTTAATTTCTATGGAATAGTATTTATATGTAATAAACTCTTAAGCATACTGAAGACAAAAAACTTATTTTAAGTCCTTCAAAAAGGAAATATTTTCTCCCTCTTGCATGTTTTTAAAAGCAATTTATCTTACATTCAAGAATGTCTGCAGTACTTCATGAGGGTATTTATAATGGGTTATATATAAAGGGATATTGAACTAGGTCACCTATCTATCTCTGCAGCTAGCACACATTCTTTCCCTTTTTGGGTGTGATTTGTGCAAGCTCAGATAGCCTAGGACTTTCTTTCCATATATATATATATAATGTGTCTTTGAATAGAAGCTTCATGAGTCCTGTTTTGGACTACCAAAGAAAATCTAATAAAATAGAATATCCTGCCTGATTGATAAATCATTTGATTTCCACTTTTCTTTTCTTTCTCCCCCTTCCTTCAGCAAAAAAGCTCAGGGACAAGCCACGTACCAGCGGGTCACACCTGTAATCCTAGCTACTCAGGAGGCTGAGATCTGAGAATTGTGGTTCAAAGCTAGCCCAGGCAGAAAACTCCATGAGACTGTTTTTCTTTTCTTTCCTTTCCTTTTTTTGTCAGTCGTGGGGCTTGAACTCTGGGCTTGGGCACTATCCCTCAGCTCTTCAGCTCAAGGCGAGCGCTCTACCGCTTGAGCTATAGTGTCACTTCCGGTTTTCTAGTGGTTTATTGGACTGGTACAAATAATAATAATAACAATAATAATAGCAACAACCAGTGCAAAAGACAGAAAGGCTGGCAGTGTGGCTCATTGGTAGAGTGCCTGCCTTGCTAGCAGGAAGCTTGTGTTCAAACCTCAGTACTGCAAAGAAATAATAACTCTTAATACTGAGTGCCAAATAGATCGATTCAAAAGCTCTACCCATTAGGCTCATAAGGTAAATCCTGTAACTGCTTTTTTTTTTTTTTTGTATGTCATGGGGCTTGAACTCTGGGCCTGGGCGCTGTTTCTCAGCTCTTCAGCTCAAGGCCAGTGGTCTACCACTTGAGCCACAGTGCCACTTCCAGTTTTCTGGTGGTTCATTGGAGGTCAATCTCACGGAGTTTCCTGCCAGGGCTGGCTTTGAACTGTGAGCCTCAGATCTCAGTCTCCTGAGTAGCTAGGATGACAGGCGTGAGCCACCGACTCTCTGCACTGTTCTTTTTTTATGAGAGCTTTTTTTATTTTATTATTCTATCCCATTTAATTTTTTTTCTAGGAACACAGTTAGCAATGCATTGAATTTATTTTACAAGCCATCAGTAGACCACACTGAAGTTTAAAAATACTGCATTTGATCATAGACCAATTTGAATTTTGTTAAGAATCAGAAGCTGGGAGACTATTTTTAATAATAACCAAAAATTCTTCCTTTTCTTTCTGTGTCCTGATTTTTCCAACAATGGAAAATCAATCTCAATCTCTGTTTCTCTCTGGGTGTCCTTTTCATACACTTTTAAATGATACCAACCTAGGTCCTAGTGAGTGTTGTCATTCAAGAGCTCTCTAGTTCAGATTCACTTTTGTAATATTTATAATATTAACAGTGCACAAAAATTGTAATATGGAGTCTAATCACCTTTACAAATAGTTAAAGTTAGCTACATTATTAGGAATAAAGTTTTCAAACTGTGATACCAAATTCCCTCCTCTTTCTTTCCTTCCCCAATTAGGAATTTAAGAATGTGATGCAAAAAGGTGCTTTTCTCATTGGAACAGAGCTCTGAGAGAACATGTTGCTTTATGCTGGACTCTAGACTTCGCGTTGCTCTGTCTTGGCCAGCACTGTCTTTGTGAGCCCACTGCTGTTCATGCTCTAGACACAGAGCTGACACACACCTCCACCATGTTGAAGCCTCACTGGATCTTCACCACCTGAATTACCAGCCAGACCAAAGAACTACGTCTTTGGAAGAATGAGCACCACACAAAGGAATTCTATGCTTCCATCAGAAAGAATAGCATCGCCCCATTTGTAAGGAAAGAGAAAGACTTGAAATAAGTGAAGTAAGCCAGACCCAATGAAACATAGATCCCATGGTTTCCCCTCATTTGTAATAATTCGTGTATGTCTAGGATAGTCCTAGAAGAGTACCACAATAGCCCTATAGCTATGTGCATATGAGATATAAGATGATGCTAAGCAGAATGAGCTCCAAGATAAAGAAACAAGAGGTTTTACTTTGTTGCTGTGGTTTTTAAAGTACTATGTGAAGTTACTTCTTTTGACTTTAGTTTTTTTCCCCTGTGGTTTATCCCCTGTTGTCACTGTATTTGTTTTGGTGGCCTATGTCTTGTATAAATATTTGTCTGAATTAGGGAAGGGAAGGAAAACAACAAAATGGTGAGACAAAGGACAATGGGGAACAAATGCAACAGTGACACCAATGAGACAACATGTTGGAAATGATCTTTACAATTTGGGGGAGATGGAAGGTAAGTGGGAGAAAAACGAGGGAAGGGTAGCAAGTTTTGACAGGAAATGTACTCGCTACTTTACATATATCTGTAAATCACCTCTGTACATCACCTTGACAATATTTTTTAAAAAACAGGTGAAAGAATAAACCAAAAAAATAGTTCATCCTGAGAAATATGTGCCTGAAACTCGAGACCATTCAGACCTCAGTACATGCTCAATTTTCCCTAGACATACAAATTGGGCACAGGAAGAGATTAACAACTGATAATGAAGAACAATACTGATAACATACTGTAATAATAGTTTCGTGAGCCGGGCGCATAAGGCTCATGCCTGTAATCCTAGCTACTCAGGAGGCTGAGATCTGAGGATCGCGGTTCAAAGCCAGCCCGGGCAGGAGAGACCATG
>NW_012267239.1:12579444-12581439 GCF_000151885.1 Dipodomys ordii | reverse complement strand
GGTTCAAAGCCAGCCCGGGCAGGAGAGACCATGAGACTCCTATCTCCAATAAACCACCAGAAAACTGGAAGTGGCGCAGTAGCTCAAGTGGTAGAGTGCTTGCCTTGAGCTGAAGAGCTGAGGGACAGCGCCCAGGCCCAGAGTTCAAACCCCACGGCCGACAAAAAAAAATAAAAAGAAATAGTTTCGTGAATGTGGTCTTTTTGTGTATTTCTAAGACTTTCTATACAATATTTTCAGAGTACACTTAATTGTGGATAACTGAACCCAAGAAAAAGAAAACTAGCCAGGCACCAGTGGCTCATGCCTGTAACCCTAGCTACTCAGGAGTCTGAGATCTGAGGATTGTGGTTCAAGGGCAGCCAAGGCAGGAAAGACATGAAATTCTTATCTCCAATTAACCACCAGAAGGCCAGAAGTGGCACTGTCGCTCAAGGGATAGAGCACTACCCTTGAGCTGAAGATTTGAGGGACAGTGCTCAGGCCCAGAGTTCAAGCCCCACGACCAACCAAAAAAAGAAAAGAAAAGAAAAAGAAAACTGTAGGAGAAAGGGGATTCTCTAACATATTTCTAGATGCATAGTTAAGAGACATACAGCCATAAAGTAGTCCTGAACTAAGTCATTATGCTTGTGAAAAATTACCTGTAACTGCGCTGAGTGCTGCAGCTGAAATCCATAGTTCCCAATGTTACTACATCACATGAATGCTTTCAGAGAAAACACTGGAGGGCAGAGGGAATCAATGCAAACTCCATCACACACTGACATCTCGATCATACACTGTCAACTCCATCACACACTGACACCTCCATCACACACTGTCATCTCCATCACACACTGTCATCTCCATCACACACTGTCATCTCCATCACACACTGACACCTCCATCACACACTGTCATCTCCATCACACACCGTCATCTCCATCACACACCGTCATCTCCATCACACACTGACATCTCCATCACACACCGACATCTCCATCACACACTGTCATCTCCATCACACACTGTCATCTCCATCACACACCGACACCTCCATCACACACTGACACCTCCATCACACACCGTCATCTCCATCACACACCGACATCTCCATCACACACTGACACCTCCATCACACACTGACACCTCCATCACACACTGACACCTCCATCACACACTGACATCTCCATCACACACTGACATCTCCATCACACACTATCATCTCCATCACACACTGTCATCTCCATCACACACTGACACCTCCATCACACACTGACACCTCCATCACACACTGACACCTCCATCACACACTGACACCTCCATCACACACTGTCATCTCCATCACACACTGACACCTCCATCACACACCGACATCTCCATCACACACCGACATCTCCATCACACACTGACATCTCCATCACACACTGACATCTCCATCACACACCAACATCTCCATCACACACCGACATCTCCATCACACACCGACATCTCCATCACACACTGACACCTCCATCACACACTGACACCTCCATCACACACTGACATCCCTATCAAGGCCTCACTGATATCTCCATCTTGGCTGCCCCACCTCGCAAGTGACTCTCAGGTCACTGGTTAGTCTAAGGCACATGCTGGACTTGAACCTAAACATACCCAGTGCCCAGAGGTCAACAAGCCTTTATTTTTTGCTGTTGCTTCGTTGTTGCTCTGCTTATAGTGAGAACCATTTGTGGTCCTTTTTTTGTGGGGTTTAGGGGTTTAAGACTCTTGTTTTCTATACAAGACCACTGTTCCACCAATTACAACATGCGTTCTCTTTTTAAGAAAGTGTTCCAGGGCTGGGAAGGTGGCTCAGTGGTAGAGTGCTTACCTTGCATGCATGAGGCCCTGGGTTTGGTTTTTCAGCACCACATAAGCAGAAAAAGCCAGAAGTGGCACTGTGGCTCAAGTGGTAGAGCGCTAGCCTTGAGCTGAAGAGCTGAGGGACAGCGCCCAGGCCCAGAGTTCAGG
>NW_012267239.1:12567039-12569964 GCF_000151885.1 Dipodomys ordii | reverse complement strand
AGAACCCCCTCCCCCTGCGCACAGCGGGGCTCCCTACCCCCTCCCCCTGCGCACAGCGGGGCTCCCCTGCCCCCTCCCCCTGCGCACAGCGGGGCTCCCTGCCCCCTCCCCCTGCGCACAGCAGGGCTCCCCTGCTCCCCTCATCCTTCTCTCGGGTTTTCTTCCCAGGTTCTGTTCTTTCCTGAAGGCACTTGTTCCAACAAGAAGGCTTTGCTTAAGTTCAAACCAGGTACTGGAAAGGCTGGTGGGAGGGAAGGCTGTGGGAAGGGAGTCTGGGCTCAGGGAGGAATAACGGATAATAGGGTCCCAGGGAGAAGGAGGGACAGAGAACCCCTGCCTAGTGTTGGCAATTGAGGAGTCAGAAAACTACAAATGGGAGTTGGGGACTGGTGGCTCATACCTGCAATCCTAGCTACTGAGGAAGCTGCCACCTTAGGATCGCAGTTCAGACCCAGCCCAAACAGGAAAGTCCAATTAACCACGGAAAAAGCTGGAAGTGGCGCTGTGGCTCAAGTAGGAGACCACTAACCTGAGTAAAAGGGGCTCAGGGACAACGCCCAGGCCCTGAGTTCAAGCCCCAGGACCAGCAGAAAAAGAAAAAGGAAAAAAAACTACAAATGAGTGGCATGCAGCCAGAATCCTGTTGTGAGCTGCCCCCTCTCTCCTGCTGTGCACTCACCGCTGTCTGGGGTGGGGTGGGACAGGGGCCTTCATCGCAGGGGTGCCTGTGCAGCCTGTCCTCATCCGTTACCCCAACAGTGTGGTAAGTCTTAGTCCAAGAAAGGGAGGAGTATGTGCCCACACCAGTGGGAATAAGTGGGAGCCTTTGGGCCTCCCTGGGCAGGGGGTAGATGGTAATGCCCTGTCCCTGTGAGGGGGGGTAGATGGGTAATGACCTGTCCCTGTGAGGGGGGTAAATGGTAATGACCTGTCCCTGTGAGGGGGGGTAGATGGTAATGCCCTGTCCCTGTGAGGGGGGGTAAAAGGTAATGACCTGTCCCTGTGAGGGGGGTAAATGGTAATGACCTGTCCCTGTGAGGGGGGGGGTAGATGGGTAATGACCTGTCCCTGTGAGGGGGGGTAGATGGGTAATGACCTGTCCCTGTGGGGGGGGTAGATGGGTAATGACCTGTCCTTGTGAGGGGGGGGTAGATGGCTAATGACCTGTCCCTGAGGGGAGGTGTAGGGGGTAGGGGGGTGTAGATGGATAATGAACTGTGCCCCCCACCCCTCCCTCTGCTTTTCCCCTAGGACACTACCAGCTGGGCATGGAGAGGCCCCGGAGTGTGAGTTCTGGGTCCTGAGTGAGGTTGGGCAGCGAGGTCCATCAGCGAACTCCTCGCCCAAATTCTGATATGCAGAAGGGATACATGGTCTTTCTCAGGGCCTCTGGTGGAGAAACCCACTTCCCAGTGATCTAGCACAGCCTGGCTCTCCACCCGCCGTTCCTACTGCAGCCATGGCTTCTCCACGTTCCCTGTGTGGCGTACCCTCGGCTGCCCCTTTGGGAAAGCCACCAGCCTTGGCAAGCCTTGACTCTTTGCCTCCCTCTGCTGTACCCCTGCTACACTTCCCTCTTTCCACACTTCTGGTCTTTCTCATAGTCTCCCAAGTGTGTATGCACTCAACATGGCCAGGAATGTGGCTAGGGTCCATGTTTGAATCATGGGCAGAACTTCTGCTGTCTCTTAGAACAGGAAGAGCCCATGCTTAGAGATGGGTGCACATGACAGTCTGTCCCCCGCTTAGTGGCTGGTGAACATGGTGGTCTGTCTCCTCTTAGACTCAAAGTCCTCTGGCTCACAGCAGCCCAGCCCTGCAGCTTCGTGGATGTGGAGGTATGGCCGTGGTTGTGAGGTGGGAGAAGTGCGTCACAGGTCCCCAGAGCTTCGGGGAACGCGGGGGTGGGCACTCATCTTCCAGGTTCTATTTCAGTTCCTCCCCGTGTACCAGCCCAGCCCCGAAGAGAGCAGAGACCCCACCCTGTATGCCAACAATGTCCAGAGGGTCATGGCACAGTGAGTGCACCACAGAGCATTTCCTGGAGCAGACAAAAGGCCAGAGAGCAAAGATAAGGCAGGAGAAGGAGGGGGCGGGGGAGGGAACCACTGAAAAGGAGGAAAGGTAAAGGTGCCTGAGCTGTCCTAGGCAGAGGCCTGAGCCTCTGATGCATACTCAGAAGCGTCTTCTGCTCCCTTCCCCTGTCTCCATTCTTTGTCTTCTAGAGCTCTGGGCATTCCAGCCACTGAATGTGAGTTTGTAGGGAGCTTGCCTGTGGTTGTGGTAGGTCGGCTGAAGGTAGCATTGGAGCCACAGCTCTGGGAACTGGGCAAGGTGCTTCGGAAGGCTGGGTAAGTGGCTTCAGAGATGAGGGCATCACAAATTGAGAAAATAAGTGGAGGGAGGGTGCGAAGTAGAAGAAGGAAATTCTTACTTTATTGTTGTTTTAGCGGTGATATACAGCAGGGTTAAAAAAAGGGGGGGACAGCCATACTAAAGCTACCAGCACAACTATGTTACAGCATTATTTACCATAGCTAAAATATGGAACCAACCCAGATGCCCCTCAGTAGAGGAATGGATCAAGAAAATGTGGTATATATACACGATGGAATTCTATGCCTCCATCAGAAAGAATGACATTGCCGCATCTGTTACGAAATGGAAAGACTTGAAAAAATTATATTAAGTGAAGTAAGCCAGGCCCAAGGAAACATAGGTCCCATGGTTTCCCTTATTTGCAATTACTAGTATACGTCTGAGACAAGCAGAAAAGGTCAGATAAGTTGATGTTAGGTGAAATGAACCCCAAGATAAGGATTCAAATGTTTTTTTCTTTCTTGCAATTGTTTCTAACACATTTATAAGATGATTTCTTTGTTGCTTTCTATGTCCCTCCCCCATGATATAACCCCTGTTTTCACT
>NW_012267239.1:12563974-12566989 GCF_000151885.1 Dipodomys ordii | reverse complement strand
AGAAGTGGCACTGTGGCTCAAGTGGTAGAGCGCTAGCCTTGAGCTGAAGAGCTGAGGGACAGCGCCCAGGCCCAGAGTTCAGGCCCCACGACCAACAAAAAGAAAAAAAAAAAGACAAAAATGTGTTCCAAACCTGGTTTCACTGTTGGCAAAGAACCATCTAGGGCTTGCTCACTGCCTTGGGGCCCACACTCCACAGCCATGCAGCAGGTCTGTGCCCTGCATTACCCCCGACCTCTCCCGGGACAGCACCTGAGTCCTCCTCCCCAGCTTTGGCTCCATTCCTTCAGCATGGCTGGCACCCACAGAGCCATTTCCATGAGCAGTTCAGAGCCTGTG
Organism: Dipodomys ordii; assembly: GCF_000151885.1. Classification (NCBI taxonomy): domain Eukaryota; kingdom Metazoa; phylum Chordata; class Mammalia; order Rodentia; family Heteromyidae; genus Dipodomys; species Dipodomys ordii. The sequence continues at coordinate 12,566,650 of NW_012267239.1, read as the reverse complement.
CTTGAGAATCTTCTTCTCACGAGGGGAGAACTTGAACACCTCCCTACCCTCAGCTTCAGGGGCCTCTGCAAACCTAGATCACCAATTCCACACCATCAAGCTGCTGTGGGTGTTCATCTGGATAACTTGTGAAGAGCACCTAGCTCCGCTTGGCCATTACTGTGTTCTTTTATGACAAATAAATGTATTTACACATTGTGTTTATGTGGTACCAAGGAATCAAACCCAGGGTGTCATCTAGGCAAGCCCTCTCCCACTAAGCCACGTTCCTTGCCCAGCAGCACTGCTTGGTAACAAATGTATTCTCATTAGTATGGTCACTCTCCATAGTCCTACCTGCAGACCCTGCCTACTCCAGGGGAGACCAGCCTTGGGCTAGGGCCAGAACCCAGGGCTTCTACCCTGCTAGGCATATTCTGCCCCAAGCCAAGCCCCTAGTCCTTTTCTGTTTGTTTTGCATTTGAGCAGGTTCTCATCACCTTTACCTGGACTGGCCTCACACTCCTGCCTTCCTGTCTCTCTATCTGGAGTAGCTACAATTACAGGCATGTGCCAGCACATGCAGCTGTAGCACAATTTCTGACCCCGGCATAGTGATTGTCACCAAAGTAGCCTGGCTGCTTTTCAGCAAGTAGGTGTGGCCACTGTATTCATAGCAAAGCAGGAATTTGCTCTTAAGAGAGCTGTGGGGTGATTTGGGTAGAGTGCAACTGCCACCTAGTGTCACTTTTGAGAATGACCAACAGTCAATATGGCATAGGGGTTCGTCTGTGAGTGACAAGTGGTCAGCAAAGCATGGGGGAGAGACTAAGACCACTTGGAATCCCACCAACACCATTGCAAAAACAAAGAGCAATGCCAGGCCCTGAGCTGACACAAGAGTTCCGCTCCTTTCCTCCATCTGCATACTCGGGAGAGGCACTGGATTGTGTCCTTGGCACATCCACATTTCTTACGGATGAAGCTGGCGTCAGAGCATGCTCTTTGGGGTGTGAGAACTAGCTAAGCTTTCAGCAATGAGCCTCAGGTTAGCATCCCGGGCAGGCTCAGTGCAGAGCCTCGGGGGCTGCTCCCTGCAGACTAGACCTGAAGAGCCAGGGGAGGAGCGCATGCTGGGCCGGAGAGCTGGGCAGTAGCGAGGCTCACACAGGCTATGGAGAGGAGCGAGTGAAGGTAACAGAACAGAGACCCAGCTGGGCACTGGTGGCTCACGCCTGTCATCCTAGTTACTCAGGAGGCTGAGATCTGAGGATTGTGGCTCAAAGCCAGCCTGGGCAGGAAAGTCCATGAGACTCTTATCTCCAATGAACCACCAGAAAACCGGAAGTGGTGCTATAACTCAAGTGTTAGGACAATGTCCAGGCCCAGAGTTCAAGACCCATGACTGACAAGAAAGAAGGAAAGAAAGAAAGAAGGAAGGAAAGAAAGAAAGGAAGGAAGCACTCAGGCCCTGAGTTCAAGACCCAGGACTAGCACACCGGCGAGCACATGTGTGTGTATGCGCGCACACACAGACACAGAATCTATTATTTTACAGCTGGAGGTATAAGCCAGGTGCAGTATAATTGCCTAGAATACACCAGGTCCTCCTGGTCTAAATTCCCAACACTGAGGAAAAACTTGTATTTCTAGATTTATTTTTAATTATTATTGTCTACAGGCATTTAAAATGATAATAATTGTTTTTAGAATACTAGAGCCAACCATCAGCTTCATTTATCCTCTGAGGCTCTCGCAAGTAGCATTAGAAAGTGGTCAACTCTCCTTCCATTAGCATTACCAATATTTATACATTTACGCCACTTCTTGTATTTTTGTCCCAATCAGACATCAAATCGTCTGATTTATTTTATAAAAGATTATAGAACAGCCTGGACTAAAAAACTAAAATGTGTTAGGCCTCTTAGCAGCCTTAGCTGCCTTAGCAGCTGAGTAACTCACCTATATGTACAGCTCTGGAAGATGGAAGTCCAGCGACGGAAATGGCATCTAATCCAGGCTCCTCTTGGCTCCTCGCCAGGCTTCCCGTTTTGTGTTTTGTTTTTGTTTTTGCCAGGGCCTTGTGCTTCTTTGGCTGGCACTCTACCACTTGAGCCACCCCTCCAGCCTAGCTTTTTGCTGGTTGTTATTGCTCAAGACCAGGGCTGGCTCTCTACCAGTTAAGCCATGCCTCCAGCCCCGTCATAATTTTAAATTCGGAATAACGTATAGATTTTGCTGAGACCTCCATGCAGGAATACCCTGGAGCGCCTCCCCCGCCGCCCAGCCCCACACACACCCTGCTTCTCTCCTGTAGCTACCCTGCACCCCTACAAGGGAAGCCCGGGCGGGGAGCTGGCCAGGCCCGGCCTGGCGCCCAAGGCCTTCACCTTCTTTTGCTCTGGACCTTGGCATCAGGGCCTGGGGCTCGGCTGCGAACCTCTGCCTAGGCCACACTCGGGACCGCCTGCGCGGGTTGGCTTCGGGACGGGCGGGGATCCTCCTTGAGGGGCTTTAATCCGCCTTCGCCAGAGGCGCGGACGCAACCGGGGAGCCGGCCAGGACAGCCCTGACCGAGGACGAGCCCGGGCACCGAGACCCGGCTCTGGCCGATCCGAGATGGGCAGCGGCCGCACGGGCGTGGGCAGCTCGGGCACTGCTCGCCGCTGTCCCAAAGCCTCCTCCCGGAGGACGGAG
>NW_012267239.1:12535434-12553114 GCF_000151885.1 Dipodomys ordii | reverse complement strand
GAAGGGAAAAAAAATTGTTTAAATAGGGATACAGGTGGACCCATTGTAACAATGAGATGTACAAGACGTTATGTAGAAAAATGAACTTTATAACTTTGGCCTGGGGGGGGGCTGGGAAGGTAGCTCAGTGGTAAAGTGCTTGCCTTGCATGCCTGAGGCCCTGGGTTCGATTCCTTAGCATACCACATAAGCAAAAAGAAAAAAGTCAGAAGTGGCGCTGTGGTTCAAGTGGTAGAGCGCTAGCCTTGAGCTGAAGAGCTGAGGGACAGCGCCCAGGCCCAGAGTTCAGGCCCCATTACCGGACCCAAAAAAAACCGAAAAAACAAAAAACAAAAAAACTTTGGCCTGGGATGTGGGGGGGGGGAGGGGAGATGGGAAGGGGAAATGAGGAGGCAACAATGCTTGATAAGAAATGTACTCATTACTTTGCCCATGTAATTGTAGTCCCTCTGTACGGTATTTTCACAATTAAAAAAAGGGGGGGGGCAGAGTATGGTAGTACATACCTGTAGTCTCAACATAGGAAGATCACAAATTCAAAGCTAGCCTGTGGCCTGTGCTGTGTACTAAGACTGTCCTTCAAGAGACACAGAGAAGGCGGGGGGGGGGCGGAGAGGGAGAGGGAAAAAGAAGAGAGAGGAGGTTGTTGTTTTTTAAGGTAAAAGAGAGGACATTCACCTAGCATCGATGGCTCACACCTGTAATCCTAGCTACTCAGGAGGCTGAGATCTGAGGTTCATGGTTCAAAGCCAGCCAGGGCAGGAAAGTCCGTGAGACTCTTATCTCCAATTAACTACCAGAAAACTGGAAGTGGCGCTGTGGCTCAAGTGGTAGAGTATTAGTCTTGAGCTGAAGAGCTGAGGGACAGCGCCCAGGCCCAGAGTTCAAGCCCCATGACGGAGGAAGGAAGGAAGGAAGGAAGGGAAAGAAAGGAAGAAAGGAGGACATTCACTAGTTGGTGAATAATCCGATACTTGGAGGTACTGGCAAGAGGACTGCAGTTCAAGTCCAAACTACAAAGTTAGCCAAGACCTATCTCAAAAGCCAAATACAAATAAAAGGACTCTGGCTCAAATGGTAGAGTGCCTGCTAGCATGCACAGTCTCCATACCAGAACAAAAAGAGCAGGAAAATGAAGGGTGTGCCGTGTAGGGAAGAAGAGTGCAAAGGGGGGGGGGCTCAGCATTCTCCCAGAGATGCAGCCGTTGAGAGGCTGGGGAGGGGCCTGGTGCTCGTCCAGCCTTGGTGAAGCTCTGGGTTCTATCCCCAGCACCACCACGGGAAAAACTAAACTAGGCAGCTAACCCTATGCCGTTTATCCTGGTGTGGTGCCAGGGCCCTGTTGTGTGGGGCATCTGGAGGACACTGAGCTCTGAGCCTTCAACCCCTGCCTTGCAGGCTGTCCCCTGGCTGTGTGGATGCGGGAGCAGAGCCGGGCAGGAGCCGGATGATCAGCCAGGGGGAGTTCGCCAGGCAGCTGCAGCTCTCGGACCCCCAGACAGTGGCTGGTGCCTTCAGCTACTTCCAGCAGGTAAAGAGAGCAGAGCGGAGCTCAGAGCCAGGACGCACTCCAGGCTAGCCTGCCTCTGAGTTCCCTGGCATCCTGTTGGCCACCCAGCCGAGTGTGTGCTAGACAACTTCTCCACATATCCCGAGCACTGTGATCACAGAGGAGGAAAAGGGAAGGGCCCATCGGTGAGCCCCATCAGTTTCTGATGCCACTTTAGGCACTGGCAAAGCTGAGAACTCGGAGAGGTGTAGGACACAGAGTGAGTCTCAGGAGTCAGGTGGGCGAGGTGGGGGAGCGGTGTGGAAGAATCACTTCTGCACCAGTTAGACCTGGAGAATGGGAGACCCACAAGTATTTGGAATACTTGGGCAGATTTCTTTTTTGCATATTCTGTAGCTTCTCTAAGCGATTTCCTCAGCTGACTCAAGAACCTTGGCAAACTGTATTTCCTGTGATGTAACTGTATTTCCCAGGTTAAGTATAATTCTTGTTATTTTTTTGTTTTTCCTTCTTTTGGAAGGAGGGTTCTCATGATGCCCAGGCTAGTGTACAGTCTGAGGCTCAGGGTCTTCCTACTCAGCCTACTGAGGTGCTGAGACTACACGCGTAGACTACACAACCAACTTGTAACAGCCAACATTAGTTACAGGGCGCTTCCTCCTCCACTCTCCTAGGGCCAGGGATCAAACCCAGGACCTCGAACATGTTAAGTGTTGCACCACTGAGCTATTCCCTAGTCTCCCTAAAGGCACTTTTCTCAAGATGCACTGTGGCTGTCAACATCCTCTCAAGGATGCTAGAGAGATAGAGTGCATCCTGATGCACTCACACCAGTAATCCCAGGAGAGATCTTATGCTTGTGTATGGGTGCATATGTGTGCATGTACACACACACACACACACACACATCTACACCTGTAATCCCAACACTTGAAGGAATGTCAAGTTAGAGGCCAGACTGGGCTGCATAAAACCTGCTCCAGAGCAGCAGTGTGGAGTCCTTGGGCAGCTGGTACAACAGGAATCCCACTGGAATTTGAATTTTCTGTAAGAAATTAGGCCATTGCCCCCCCCCCCACCTCCTTGGATTTTGCTGGGCCAGTTCTCCCATAGAGGCTGTCGTGAGAGAACCAGTCTGTCCAGCTTAGGGACCAGAAATGCCCTCCTCTGGTATGTCAGAAATCTGATAGTAACTTCAGAATTCCCCAGGACTGGGTTCTGAGCAGAGTGGTCACAAGGTCACGCCTGCTGAGAGGAGCCGCTGAGAGAGACCACAAGGGAAGAGGAGGTTTTGAGGCTCCCTGGTAACTGGTTTTCCTTTGACCCTGCAGGATGCCAAGGGTTTGGTGGACTTCCGAAATGTGGCTTTGGCACTAGCGGCTCTGGACGGTGGCAGGAGCCTGGAGGAGCTGACTCGTCTGGCCTTCGAGGTACCCGGGGTCAGTGGACGTCCACCCCACGGACGTCTGTGGGGTGTCATTCCCCGTGGCTGTAGTCAGCAGCGCCTCGTGTCCTGCCAGTGCCACACAGTCTTGGGTTGCACCCAGCATCGCTGTGTGGAGGCGGAGGTGGGAACCAGCGGGTGGAAGCTTCCAGTTCTCCTGCAGAGAAGGTCCCACAGGTCCGAGCGTGCCAGTGGAAGAGTAGGAGCCTGTGGAAGCTGTGCACCTGACTGGCATCCTTGTCTTGCCCAAGCTGTTTGCTGAGGAGCAGGCAGAGGGATCCGGTCGCCTGCTGTGTAAAGACGGCTTCAGCACCATCCTGCACCTGCTGTTGGGCTCACCCCACCCTGCTGCTGCGATGCTGCATGCTGAGCTCTGCCGGCCAGGACCCGGCCGTGGCCTCTCCCTCTGTGAGTCGCTGCTCAGCCATGGGAATCAGAAAGTACCAGGTTAGGAGGGAGCAAGGGTGAGGCCCGTGCCAGGGCACAGGGTCTCTACGAGGTAAATTTGGAAAGGAGGTAGAACACAAACCTGGACTTGAGAAGGCAGACAGCTGAGAGGAGCCAGGCTCTGTCTGAAAGGGCAATCACCCTTTTCTTCATTCTTGGGCCCTTTCACCTCTTTTCTCACTCTTTATCCAGATGAGTTCCAGAAGTTTTCCCTTCACGACCCTCTCTATGGGAAGCTCTTCAGTACCTACCTGCGCCCCCCCCACAAGCCTCACAGCATCTCCCAGATACCAAACACCTCGACCCCGGGCAGCCCCACGGCGCTGGCCAACAGGACTCTGCAAGCACCCAAGCCCAAGGGCGACTGATCGCCTGGGCCTCCCCCCTGCGCCCCGGCCTTCCCTCCCCCACCACGTGCCTGGGCCTGCCCCGTGTGCCCATGCCTCCTGCCCACCCCACTCTCGCGTGCGCACCTGGGCCTCTCGCGCCTCCTCCCTCAGCTCAGATCCAGCCCCGCACTCAGGACAGCGCTGGGGACCGCCCTACGCCTCAGTCCCATCTCTGCTCTGGTTTGCTTTTTGTTATCAATGTTTATTTTAAGTTGGTTTTAATTTTTGTAAGAAACTATTTTATATATAAATATATATATATCTATTTAAAAAATGGGTTCAGTGACATTGATATTAGTTTGGAGGGAAAGGAATGAACAGCTGTGGGGTGCTCAGTGGAGATCTGAGAAAGTTCCAGAGGCCAGTGTCAGGCAACTGCAGGGTGAGTTCTCAGCTCTGGGATGGAAAGCCTGCTTTCCTGTATAGACATTGCAGAGGCCTCTCTCCTCCCAGTACAGCTTCCCCATGAACCTTCAGCCCATCCCTTGTACTGTTCCCAGTAAAGATTGAAAAACAGCTTACTGCCGTTCCATATTTAAGTCCTACTGAGAGCTGCCTCCATCGCCAGTGGTGGGAGCAGGGAGCTGTGTCAGTACAAGAGCTGTCTCCTGTAGGGCTGAGCAGCCATGGAGAGAGTTCCCCTAACACGCTGTGAGGTGAGGGCACAGCAAAGAAATGGCCCCTCAAGGAGCTACGTCTGGACACACATCAAGAGCTGATTTGCTTGAGGAAATTAGATGTCTGCATAGAGATGTGACAGGTCAAAAAGCACCTTCCCCTTTCTGGAGTCATAGGGAACTCCTCAGCAGTACGTCCTCATGTGGCAAAGAAGGGATAAAAAAAAGACCTTAGGGCACAGCGTGAAAGCTAGTTGCTAGCCCAGAGGATGCTGCAGGAACCAGGACCCAGCCTGAGGGCGACAGCTCCTTCATCCACAGAATCTGTAACTACCCCATCTGCTTTCATAGGATCCTGCCCAGTGCAGCAAACATTCAAAAGGACACAGCGAGAACAATCCAAAAGAAAAATCCTTTATGATCTTTTTTCACACAGCTCCTTCCAAAAGTCCTTCCCCCTTCCAACTACAGGAACCAGTCACAACCAACCTAGCCAGTCTGACCTCCCACCAGGCTCCCTAGCACAGCCATGCAGCCCGGGACCCACAGGGCTTCTCAGGTGGTAAACAGCAGCGGTGAAATCCCTAGGGCAGCTGCCCTCGGGGACTGGCAGGTGGGGTAAGGCGGTCCTGTTTACACCTGGCTACGGCGCCGCTTCTTCCTTCTGCCAGTGGCGTGACTGTCGCCCCGCCTTTTCCGAGGTGGTGAAGGCTGTGCCGGGGGTTTCTCCCCATGGGCTCCAAGTTGAATTCCTGGCTGGGGTCTCCTCACAGCCGAGGCTGACCCTCCGGCCAGGCCTTGCTTGTCAGACATGGTGGCAGGGTGTGGGAGCTGGCCCAGGCCCCTAGCCTCGGCGGAGAGCTGGGATGTTGTCTGGATGCCATGACCTCCAGAGGCTGGTTGAGTACCGAGGGGACGCCCCCGTGGAGACAGGCTGAGTTTCGAGGCCAAGAGGTAAGCGAAGTTGGAGAGTTGCTCATCCTCTCCCTCCTCTTCCTCCTCCTCCCTGCCCTTGGCCCCATCCAGTGAGTCACGTGTTTCACTAATACAGATCCCTCTCAGAGCTAATGCCTCCCCGCCTTCCCACCTCGGGGAAGTGCTCCCAGGACTAGGGAGTGGTGGGGAGCTGAGAGTCCTGGGGACATAGGGCTCTAGACTGTCTTGTAAAAGAACAAGGTCATCACACTTGGACAGGCAGCTCTCTTCCCTCCTCTCTTCTTGGAAGTCATAAGAATCAAAATCCTTGCTGCCCCTTAATTGGAGGCCACAGTAATCTGAGACATCTAGAGTGCTGACATGCTCCACCGTTTCCAGCAAAGGAGAGAAGGGGTTGCCTCTGCTCTCCAAGTCCTGGCTGGGCATCTGAGGGAGGAAGGCATCCGGGGTCCCCACAATGAACAGACTGTCATGGTATGCAGACAGCAGGGCATCTTTGGAAGGCTCCAGAGAGGAGACGTCAGTGCTCTCCAGCAGCGGGGAGCAACTGTCAGCCCACAGGTCACTGGGGTCCTGGAGAGTCTCAAGGCTCTGGTCCCTATCTTCTTTGGGCATCAAATCCAGGCGGTTGTCCACCAGCGGTTCTGGCGAGCCGCAGCCATTACTCTTTTCTACGGCAGCTGTGGCATCTGCACCCCGCCTGGGAGCCACAGCACACCCTGCCTCCCCGGGTGCTGTGGTTTCTCCGTGAGCCAGAGGGAAGCTGCCTGTGGACTTGCGTGCTGGGTGCTCAACTATACACGCCCCATCTTGGAAGCTCCCTATGACCTCTTCCATTTGGAAGCCTACCGCATCTACCTCACTGCTCAGCCAAAGTCCTGGGCTGAGAGCCCTTTCCTGGTCCCTGGCTACTCCAGGGGAAGGCTTCTGGTCATAATCCTTCCACATGGCTCCTGAAGAGCCTTCCTGAGATACTGCTAAAGCCGCTGTCCCTTGTGGAGGTTCACGAGGTGCCTCCATCTGCTGACCTGTCTGCAGGCCCAGCATATGCTTTTCTAACCCCTGTCCTTGCACAGCAGTGGGTGCTGTGAGCCCGGGATCCACACTGGGGACTCTTGCAGGACAGGGCCCCTCCTGCCAGCAAACAGGCAACACCTCTGAAGTCCTGCCAGCCCTCAGGCAGGGCCCAAGGGTCTTGCCCTCTCCCTGGTGGCCATCCTGAGGCGGAGGTAGTTGGCTTACAACCTCGCCGGACCCTCTTCCCTCCACACCCGAGGCGGGCCGCGCCCCCTGTGAAGCTGCAAGTCCTGGCTGTGGCTTCCAGCCACAGGGGGGTGGGGTGTTCTCACCCCCACGCACTCCCCTGGGTCCACTTCGGGCTCGCTCCTGCCTACCAGGCTTTTCTCTTGCCTGCTTGCCTGAAGAAGCAACCTTTCCGGAGCGAACGGTGCCCGCAGCTGCCCGTGGCCCTGATGAGGGCCGAGGCCACCCACCCCCATCTTCATCCTCATCAGAAACAGAAGGACTCGAGTCCGACAGAGCTCCACTGCAACTTGGAGGTGCCTGTGCATCTTCCTCTTCCAAAGCAGAGAGGCGCTTCTGGACCAGCTGGAAGAGAACAGAGGACACCAGCTCTCCATGTGTTTGTGAGAAGGGGCTGAGTGGGTGGTAGGAGATGGCATATGGGCAGGGCAGAAAAGAAAGTGGTCTAAGTGATACTATCACAGAGCGAGATGGCAGCTCTTCCTGTTTTGTTCTGTTGCCAGTGGGCAGTTTGAATGCAGGGCCCTTGTTCTGGCTAGGCTGGCATCGTACTGCTGAGCACGCCTCAGTCTTAGTTTTAAAGGTATTGCAGTTATTGCTCCTCAAGCTGCAGACTGATGGCCACAGCCTGCCTACTTGCAGGCAGGTCCCATTCGCGCTGGGATGGCAGGCAAGAGCCACTGAGTCCATTCTTTTCCATGGAGATAGTCTTGTGGACTTTTCTCCTCTGGCTGACCCAATACCATCATCTTCTGCATCTCAGCCTCCTGCATGGCTCAAGACGTCAGGCACGCTCCACTGTACCCAAATGGGTTGAGAAGGGGGTCTCACGAACCTTTTCAAGTCTCATCCTTCCATGTAGCTACAAGCCGGGGTGCTCACCTGTCTCCCTGTCTTTTTGTGACTTGAGCCATTGAGTTTATAACGAATCATCTTCAGGAAAGAACTGAAGGAGTTACTGGAACTGTTCCTCTAAAGCCACACCATATAAACGGGACAGGGCTGGACAAAACCATGCGAGCTGCTTTTCTGCTGCTTACCTGGGCAATTGTGAGCCCTTCCTCTTGCTCCAGCTCCTCAGTTAAGGCCAAAGGATCCCTCTGTTGTTCTGGGGACAGCAGGTCTGCCAGAAATTGAGGGTGGATAACAGCCTCCACCTGGGGACAGAAGGGAGAGTGGTGTACCTCTTCACAGATGACCTCTGAGTAAAGGCCTCCAGAGATGGCCCCGAATGCACACCCTATCCCCATCCTGGAGTTCATCCACCATGACTACCACCAGCTACTAAGTGTGCACCAATCCATTTCTCAGTTCCAGAATGCACCCTACTGCTGCCCACAAAGCACAACTCCCAAGGACAGCAAGAGAGCAGCTGTGCGGGCCCAGCCCACCTTGGAGACAAAGACCTCCTGAGAACACAGTTCATCCATGTAGCTGAGGAGGCTCGCATCAGGGTATATTCCTTCATCCTGCTGTCCTTCCACTTTGTGTCTTCCACCCGACTCCCCATTGTCAGAGTGGCTTCCCACCAGCCCTTCCATGATGTCCATGTACTCTTTTACAGCTTCCGGCGGGATCTCCTTGGGTGCCTCGGGAGCTGAAGGCCTCTGGGGTCTGCGCTGCCGCCGGCGGGGAGCCCGAGTCTTAGAGGCAGCCTTCTTTGGGATGTACACTGAGGGCAGAGAACAGAAGCCTTTGCTTCTACCTCCTATCTCTGCTCGTAGGGGCAGCAATCTGGTTACAGAGAAACAGGTCCTGCTACATCAAACTGTCATGAGGAAGGGGCTGGGAAGGTGGCTCAGTGGTAGAGCACTTGCCTTGCATGCATGAGGCCCTGGGTTCAATTCCTCAGCACCACATAAGCAGAAAAGCCAGACGTGGCGCTGTGGCTCAAGTGGTAGAGCGCTAGCTTTGAGCTGAAGAGCTGAGGGACAGCGCTCAGGCCCAGAGCTCAGGCCCCACAACTGACCAAAAAAAAAACAAAAAACAAAAAACTGTCATAAGGAAGTGCCATCATGGATGTAAAGCTGAAGGGTGTCACAAGGTCACACACCATCTCCACACACTGCACTTTCAAGAAACCCCACCTTCATAGGCAGGCAAGACAGGAGGGCCTCCTAACACAGAAGACTTTGCTTACCTGTCCTAGACCAGTATCTAGTTTGGGACAGAGGGACATGGACAATCAAGGCGCTGTAGAATGACTCCTGGAACAGGTGGCAGGGGCAGGCAAGGCCTCCCTGGTCTCTAGCCGGCCTGGGCCCGCCTCACATCCAGCTTGCTCTTTGCTTTGTGGGAACTGGGCACCCTTACCTGGCTGTGGACACACCTCAGGGGCGAGGGGCCCTGGAGCATCCACTTTCAGAGGAGCTGAAGGAGGCTGGCCCTGAGAGCCGTTTGTCTGCGCCTTCTGCATCTGCAGTTCCTCCTCAGCCTCAAACTCCATGAACCTGCAAAGAGCAGATGGCACAGACTGCTAAAGAGGAGACCCTTGCCAGCAGCCCAGCATGGCCAGGAAGGGCAAAGGCCTGGCTAAGTCAGCCAGGGGAGAGCCACCCACAGGTACCTCCACCAATCTGGGAAGCTCTGTGAGGCCATCATATTGCCCCTCAGTGGCCACGAAGGAGACGCACTGAGAAGTGAGAATTTTTATGTTCTCCACAGCTTTCTCAGGCTCATGGAGTGTGTGCAGCAATACGGACTACAGGTGATCTAATCAGACCTGTGTGAAGGCCGGGGCGGAGGCTTCTCATGAAAGCTTTGCCTGCCCCAGTCTACAAATGGAAAGGATGACACCTGTAGACTGAAACAGGGCCCAGAGCTGCAACCAAGGCAGCTTCCAGCAATGAGAGGAGAGTGCCGAGATCTGAGCTCTCTGGATAGACCAGGCCTTGGAGGGTAAACCTAGGGGGTGATGAGTTCAGGAGATTTGGAGAGAAAATGGGGGCTAAGCTTGGAGAGCTTTCCTGGTCCTTAGTTTGGGAGCTGTTTGCAGATTCCCCAGCTGGCCTCTAATGCCTGTGCTGGAGTGCCTCAGCCTCCTCAGTTGGCAGTGCACTGACTAGAGGTTCACTCCACAATTCTTCAGCCAAAGACAGTCCTGGAGAGATGAGGTTGAAGAGCCAGGAAGCCACTCCTGCCAGGCCTTCCGTGCCCCGATCAACTCCTCCCCGACATGAGAGAGGAGGATTGTTTTTACCGCTATTGCTGAAGGAGAGGCTGCTCCCCAAAGTCCTGTGCCAATAAACACTTGCTACATGGTCAGTAAAAAATGAATCTGCCTGGTAGGACAACATCCATACAACTAGGCTGCTTGAGCTTACAAAGTGCACACCCTGGGGCTGGTAAGGTGGCTCAGTGGTAGAGCGCTTGCCTTGCATGCCTGAGGCCCTGGGTTCCATTCCTCAGCACTATGTAAGAAAAAAGCTGGAAGTGGCACTGTAGCTCAAGTGGTAGAGCACTAGCCTTGAGCTGAAGAGCTTAGGGACAGCACCCAGGTCCAGAGTTCATGCCCCAGACCGGACCCCCCCCTAAAAAGTGCACACCCTAAGACCCTCCACAGGAAGGCCTCCACATAGGTCCAAGATCTGAAGGCAAGGACCACTCCCAAGAAGGGGATGGGACAGAGTGACAGCAGAGACAATGTTGGGGAGAAGCAGCAAGGATGGCGGAGACCCCAGCCTATGCCCAGACTCTTGGTTCCACCCCCGCCCAGGGGAACAGGGCCCATCAGACTCACTTCTCTGCCATCTCATAAAAGGTCATCCGGTCGAAGTTGCTGGTCCGCTCCCACTCTTGCATGGCCCTTGGCAGGCCTTCCTCCAGTGTCATTGTGGGCTTCAGCCGGGCCAGCGAACGCAGCACTGGGCTAAAACCCCCATTAGGTCAGTCATGTTTCAGAAGTGTGTTCCCCATGCCCGTCCTGAATCCTACCTCCATGCACACCTGGCCCCTCGGATCTAGCTATGGCTCTGTGCTGGCCCACAGCCTCCCAATCCCTGCCACTTACCATACTTGCCTCCTTCCCACTGAGAACCACTGAAACCAGCCAGGGCCACAACCCCTAATTCTCAGTGTGATCTTTAGCACACGTGGAAAAACCACTCGTGTTGCAAATGAATGATACTCACTACCAAGCAGATGTCATCCTGCTCAGACCCTTGTATTTTCCAGTCGTTTGCTAGCCCAAACCAACCTCCATTTAAAGATGGGCAGTAATTTTATTCCTTGGGTTTTCAGATACAAGATTTGACCCTCAAAAGGTTCCAGGCCCCTTTCTGATCCAGAGTACAAAGAGCCTGGTCTATAAGACCACACCCGTCAGCTGGGGCAGCTTAATAGCATGAATGGCAAAGCCCCTGGAGCCCAGGATGAACCTCTCACCAGCTTCCTGGCAGACTGCTGCAGAGGGGCTGGGCTGCACTTGGTAGAGATCATGCTGGTGCCCCGGTATGAGAAGGGTTGGGTGGGACCAAAACTGAATGGGCCCCTTGCTAACCACGAGAAGCCATACTGGCTGGAGAGTTAAGAAATTCAGCTGGCTGGGGCTAGGAAGGTGGCTCAGTGGTAGAGCGCTTGCCTTGTTCGATTCCTCAGCACCACATAAGCAAAAAGAAAAAAGCCGGAAGTGGCGCTGTGGCTCAAGTGGTAGAGCGCTAGCTTTGAACTGAAGAGCTGAGGGACAGCGCCCAGGCCCAGAGTTCAGGCCCCACGACCAGACCCCTCCCAAAATAAAAAAGAAATTCAGCTGGCTAAGCTGGGCGCCAATGGCTCATGCCTGTCATCCTACCTAGCTACTCAGGGAGCTGAGATCTGAGGATTGTAGTTCAAAGCCAGCCCAGGAAGGAAAGTCCACGAGACTCTTATCTCTAGTTAGCCACTAGAAAACTGGTAGTGGCACTGTGGCTCAACTGGTAGAGTGCTAGCCTTGAGCTAAAGAGCTCAGGGACAGTGTCCAGGCCCAGAGTTCAAGCCCAGGACCAACAAAAGAAAAAAAGAAATTCAGCTGGCCAGCCTCGGGGAGAACGCAGGGCTGCACTGGGAAAGCAAACTCAGAAAGACAGGCTTCATCTAGGGTGTTAGGGAAACCTCTAGGTTTGGGTGGTTTGAGGGGAGATCCTTGTAGGAGTTGGGCCAGTAGAAGAGGGAGATGTAAGTTTTTCAAAGTCCAGTAGAGTATCACTACAGAGGAGTTTATATGAAACAGAGAAGGTGCGGAGCAGCTGAAAGAGACACCAGTCTGGCTGGGAGACAGAGAAAATCTCCTAGATGATGTCAAGACAACAGATGGCATATGAGCCCAGGCTCCTTGACTAAAGGACATTCAAGCAAGGCCATTTTGGACTTTAAGACTGCCTTTTTATACAGCAATGAGATAGTTACTATATAATGATGCATTCTTTATGCCAGGCACTGTTAGTATTCTCAGCAACCTCAGGGATAGGTATAATCATCCCCTTTTTAGATAATGGGGGACAAAAGGGTAAATGTCCTGTGCAGGACTGCAAAGCCCTCCGCCTGCTGGGCCCCGTCCTCTGCTGCCCACAGGAGTGAGTCAGGGCCCAGCTACCCCGGCTGGCCACTCAGCGCTGTGTCCAAGGGCAGCCAGTGAAGTGTGTGGTGGGGGGCAATGACACTGGAGTCAGAGACCTCGGTTCCAGCCACTACTCAGGACAGGCAACTCTGAGTGTCAGTCTTCCCATCTGTGAATGAGTGGTACTATACTAGCCAGAGCTCAGTCGCAAGGCTGGGGTGACCAGCACCTTTAAAGTTTGCTGTGGACTGTCCTCCAATATTCCCAGATAACCAGACCCCAGGTCTACCCTTCGTGTCTGAAGGCTTACATGAGAAAGCAGGAAAGCGCCTCAGCATCCGGGCTCTGGGGCAGGCGCTGCCGGGCCAGGGCTTTGTAGCGCTGCCAGCGCCGGAAGTTCTCATACACTCCCTTGGACGCGTGGGCAAGTTCCCCCAGTGCAGGCCCTCCTTCCCCGCTAGTGCCCGGCAGCCCTGGCCACGCCTTCTCCAGGGGCACTATGGGAGCCAGGTGGGCTACCGGTGGAGGACCCTGAAGAGGGGAGACCGAAGAGCCCTCCTGGCCCCCTCCAGCAGCCTGTGTGGACAAGCTCCCACTAGAGACCACCACCTTAGGCGGAGGAGAAAGAGGAGGAAGAGGAGGAGAAGCTGCACAGGGGGTCCTGGATGCAATCCAGTCTAGGGCCGTGGGAGTGAGGATGAAATTCTGAGTTTGACAGGGCTCAGCGGTCCCTCCTTCAGTCTTGACCTTGACGATGACCTTGCCAGTCCCACTTCCATCCCCTGTCACCAGCAGCGGGTTGGGGAAAGCTGAGAACACCAATGGGTTGCCTGAAGACACAGGGGGCTGTGGAGACGGCTCCCAGGGTGGCTGGTTGGCTGAGCCAGGAGCAGGAGGGGAACGGGGAATCGCAGAGGAAGGAGACTGGGCAGCAGCAGGCTTCGGGGCCCCGTCCTTGCCCACCAGTGGAGATGCTGTTGAGACAGAGAGAAGGGGAACCAAGTAAGCAAAGTCGGGCCGCTCAGTCCTACGGTTCTTAAGGGAGCAGAGCAGCAATGAAGGCTGGGATGCAGACCCGGAACCTGTGTAGCCTGCAAATGTTCCCATGTAATTCTGATGTCCCTTACTTGCAGGTGAGAATTAATACTCTGGAGAATTTGTCCATGTTTCTTCCACAAAGTGATAGATCCAGCCACTCACCACCTCTAAAAGTTTCTGTAATAACTTGTCAGCTCTGCAGGTTGCTTACTAAGATGCAGAACTGAACAAACACCTGCTATACAGGGAAAATAGCCCACTGCAGACTCTAAGCAGCAAGGGAACAAGTCCAGGAAAAGTCCTATCCCATCTCAAGGCACCTACAGGGACCTTAAGGAGGAAGATGTTTCAAAAACACTGCTAAATGCTTGTAATCCCAGCTATGAGAGAGGCAGAGATGGGGCAGACCTGGTTCTTACCAGCCCAGGCACCCCACCCCATCTGTAAATGGTGCTTCATCCTTGCGATTCCAGCTATGCGGCAAGAGGATGTTGGTCCAGCTAGCCAGAGCAAAATGTTTAAGACCCTATCTGAAGAGTAACTTAAGCAAATGAGGTGCTGGTAGTGGCTCACACCTGTAATCTTAGCTACTCAGGAAGCTGAGATCTTCCTGAGTATTTTAGTTCAAAGCCAGACCAGGTAGTAAAGTTTGTGAGACTCTTGTTTCCAATTAGCCAGCAAAAAGTTGAACGTGGAGAACACCAGCCCTGAATTCAAGCACCAGCACTGGACACAAAAAGGAAGGAAAGAAGGAAGAAAGAAAGGAAGGAAGAAAGGAAGGAAGGAAGCAAGCAGGCAGGCAAGCAGGCAGAGGGAGGGAGGGAAAGAAAGGAAAGGAATAAGGGAGGGAAAGAGACAGACTTGTGGTGGGGGCAGGAGTAATGGCACAGTGCCTGCCTAGCAAGCACAAAGTCTTGAGTTAAAAAAAAAACCAGTATCACACACACACACACATTATTGGTCCAGCCTCTCCTCTCCCTTTTCCCGTTGCTCCTTATGTTCTCCTCTCTTCCCTTGTCTGTTGTCTGCACTTTGGGAGAGGAGGGATGCCCTGGGGAGCTCACAGCCCAGACTCATCCACTAGCAGACATCTCGGACACTGCTGGTCTCCAGATGATCTGTGGCAGTTCCCAGGACACAGTACCCAGGATGTCTGGTTCATAGAAACTGTTACACACAGCCAGGAAGGATTAGAGAAGGACCAGGAAATGGCGAAGGAGGCCGGTAGGAAGAGGGCAGTATTCAGGGCTTTAGTTAAGTAACTGCTGGCCATGAAGGCTAGCTGCAGTCCTTCTGAAATTTTGGTCTCATTAGGAAGACATCTTTGAGCTGGTGCTAAGAATCAGGTACAGTGCAGGCAAGGAGACCAGCACATCAATGCAAACATGGCTCATCAGGAGCCGCATCTCCCCAAACCAAACATGCAAACTTCATGGCACTCTCCTCCCACCTCACAAAGAACATTCCACTGATAAGCCAACAACACTCAGCCTCCATTTTCTGATCATGGAGAAGCCATAGGAGACAGATAAACAGATTCAACCCACCTCACTGTAAGAGTTGGGAGTGATGCCAAATACTGAATGCAATGGAACAGGCCTGAGTTTGGCAAAAGGGAAGGAAGCCCTGCTTGGCATCCCAGCCGGAGCAACCTACCACTTCTGGCTTTGGCCAAGGAGGAGTGCTCCAAGCTACACACGGCAACTTACACCTATGAGGCTGAGAGCAGAGGCGTGCTGACTGAGGCCAGCCTGGGTAAAAAAGTAGGAAGGGCCCATGTAGCCAATGAAAACCTGGGTGTGGCGGTTCACACTGGGGACCCCAGCTGCGAGAGAAACAGGAATAGGACCAACTGTAGATCCACGCACAAAAACACTGACAAAACCAAAGGGCTGCAGGAGGGGCCAGGTGATAGAGCACCTGCCTAGGAAGCCCAGAGTCCCGAGTTCAAAAATCCAGTACCAAAAGAAAGGAAGACTTCCCCAAAGGGCTGGGGTGCATCTCAGTGCTCGGGCATTTGCCTAGCCAGGCCCTGAGTGCAATCCTGGGAATCACAAAAAAAAATGAAGAGCCCAGGACCCAGTTCTGTTTTCACTGATAAAAATCCAAGACCAACCTCCTGCTTCTTGAAGACCCAGGAACTCAGCCTTCTCCTGGAACTTCTGCACACTAGCACCACACACACCTCTGCCCCTGCCACACAGATTGAGTTGCTTCCTGATTGCCATCCTTCCTCTGTACTCAGTGTGCTTCCTCCAGGCCCCTCAGCCTTTAGGAGGCCCTCCTGCTTCCCCAGCCCCAATCTTAATGGTAAAAATCTCCTCCAAGGCTAGGAAGGTGGCTTAGTGGTAGAGTGCCTGCCTAGCATGCATGAAGCCCTAGGATCAGTTCCTCAGTACCACCTACACAGAAAAAGCTGGAAGTGGGGCTGAGGCTCAAGTGGTAGAGTGCTTGCCTTGAGCAAAAGACACTCAGGGACAGTGCCCAGGCCCTGAGTTCAAGCCCCAGGTACTGCTTTAAAAAAACAAAAACAAAAAACAAAAAACCCAAACTCCTCCCCCAACCTTCCCAAATGTGATGTCTTTGGTGGGACCTAGTGTCTCACATCCCTCTAAGCCCAAAGATCTTGTTCCCAAAGTAACAAATATGAATCCCCAATGTCCTGAACAGGTGGCAGGACCTCTCTACCACCAGCAGACTTACCTCCCTCCGAAGCCATTCTTTCATGTATGAGTACTGTGTCTGTCTAGTAAGCTTGCTGCAGTGGAAACCCAGGTATCCAAGGAAAGGAGGGTAAAGATGGGATCAAAACAGAACCAGAACCTGGCACCCAAGCATTCTTCAGTGGGGGGAGGGGAGATGGAACTGTACTGGAAGGGTGGTGAGATGGTCCACAAAGATGACAACCATCAGGATGGCCCTCCAGATTACAGCCTGGCCAACACAACAGACACAGCGTTTGTCCTTGGGTTTGTGATAGGGCATCACTATGCAGCTGAGAGGCTGACTTGGAACTCAGGATCCTCCTGCCTCAGACTCCCAAGTGCTTTGATACAGACAGGCATGTCCCACTACACCTGCAAAGGCTTCCTCGGAGTCCAAGCCTTAGTCTAAAGTTTCACATTTCTATTCCCTATACTTCGCTTCTTCACAAACATGTCTAACTTTGTGCTGTTCAGTGCCATCTAGTCCTGTCACCGACTCCCTACTAATAATAGGTTGGCAGTAGATCCTGGGACTAATTTGACTATGGCTATGTATTCTGAGCTAAATTCAGAGCATGGGGGCTGTACATTTGGAGGATCAAGAAAATTACTAAATGTTCAGGCTGCAAATGGGGCTCAGCCAGTGGCTCAAGTATAAAACCTCGAGTTGAATCCCTGTATTTCAAAACACAAGTCCCTAAGTGTTCAAAGCTGAAGTTTTCTTAGATTTTACATTACTTCCTCAGAAAGCTGCTCTGCAAGACTGGCTGTACACACTCGAAATTCCAGCCTTCAGGAGGCTGAGGCAGGAGGACTGTGGATGGGAGGCAGCCTAGGCTGTATATAGACACTGTCCAAAAAAAGAGCCGGTGCTGGTGGCTCACGCCTGTCATCCAAGCCACTCAGGAGGCTGAGATCTGAGGATCGCGCCTGTCATCCAAGCCACTCAGGCTGAGATCTGAGGATCACGGTTCAAAGCCAGCCCGGACAAGAAGCCGCGAGTGGCCCTGTGGCTCAAGTGGTGGAGCGCTGGCCTTGCGCTGAAGAGCTCAGGGACAGCTCCCAGGCCCTGAGTTCAAGCCCACGACTGACAAAAAGAAAAAGAAGGAAAAAAAGCCGGGCACGCCGGCCCCAGCTGTTACCTCGGTTCCTCGGGAGGCGGAGACCAGGATTGGAGGAGGCCGTTGGAGGCAGCACCGCCCCTGCGCCACAGGCCCAGAGACCAAAGGCCCCGAGGGCGGCTGCGGCTCCAGTGCGGGGCCTGCGCCAGGCAGCGCGGGCAGCGCGGCGCCCAGGGGAAGGCCCGGGCCTGGCGCGCGCAGACGTGCGGAGGAATGGACCGCGCGGCCGCTGGTGTTGCACTGCCGCAAGCTCGCGCCCTCCGTCCTGCGGAGGCCTCCTCCCAACCCTGGGCAGCCCTGGTCTCACCTCGGTAGGCCTCGGTCCCACCCCGGGAGGCCTAGGCCCCATCCAGATAGGCCTCGTCCCACTCTGGTAGGCTTAGGCCCCATCCAGATAGGCCTCGTCCCACTCTGGTAGGCCTAGGCCCCATCCAGATAGGCCTCGTCCCACTCTGGTAGGCCTAGGTCCCATCCAGATAGGCCTCATCCCACTCTGGTAGGCCTAGGTCCCATCCAGATAGGCCTCGTCCCACCCCGGGAGGCCTCGTCCCATCCAGGTGGGCCTCATCGGGTCGGTCCCTCCCAGGGCCGCACGCCCCGCCCCGCCGGCGGGATCCCGGAGCACATGGCGGCTGTGAGGGATGCCGGGCCACGCAGCCCCAGGCTCGCGGCGGTTT
>NW_012267239.1:12531158-12534769 GCF_000151885.1 Dipodomys ordii | reverse complement strand
CCGCGCGGCAGAGCCCCGCACCCAGGCCCCACGTCGGGGCTCCTGCAGGGGTGCGAGGTCGCGGCGGGGGCCTCCGGCCACGGCCCGCACGCGGCGCCCCCTGCTGGCCATCTGGACAGGAGGCGGCCCGGACTACATTTCCCGGCGTGCCCCGGGGCATCTGCGGTCCGTACCGGAAGGAAGCCGGCCGCACGGTCTCGGGCGGGCGCTGTAGCGCGCTCGGCGCCGCGGCCTTCATCGCTCCCACCTGAGTGCAGCCATGTTTCTCCAGTATTACCTCAACGACGAGGGCGACCGGGTCTACACGCTGAAGGTGAGGCCCGGCCCGGGGCGAGGGGGTGGGGGGCCACGCAGACCTCGGGGTGGTCTGGTGGGATGCGGGGCCGACGCGGGGCCCACCCCGCCGTCCCCGGGACCCCGCCCTCCCCGGGACCCCGCCGTCCCCGGGACCCCGCCGCCAGCCCTCCCCGGGACCCCGCCGTCCGTCCTCCCCGGGACCCCGATCCCCCCCAGCCACCCGGACTGAGGTCGTCCCCTCCTCCGGAGCAGAAGTTCGACCCCGCGGGACAGCAGACCTGCTCGGCGCACCCCGCCCGCTTCTCCCCGGATGACAAGTACTCGAGACACCGCATCACCGTCAAGAGACGCTTCAAGGTGCTCATGACCCAGCAGCCGCGCCCCGTCCTCTGAGGGCCCGCCGCCCCCTCTTCTGCCCGCGACCCGCTGCCGCCCTCGGCCCCCGCGGAGACCACTCCAGCCTTGCCTCGGAGCCTGTTGCTGAAGGCAGTCCCGTCCACGTGTTTGAATTACTTACTGCCAGGTTATTAAAAACAACATGATGTGCAAGAGTTCCTTTGGGTCGCGGGCGGAAGCTACCTGGGGTGCCCCTGTGACAGCACCACTGGCACCGGTGTGAGCCCCGAAGCCGCTGGGGACGAGGAGTCACCCCTGAGAAGTGCCCCCCACAGTGATTGCTCCCCTTTCGTTTTTATGTCAAGGTGATGTACTGAGGGGTTACAGTTGCATAAATAAGGCAGTAAGTACATTTCTTGTTAAACTTGTTACTCCTTCTTTCCCCTCTCAATAACATTTTGGCTGAAAGTGGAAGAGTTGCTCGAAAGATAGTAGCAAATGTGTTGTACAAGGAAGGCCAGTGATCCCTCCCCCCCCCCCCCCCCATCCTGGGGCTTAATCTCTGCCTGGGTGCTATCTTTGAGCTTCATTTGTTCAAAGGTAAAACTCTTACCTCTTGAGCCACAGCGCCACCTCCTGCTTTTTCTGAATAGTCTCAGACATTGTGGTCCAGGCTGGCCTCAAACCACAATCCTTAGATCTCAGCTTCCTAAGTACCTAGGATTATCAATCCGTGTGAGTCACCAACAGAAGGCAATGAATTTTGACAAAGTTGCTCAGCTTAGTTTCCCTTTTTTTTTTGTGGGTCATGAGGCCTGAACTCTGGGCCTGGGCACTGTCCCTCAGCTCTTCAGCTTAAGGTGAGCGCTCACCACTTGAGCCACAGCGCCACTTCCAGCTTTTTTCTTTTTGCTTTTGTGGTACTTGAGGAATTGAACCCAGGGCCTCATGCATGCAAGGCAAGCGCTCTACCACTGAGCCACCTTCCCAGCCCCCAAAGGACTGTTATTATTTATTTTTATTTTTTTAAATTTTTGTCAGTGGTGAGTGCTGAACTCTGGGCCTGGGCGCTGTCCCTCAGCTCTTCAGCTCAAGGCTAGCCCTCTACTACTTGAGCCTCAGCCCCACTTCCAGCTTTTTCTGCTTATGTGGTGCAGGGCCTCATAAATGCAAGGCAAGCACTCTACCACTGAGCCACCTTCCCAGCCCCCCAGGCTGTTTTTAAACTGAGATTCTCAGATCTCAGCCTCCTGAGTAGCTAGCTAGATTATAGGTGTGACCACCAGTGCCCAGCGAGAAATGATTTTTTTTTTTTTTTTTTTTGGTCAGTCGTGGGGCTTGGGCGCTGTGCTTGTGCTCTTTGTTCAAGGCAAGCGCTCTTCCGCTTGAGTCACAGCGCTACTTCAGGTTTTCTAGTGGTTTTTATTGAAGATAAGAGTCTCACGGATTTTTCCTGCCTGGGCTGGCTTTGAACTGCGATCTTCAGATCTCAGCCTCCTGAATAGCTAGGATTACAGGCGTGAGCCACTGGCACCCAGCTTGTGATAAATGATTTTTTAATCCAGTTACTTAACATTGGATAGATAAAATATATATTCACATTCAAAAATATCCTTTTTGGGCTTGAGTTCATGGCTCAATAGTTTGCTTTTTCTTGTTATGGTAATCAACTCATAATTTCCCAAGCATCTGATTCCTGGCCTTAGAGTTTATGTTGCTTTGAGGGGATCATTCTGCAGTCTTGTAGAATAACCAGGCAAAAATCAGAAGAACTGGGAAGGGGGCTGGGGAGGACCTTGAATTTAACAGTAACACTCATTGGGTTTTCAGTATTTTATGAAAGAATGTAAGGAGTTAATTTTATCCTACTTTAAGGGGTTAAACATGTTAGAAGGTCTGTAAGTAGAGGATCTGCTATCAAAATGTTTTTTTGTTTTTGTTTTTCGTTTTTGCTCTTTTTTGAAGTGCTAGAGTTCGAAACCAAGGCCTGACTACAGGCTAGGCAATGTATACCACTGCTGTGAATCTCTAGCATGGAAGTGTCTTACTACCAAAGTTAGTAAATGAACTTTGGTCTCCCAAGGCATTATATGTGAGACATACATTTATAGAATTGTATTAGTGCTTTGAGATAAAACTCCAAGCGGGGCATCAGTGGTTCATGAGAGTAATCTTAGCTTCTGAAGGAGGCTGAGATGTGAGGATCACAGTTCAAAGCCAGCCCAGGCAGGAAAGTCAGTGACCACCAGAAAACTGTGGCTTAAAATGGTAGAGCAGTAAAAGAGCTTGGGGACGGGGCCCAGGCCCTGAGTTCAAGCCCCACACCCTGCAGCTCAGGGCCGGCCCAGGGGAGGAGTCCGGCGTGTAGACGGTTTCTCTGGTTTATGTAAGTACACTGGGCCGGGGACAGCACGAACATTGGTGGGAAAGGTCCCAGGATGGGCCGGATGGGGCCGGTTTATACCGGGAATCCTCGCCGTAGGCTGAGACCTAGAGGAGCTCAAGTTAAGGCCCGCGCTGGCCCAAGAGTCGTGGACATTCCATTGCCAAAGTAGCAAAACGCTGGCTGGCAGGGCGCCTCACAAGGGCGAGCCCGGGCTGGGGCTGGGGCCGGGCCCCTGCGGCCCCGGGTCCCAGTCCTCGGCACCGCGGGCAGCGCCCAGCGCCGAGGACCGAGGACGCGCACAGCTGCCCGGCCCAAGGAAGGCCGCCGGAGCGGGGCCGGGGCCGGGGCCGAGCTGATCCTCCGCGGCGGGGCTCCCCGGCCCGGCGGCTTCTCTCAGCTAGACCCAGAGGCGGAGGAAGGAGAGGGAGGGGCGTGGAAGTGGGGCACGTCTGCTGGAGGACAGGTTCTGTGGACGCATGCGCGGCTGGGGAGCCCCGCCCCTGCCCGGCGCCCGCGGGACCGCTCCTCCCGCCAGCCCCCGCGGCGGACTACAACTTCCGTCGTGTACCGCGGCGCGCGGTCCCCAGGCTGC
>NW_012267239.1:12529880-12530488 GCF_000151885.1 Dipodomys ordii | reverse complement strand
GTAGAGTCTCACCTTGAGCTGAAGAGCTGAGGGACAGCACCCAGGCCCAGAATTCAGGCCTCATGACTGACAAAACAAAACAAAAAAGAGTATTACACGCCGGGAGGCCATGGCCCGGGCCCGCGCGCCCCGCTAGCTCGGTCTCCGTGCTGAAGGAGGGACGGGCTCGGGCCGGCCCGGCACCGCGGCCTGGAGCCGGCGCCCTGCGGGGAGCGAGCGTTCTATTGCGACCGAAAGCTCGAGTCGGAGGGAGATTTCTGCGAGACTTTCCCTCTGTCCCGGCAGAAAGGCGAAGAGAATGCACCCTCCTGAGAGCACCGCCAAAATGTCTTCGGTCCGGTTCATGGTGACACCGACCAGGATCGATGACATCCCGGGCTTGTCGGACACCAGCCCGGACCTCAGCTCGCGCTCCAGCTCCCGCGTGAGGTTCAGCTCCCGGGAGAGCGTGCCCGAGACCAGCCGCAGCGAGCCCGTGAGCGACCTGTCCGGGCTCACCACCTCGCTGGCCACCGTCGCCCTCGACCCCGCCAGTGACCGGACCTCCCACCCCCAGGACGCGGCGGAGGGTGAGTAGGCGCCGGGGTGGCTGTGCGGGCCGCCGGGGT
>NW_012267239.1:12517516-12528580 GCF_000151885.1 Dipodomys ordii | reverse complement strand
AAAAAAAAAAAAAAGAATGAACATATTCTAAGTTCATTGACTTCATGAAACTTTATAGCTTAAAGCAGGCATAAAAATGTTGAGGAAATCTGGGGAACTCTGAGTTTTTATAGCCAGGGAGTAGCACACTGACTAGACCTTGGGCTTCCTAAAATAGCTTGCATGAGCTAGCTTGAAAGTTCTCATTTGAGTAATATAGGGATGAAGTGATGGAGAGAAGAAATGAGAAAGAACAGAGGTCATGGCATGTCTCAGACCTCAAAGTTAAAAAGTTAGAGAATTGTTACACTAATGTTTAGTTTTATGCTACATTCTTTCTACTTTTTTTTTTTTTTTGGTCCTGTTGTGGGGCCTGAACTCTGGGGCCTGGGCGCTGTCCCTCAGCTCTTCAGCTCAAGGCTAGTGTTCTACCACTTGAGCCACAGCGCCACTTCCGGCTTTTTTCCTTTGTTATGTAGTGCTTGAGGAATCGAACCCAGGGCCTCAGGCATGCAAGGCAAGCGCTCTACCACTGAGCCTCCTTCCCAGCCCTCTTTCTACTTTTTAAAGAAATGAAAAAATTGTCTACAAATCTTCAAGACCTATCTGACATTGAAAGCCACTGTGAAAGTGGGAGTGACTTACCATTTCACAGTCTCAAAAAATATTGTTTCTCCTAGCCTAGAGAATTTAGGAAATCAGAATGATTTTACTTCCTTGTTTGTTTCTAATGTTTTGAAATGAGGTGGATTTGGTAAAAGAGTTCTAGAACTTGACCAGTAATTTCTTCTTTTATGGAAAATTGCAAGTCAGTTCCTGTTTAACTGTTTTCACTTTTTTTTTTTTTTGGTCAGTCATGGGGCTTGAACTCTGGACCTGAGCGCTGTTCCTCGGCTCTTTAGCTCAAGGCTAGCGCTCTACCACTTGAGCCACAGCACCACTTCCAGTCTTCTGGTGGTTTATTGGAGATAAGAGCTTCACGCCCTTTCCTGCCTGGGCTGGCTTTGAACTGTAATCCTCCGTTTTCAGCCTCCTGAGTAGGATTACAGGCAAAAGCCACTGGAGCCCGAATTTGTTTTCAACTTTTTGACAAATCTTACCCTATGTTAAAATTGTAGTGAGGAATGAAAAACTTGTCATGTCCTCTTCCTCCAAATAAATTCTAAATTATAGTCTCATACCAGTAGGTATTTAAGCCATAAAAATAATGCAAAAAGAGTATTTAAGGGTAGGGAAGGTGGCTCAGTGGTAGAGTGCTAGCCTTGCATTCATGAGTCCCTGGATTCGATTCCTCAGCACCACATAATCAGAAAAAGCCAGAAGTGGTGCTATGACTCAAGCAGTAGAGTCTCACCTTGAGCTGAAGAGCTGAGGGACAGCACCCAGGCCCAGAATTCAGGCCTCATGACTGACAAAACAAAACAAAAAAGAGTATTAAAGCTGTGAAAATAATGCAAAAAGAGTATATCAGTGTTAATGTTTTATAATTATCATTAGGTAGTACATAGATAAGTATTGTTGGATTTGCAATTTACAAGGTATAGAATTAAACTTTCATTCTTCTAAGAAGTGTATCTGTTTTGATAATGTATTTGACTTGTAGAACAGGATCCATGTCCAGGCTGCTGTTAACTTAATTAAACTATTCTTTACAGTCTAGAGAGGTGTAGTCTTACACTGTAGAGGTAAAAGTGGAGCTATGTCTGGGTTCCCATGTATGAATCTATGTTATCAGTCCTATCAGATAGCATTTTCCTCTCTTTTTGTGTATCTAGCTTCCTACTTTTCCATTGGTCTACTTTTTCCTCTTTTATTCCTTCTATATTTTTAAAAACATGCTGTTAGGCACCAGTGGCTGTAATCCTAGCTTCTCTGGAGGCTGAGATCTGAGGATCAGGGTTTGAAGCCAGCCTGGGCAGCAACTTTCTTGAGACTCTTATCTCCAATTAATCATGGAAAAAGCTGGAAGTGGCTCTGTGACTCAAGTGTTAGAGAGCTAGCCTTGAGCAAAAGGAGTTCAGGGACTGCCCTCAGGCCCAGAGTTCAAGCACCTAGACTGCTTTCAATCAATCAACCAGTCAGTCAACAAGTAAATGAAGAGCATCCAACAGAAATTAAACAATTAACAATATTGCTGGGTGCTGGTGGCTTACTTCTATAATCCTAGCTACTCAAGAGTCTGAGATCTGAGGATCGTGGATTGAATCTAGCCTGGGCAAGAAAGGCCATGAGTCTCTTATCTCTAACCACCAAAAAGCCAGAAGTAGAGTTGCTCAAATGGTAGAACACTAGCCTTGAGCAAAACAGCACTATGGCTTTGAGTCAAGCCCCACTTAAAAGCACACCCACAAAAAACAATAATAGTAATAATTAACAATATCATGTAATAAAGGGAAATTATTGAATGTATTAGGAAAGCCTCATCAGGCTGTATATTGTAAGGAGGGGAGGGAGAAAGAGAAGATTTAATGCCTTTATCTTAGCTTCATCTTCAGAGATTTTTGGTTTATTTGTATTAGCATGTTTTAAAAGATTGCTTCAGCTGACTCAAATATGAAGCCAGATTTACCATAGTTGGGAAGGAAAAAATGATTAATTCTCCATACATGGAAAACACTCCCTCCTACGCTGGGCTGTGGACATAAGTTAACCAAATGGTTAGAGCACAGAAGACATTTTGTTAAATGTCCTGGCAAAAGAGTGTTGTGACTGCTCCATCCAGATTCCTCAGGAGGTAAATGAGGGATGCAGTCAGGCACATTCTTGATTGATATTTACATATGTTAGCAGGCCATAGTTCATTGGTCAGCAAGTGAAACTTTAAGGGCTGTTTATCTTGGCAATTGAATCTGAAACAGGCCATGGCCATTGGCAGTGAAGTTCGGATTTTAGTTCCTCTAGGAAACACACACCATTCTCCCCACCAGATGTCAGGAAACGGCACTAGTAGTCAGCAATGGCTGTCTAGTTCCAGTCTGAGTGCAGGCCCAGGTCCTCTTTCAGGTTTGTCCTGTTTTGGGTTTACAGGGGTGGCACTAGGGAGCAATAGCCGAAGGCTATGGGGTTTCTTTGGAGAAGGTAGTTAAAATGTTCTAAAATCATATTATGGTGAATGGTATACAGATTTGTGGATGCATTCACCCAGACTTTTTTATTTTTTTGCAATAGGTTTGTTTTCTATTACAAGTTGGTTGAGAGCCTTTATGATGTTCTTGATGATTCTTTATATCCAAAGATGCTATTTTATGCAAACATCTGTATCTGAGATTAAAATCTTTAATCTATTCAATAAATATGACATACAGGTAATATATAAATATATATTGTGATTAAAGGAAGCTTTAATCAATTAAAATAACCCAAAACAATGCAAACAATGGATGGATCTTATTTTTAATCCAATCTCCACCACCACCACCACCACCACCACCACCACCACCACCACCACCACCACCACCGTCTTTGTCAGGGGGCTTGACCTCTGGACCTGAGTGCTAGCCCTGAGCTCTTAAGTTCAAGGCTTCACTTGAGCCACAGCACCACTTCCGGTTTTCTGAGTGGTTCATTGGAGATAAGAGTCTCATGGACATTCCTGCCTGGGCTGGCTTTGAACTGTGATCTTCAGATCTCAGCCGAGTAGCTAGGATGGCAGGCGTGAGTTGCCAGTGCCCAGCTGCTGTTCTTTTTTTTTATATTTAGAGAGATGTGTCATGTTTCCTGCCATTCTCACATCACTCATTTGCCAGTGGGAAACAGCAGAGCCTTCTAGATAAGCTAGCCCCTGCCTTTACTGCTTCCAGAGTCCTAAACATGGGGCCTGTCAACTGCTGGATTGACGTATCCTAGAAACTGCATGTGAATGGAGTCTTGTAATACAGGGACTTTCATGACTGGTGCCTTTCAGTAAACCTAGCTGCAGTCAGAGTTGTCTTCCTGAAAGTTTTGGAGTCCCAAATTTAAGTATCTTGGGCTTTAGGAGGTGATAGGTTTATTGAGTAAGCAGGAGCCTTTCTTCATCTACAAGCCCCTGTTTCCTAGCATAATAGGATCATTTCATATCAGTGACTCAGTAGGTTCACTTGTATCTGAACGGAGGACCACAATATACTAAATATTTCAGCAGTCTTATTTCTGCAACTATTAGTCCTTTCTTTTCTCTTTCTTTCTTTCTTTCCTTCTTTCTCTCTCTCTTTTTTTTGTTTTTGGTCAGTTGTGGGGCTTGAACTGTGGGCCTGGGCACTGTCCCTCAGCTCTTTAGCTCAAGGCGAGCACTCTACCACTTGAACCACCGTGCCACTGGTTTCTGGTGGTTTATTGAAGGTAAAAGTCTCAAAGCCTTTCCTGCCTGAGCTGGCTTTGAACCAAGATCCTCAGATCTCAGCCTCCTGAGAAGCTAGGATTACAGGTGTGAGCCACTGGTGCCTGGTTCTTTTGTTTTTTTTGGTCGGTTGTAGGGCCTGAACTCTGGGCCTGGGGGCTGTCCCTCAGCTCTTCAGCTCCAGGCTAGCGCTCTACCACTTGAGCCATAGCACCACTTCCAGCTTTTTCTGCTTATTTGGTGCTGAGGAATTGAACCCAGGGCCTCATGCATGCAAGGCAAGCGCTCTACCACTGAGCCACCTTCCCAGCTCCAAATATTAGTCTTTTCTAGCTAGATAATTTATCAGTTTTCTTTCAAACTCCAATCAGACAATCCGATCATAGCAATCAGACAATCTGATCATAGTTTTGTTGACAATAAAGTTCCTTCTTATTTATACAAGTTACCCCCATCTATTTGCCTCAAAACCTCTAGCATGAAGTGGTCAGAGAAGTGGCCAAATATTTGTAATTAAGATGCAAATTGTTGGGGCTGGGAATGTGGCTTAGTGGCAGAGTGCTTGCCTAGCATGCATGAAGCCCTGGTTTCCATTCCTCAGTACCACATACACAGAAAAGGCCAGAAGTGGTACTGTGGCTCAAGTGGTAGAGTGCTAGCTTTGAGCTGAAGAGCTGAGGGACAGTGCGTAGGCCCTGAGTTCAAGACTGGCCAACACACATACACGCACACACACGCATGCACACACAGGAAGTCATATTATAGATGAAAGTCAGCTTACTCTGTGGTGCTACCAGTTGTGTTATGTGTTATCAGTTGGCTTCATCTGGTCTCTCATATGAGGACTGGAGCAGAATAACATTGTGATGAAGGCACTTGGGTCAGGAGGCTGAGGCCACAGGACCTCAAGATCCAGGCTAGTCTGGTTTGTATAATAACACCCCAACTCAGACAAAAACAAAGAGGGAAAAGGAGAGGTGTTTTGTCTTTCATGTCGGGTATGGTGGTGCATGACTGTAATCTTGGCTACCCACCAGGCAGAGATTGGAAGAATTGCGATTTGAGGCCAGCTAAAATCAAGACTTAGTGAGACCTCTATCACAGTAACTTGGGTGGAGTGACTTATTACTGTAGTTCCAGCTTTGTGGGAGACTGTGTTAGAAGGATCATCATCCAAGACCCTCCTGGGAAAAAATTGAGTTCCTACCTGAAAAATAATGACCACCAAATAGGCTGGGGCATTGCTCACAAGCATGCAAGCACAGAGTCCTGAGTTCAAAGCCCTGAGTTTCAGCATCACAAAACATTCAGAAAAAAAAAATTCAAGCTCTTTTAAAATATTTTTCAAGTACTACTCTTTTATCCTCTATAAAGAAAGTACATTGTATGCTAATCTCAGGTGACTAGAACTCTGTCTTTATATGTGATCTTTTTTTTTTTTGGACAGTTGTGGAGCTGAACTCAGCCAGAGCACTGTCCCTAAGCTTTCTTGCCCAGGGTGGCTTAGAACCAAGATCCTCAGCTCTCAGCCTCCTGAGTAGTTAGAATTATAGGTGGGAGCCACCAACACCTAGCCTACTTTGGCACTCATAATGATCTATAACATTATGTAAGAAAGTGAAATGGATTATTTTATAAAAATCCATTCATTTGATACCTTGTTAGGCTTGCCTTATAGCATCCTTTTGTAGATTTAAGGAAAAAAGACTTTTCAGTATCACTTGTTGAAGACGTGTTGATTACTGATTACAGTTGTATTGTTGTTCTTCTCTGTTCCATAGTTAGTAATTAAACTTTATAATATACTGCATCTACTTGTTTAAAGAATATCAGTCTTAACCTGGTTCTGTGGCTCATATCTGTAACCCTAGCTCCTCAGGAGGCTGAGGATCATGGTTCAAAGCCAGCCCCAGCAGGAAAGTCCATGAGACTCTTACCTCCAATTTAATCCTCAGATCTCAGCCTGCTGAGTGGCTAGGATTACAGGTATGAGCCACGGGTGCTGGATTTCTGTGACACTCTTATCTCCAGTTATCTTATCTCCAGCTCTGTGGCTCTAAGTGGTAGAGCACTAGCTTTGAACAAAAACAACTCAGAGACAGCACCCAGACCCAGAGTTCAAACCCCAGAACAGTCAAAAAAGCAATCAGCTGTAAAAAGTGAAAAATTCCATTGAACAACTACATTTTTCAACCAATAAGTGGCCAACGGTTGAAGAGTGATGAAAGGAAAGCTGTTAATAAAAACATGCAGTGCAACAGTGTGGGTTTGGTTTACATGCTGGTGTGCACAGAACAAATGTAAACAGATATTTTCGAATAATTAGGACTGGATAAAGTCACTTAAGCCCAAGCATATAAGGCCAGCCTGGCAACACAGTGAGATACTGACTTAAAAACAAAAACAAAGTTGCAATAATTGGAGAAATTTTAACATGTACTTCGTATTAGGCAATACTAAGAATTATTAATGTGTTTAGATTTTGTTTGCAGCAGTGTGGTAGTGGGCACCCCTCAACTCACCTATGAAGTCTGTGCAGATAAAATGAACTCTCCCCACCTCTTTCTGGTGACTCACACCGGTAACTCTAGCTACTCCAGATCAAGTTCCTGTGGTGTAAAGCTAGCCTGAGCAGAGTTCATGTGGGACTCCTGACTCTAAAATAACCTGAAAGAACAGAGCTCAGGGTGTGGCTTAAGTACTAAAGAGTGCTAACCAAGCAGGGCCTGCAAGTTTGTGGCAAAACCCCAGGGGAAAAAAAAGAGATAGGCAAAACAAGGTTAACAAGAATTCATGAGGTGCGTCAAGAATTTTGTTCTACTATTTCTTCTTATGTTTGAAACAGTGTTTTTTAAAGGTTGAATTGCATATTTAGGGGATAGAGGCAAAATAATCATGAATTTTGTGTTTTCTTGCGGGGGGTGGGGGTGGGGGGAAACTAGCGCCTGCTAGTTCTCAGCTTTTCCACCCATGGCTTTCTACCAAGGAGCCAGGCTTTTAGTCTGATTAATTTGAGATAGGAGTCTCAAAGGTCTGTCTGCCCAGTTTTACTTCAAGTCTTTATCCTCAGATCTCAGCCTCCTGAACAGCTAGTACTGATTACAGGTATGAGGCACCCATCCCTTGCTAAGGGGAATGTTTCCAATAGTGATGTTTAAGGGAACTTGTAGTGAACTAAGAGGGCAGTATTATGTTGTGGTCTCTTATTGTCATAGATTCTCCTTTTGCCTAATAGAAACTTCTGGACTACTGAGAACTTTATGCAGATTCTAAAGAGGTACCAGGTTTCTGACACAGGCACCTAACGAGTTACATGTTTTAGATATACAGAGAATAACTCAGAGCTGGGCATCGGTGGCTCACGCCTGTAATCTTAGCTACTCAGGAGGCTGAGGTATGAGGATTGTGGTTCAAAGTCAGCCCAGGCAGGAAAGTCCATGAGACTCTTATCTCCAATAAACTACCAGAAAACCAGAAGTGTCACTGTGGCTCAAGTGGTAGAACGCTAGCCTTGATTTGAAGAGCTGAGGGACAGGGCCCAAGCCCAAAGTTCAAGCCCCACAATTGACCAAAAAGAAAACTGCCAGAGCTTTTTCCAGGGTACTCTTGCCATTATATATGTATGTCTGTTCTACATTGTGCCAGCAGTCTTCTATTTTCATTTTTATTTGCTTATTTATTTTTATGCTGGTATTGAGACTTGAATTCAGGGCCTCAAGCTTTCACCTAGCTTTTTTGCTCATGGCTGGCACTTTTACTAATTGAGTCATGCCTCCAGTTCAGCTTTTCTGCTGGTTAATTGAAGATACTCTCTAAATTGGCTTCAAACCACTATCCACTATTGTCAGGTCTGGCTTTAAACTATAATCCTCAGCTCTCAGGCTTCTGACGAGGTTTACTGTGTTTAGTGTTACTAATTTTTAGCCATCTCCGTGGTGGTATAGTGGTATCTCATTTTAACAGTACTTTATATTTCTGTTTTTTTTTCTGGTTGTGGGGCCTGAACTCTGGGCCTGGGTGCTGTCCCTCAGCTCTTCAGTTTAAGGCTAGTACTCTACCACTTGAGCCACAGTGCCACTTTTGCCTTTTTCTGTTTATGTGGTGCTGAGGAATCGAACCTAGGGCCTCAAGCATACAAGGCAAGCACTCTACCACTGAGCCACCTTCCCAGCCCTATATTTCTGTTTCTTATAGCCACCATCTTTATTGTACTACTCCTGTGCATCCACACCTCTCTTTTTCTGTATTGCATTAACTTTGCTGTCAACTTTCTGTGCCCTTAAACTTTTGTCTGCCTCTAATCCTAGGAGAGAAATGCTATAAAATTGCTGATCTTTGTGGTACCAAAGCATCAAATTGGTAAATAAGTTACTCAACACAGATTAACAGGAATTTGTTACATTTCTGGTAACAGAGTAACATTTGATACAGGCTTATACACGTAAGCTACACAATGATTTATATACATAGAAATCATTGTTTCCATCAACTACAGAAAACTAGCCACAGTTCAGTTCTCTTCATAAAATAAATGTACAAAGTAACTGAAAATATCTGATGGTATTAAAGTACTGAGATTTGAATCCCTTATGTAATTCTGAAATCTTTGAAGGCATAGTGCTTCATTTAAGTTCCTTCAAATATCCTAACAATTTGAGTTACAAGTCACCAAGGGTGTTTCTGCAAGGACAAAAATAATTATGAAGACATCTGAGGCGATGAACCTTTCTCTTTCCTGTGTAATAGCAGTCCTCCACTTTAGGTGCACAAAGGAGCCATCTGATAGAGCTCTTTAAAATCTACAGTCTAGGGGCTGGGAAGGTGGCTCAGTGGTAGAGCGCTTGCCTTGCATGCCTGAGGCCCAGGTTTGATTCCTCAGCACCACATAAGCAAAAAGAAAAAAGCCGGAAGTGGCGCTGTAGCTCAAGTGGTAGAGCGCTAGCCTTGAGCTGAAGAACTGAGGGACAGTGACCAGGCCCAGAGTTCAGGCCCCACGACTGGACTCCCCAAAAAAATAAAATCTACAGTCTAGGCTGTGTTCAGAAACAATTCAGAATATCTGAACCTGGCATCAGGTCTTAAACGCTCCCGAGAGGATTCCACTGTGCAGTGAAGTGTAGCCCGTGCTATGAGGAACGCTTGGATTAATTTTAGGCAGTATATATGAGCTTTCTTTGAAACGTATTCCACATTGCCCACCACAGCACAGGGCATTACAAGCTTTAATGCTGGGCTTCAGCATTCACAGACTCTGACTTTGGGTGGATTCTTTAGCCAGCCGTTTGTGTGATGATTAACTCAGAATCGGTATTAAAGTTCCTAGTGTCTGGTGTGGGACATGAAAGCTCTGGCAGCTGCCAGTGGTGGATCAGTGTTTTGGTTTTTTGTTTTTTCCTTTTACAATAGCACGTTATTTGTCATTAAACTTTATCTTAAAATGTCTTGTTGCATTATTAACCAATCAATAAAAATTGACACGTCAGTTTGCAGAAGTGATTGTAGAGACTGCAGCAGCAATGTCCGCGTGCTTTCTTCCTGTGGCCGTGTACACACACATTCCCGTAGGGTCCTCACGACCGCTAGGGGTGTAGATCTCACAAAACGTGTTTCCTTGGAGTCTGATGGCTGCTCTGGCCGGCGTCCGAGCAGCAGCTGATGAGGTTCCCGTGACCATTACCTTAGCCTTGCACACGGCTAAGTGTGCACGAGGAGTGGAGGCAGGAGGTAGCAGCCTTGCCATCAGAGGCCACGGATCTCCCACAGACAGGTCAGATGCCCAACTTCCAGGAAAGATTTGGATTTGGGCATTACAGAATGTTTGCTAACTAAACGGAGCAATCCTGCACTGTGGCTGGTTGGACCCAGAGTCAGGAGACGCCGGCCTAACCGGCTGGCTGCCCCCTCTCCCGGCCCGAGCAGGCACGACGCTGTGTGAGCGTCTCTGCAGGGGAAAGTTCTGACCGCCTCTGAGAACCTTTCTCTTCTCAGGTGTCCCTAGACATTGCCAAATTACTGTTCCTCCCGGCGGATCTGAACCACTGTTTAGGTGACACTTTTCCCATCCTTTGAGGAAAGGAAGGACAGGGCTTACAGATGCGTTTGTAGGTGAAGTGTGCAGGCCCGGTGAGCGGGGGTCTTACTGTGGGGGGAGTCTGGGGGCGGGACAGTGAGGGACGGGGCTGGCGGCGCCGGGTGCCTGTCACAGGCTCCACCCTGGGGGTGGGTCCGGGCTCCTTCCTGTAGGGCGTGCAGCAGGCTCCACCCCTTAGGGGCGTGTCTGGGGCGCCTTCCTGCGGGGACGTTCAGGCTCCACCCCCGTGGGGGTGTGTCCGGGCTCCTTCCTGTAGGGCGTGTAGCAGGCTCCACCCCTTGGGGGCGTCTCACGGGCTCCACCCCTTGGGGAGCATGTGGGGCTCCTTCCCCACAGGGGCGTGTCGCAGGCTCCACCCCCGGGGGCGTGTCCGGGGCGCGGTCACGTGGCTCCAGCACTTCCCGGTTCCCCGGGTCGGCTGTGGGGAGTCTGGGCGGGAAGGAGGGAAGGCGGCGGCCGGTAGGCAGGGGGCGAGCGCACACCCTCCGGGAAGGGGCCCGGCGCTTCTACCTCAGCCATGCCGCACTTCACCGTGACCAAGGTGGAGGACCCGGAGCAGGGGCCCGCAGCCTCGGCCCCCCTAGAGCCCGGTTTAACCGAAAAAGAAGCCCCGGCTCGGGATTCCGAGGAGCCCGGTGAGTCCCCAGGGCCCTGGAGGGCGCGGGGCCGGGGCGGG
>NW_012267239.1:12488649-12517059 GCF_000151885.1 Dipodomys ordii | reverse complement strand
CGCGTGGTGCCGTCCCGCGTGGTGCCGTCCCGCGTGGTGCCGTCCCGCGCAGGTGCCGCCCCGCGTGGTGCTGCCCCGCGCAGGGTGGGGTGCCGTCCCGGGCAAGTGCCGCGCTGCTCCGTGTCCGTGTCCCCCCTCGGGGAATTGTGGCCTTGACCTTGTAAACAGCCGTTAATCTCGGTTAACATAGATAGTTTGACTCTCTTCTTTCAAAAGCTTGTCGTGACCCCGCGACCCTGCGCCCCGCATCGTGTGTGCAGGGGGTGTAGCTGTAGCGCGCGTGCAGGGGTGTGCGGGGATGTGCGGCGCGCGTGCAGGGGTGTGTAGCGCGCGTGCAGGGGTGTGCGGAGGTGTGCGGCGCCTGTGCAGGGTGTGTAGCGCGCGTGCAGGGGTGTGCGGGGGTGTGCGGCGCGTGTGCAGGGTGTGTGCAGGGGTGTGTGCAGGGTGTGTAGTGCGCGGGCAGAGGTGTGTGTTGCGCGTGCGGGGGTGTGTGGGTGTGCGGCGCGTGTGCATGGATGTGTGCAGGGTGTCAGGGTTGCGGCGCGCATGCAGGGGTGTGTGTTGCGCGTCCAGGGGTGTGCGGCGCGTGTGCAGGGGTGTGTGCAGGGGTGTGTATTGCGTGTGTAGGGGTGTGTATTGCATGTGCGGGGGTGTGCGGCGCGTGTGCAGGGGTGTGTGCAGGGTGTGCGGTGCGCGTGCAGGGGTGTGTATTGCGCGTGTAGGGGTGTGTATTGCATGTGCAGGGGTGTGCGGGGGTGTGCGGCGCGTGTGCAGGGGTGTGTGCAGGGTGTGCAGCGCGTGTGCAGGGGTGTGCAGGGTGTGCGGCGTGCGTGCAGGGGTGTGCGGCGCGTGTGCGGGGGTGTGTATTGCGCGTGCAGGGGTGTGCGGGGGGGGGCGTGTGCAGCTCGCTGAAGAGGAAGGCCGGCCAGGGACCCCTCCTGGCGGGGGAACTGGGGAGGGTCAGGGTTCCCGGATCCTCCTCCCTTGCTGAATAGTCTCTCGGCGATAAGAAGCTGAAAGCCCGTTTAACCTGCTTTGACTGAAACCGAGTCTCAGTGACTTCAGCCTGAGAGTTGGAGCCCTGAGCGCCAGAGCGCTGGCCTCGCATGCCTGAGGCCCTGGGTTCGATTCCTCACCACACGTACACGGAAAAAGGCCTTGAGCTGAAGAGCTGAGGGCAGCGCCCAGGCCCAGTGCAGGCCTCAGGACCAAAAAAGTACACTCTTGTGTGGCAAGTGACCGACTGCAGGGCTCTATTTTCTAAACTTGGTTGTAGGGCTAAGTTAGACTGAGGGAAGGAGGGAAAGTACATAGGAAAAAAATCAAAAGTTGTTTTTTTTAAACATAGAAACAAAATGTTCTTGAGTGTAGACTTTTCTTTTAATATTTACTTGAAATGCAGTGAGTTTTTAGTTACTTATTCACCTGAGTAAAAAAACATCCCAGCTGGGTGCCGGTGGCTCATGTCTGTCATCCTAGCTACTCAGGAGGTTCAGATCTGAGGATCTGGTTCAAAGCCAGCCCGGGCAGGAAAGTATGTGAGACTCTTATCTACAATAAACCACCAGAAAACCGGAAGTGGCGCTGTGGCTCAAGGGGTAGAGCGCTCACCTTGAGCTGAAGAGTGCAGGGACAGCGCCCAGGCCCAGAGTTCAAGACCCACAACTGACCCCTCCCCCCAAAAAAAATCTCAGTGGGATCTACTATTCTGTACACTTAGTATAATTAATTAAAAAAAATCCTACCAGGTCTGTAATGCTGTCAGGAGGCTGAGATCTGAGGATTGCAGTTCAACGCCAGCCCCAGAAGGAAAGCCCATGGAGTTGTGGCTCAAAGTGAGAGTGCTAGCTTTGAGCAAAAGAGCTCAGGGAACAGCTCCCAGGCCCTGAGGTCAAGCCCCACAACAGGCCAAAAAACAAAAAACCCTCAACTCTTCAACTCAAGACTAGCACTCTACCATTTTGAGACATAGCACCACTTCTGACTTTTTCTGATTATGTGGTACTGAGGAATCGAACCCAGGGCCTCATGGATGCAAGGCAAGCACTCTACCACTGAGCCACCTTCCCAGCCCTCTAACTTGTTTTTTTTGCAGCAGTACTTCTATCTCTGTCCAGTTACATTACTGATTGATTTCCTTTTTTCTTCGTTTTTCCATCTGTACCCATATGAGAGGAAAATACATAGAATCATACAAATTGGACATATTTAGAAGGCAAATCATGCTCTAAAATGTGTTTTTAAAATAAAATTATATATACCAGAAAAGTAATTTGAAGTAAGCTAGGACTGTGAATATAGAGATAATCTAAATCATGATTCTAGTAATTATTATTAATCAGTCATAGTAATAATTTGTAACAATTAGTACTTAAGCAGCTTAAGGCAAGCTGTTTAACTTCTTTTCCTATTGATGAAACCATGGAATTAACAGTACCTAGTTTACATCCTCTATGAGGACTGCATAGGAATGTGAGCTATAAGTACATAAGCAACACTATCAGCACCAAAAATGAAAACTACTGTTATTTCTCATATTGCAAATAGTTCATTAAGGAAAGAATCCAGTTTGGATAACCCGTGATGGAGAGGATAATAAATTGCCTGGAGGAGCTTCTGGACAGGTGTCTGAGTGGAGAGAATCCTTAGTTCTTGAAGGGAGATCTGAATATGCAATTTTTCAGGTGTGTAAGAGGGAGCTAAGCAATTGCGGAAACAGAAGTTTTGGGTAAGTTAGCCCATTGGGCATAGGGTAGGGAAGTGAGAGATGAAAGAGCAAAGTAGATTGAGACTATTTGCTGGACTGCTTTCACCTTTATCTTCTCCCAGTGATGTGGGGTATTGAGTAGAACCAAGGTTAGTGAAGTTACCTGAGGCCAAGTGACAAGCATCTGAGATGTGTCCTTCTGTCCCTTCATGATGTGAAGTCCTCCTGTCCATGGGACACAGAATTTAACGGTATATTTTTTTTTTTTACATTTTTTCTTTGTCTTTTCTTTTTTTGAACTGGGGATAGAACCCAGGACTTTGCACTTGTTAAGCAAGAGTTATTTTTTTGTTTTTGTTTGTTTGTTTTTTTGCCAGTGAGCTACATCCCAGCCCTAGGCCATAAAATTTAACATGAGCATTATTTGTACTAATTTTTTTCCACCAGTGGAGGCACAGCTATAATTCCAGCACTGGGGAGATTGATGCCAAGGATCATGAGTTTCAGTCCAGCCTCAAGCCCTATTGCATAAACAAAATTACTTTATAGAATCAATATTGTATGGGACTGGGAAGGTGACTCAGTGGTAGAGTGCTTGCCTTGCATGCATGAGGCCCTGGGTTTGATTCCCCAGCACCACATAAGCCAGAAAACACACTGTGGCTCAAGTGGTAGAGCACTAGCCTTGAGCTGAAGAGCTGAGGGACAGTGCCCAGGCCCAGAGTTCAAGCCCCACAACTGACCAAATAAAAAAAGAGCCTGTAATCCTAGCTGCTCAGGAGGCTGAGATCTGAGGATCACGGTTCAAAGTTCAAAGCCAGCCCGGGCAGGAAAGTCCGACAGACTCTTATCGCCAATAAACCACTTTAGAAAATCAGAAGTTGCACTGTAGCTCAAGTGATAGAGTGCTAGTCTTGAGCTGAAGAACTGAGGGACAGCATTCAGGTCCCACGACTGACCAAAAAAAAAGCAAGTACAAAGCCCTGTGTTCAATACCCAGTACTCAAAAAAAAAAAAAAAAATTAGGTCTATGTTTTGAGCCCTTCAACTGAGGCCCATCTTTTCCCTCAGCTTTCTTTTTATTAAACTCCTTGCTTTGCCACTTAAAGTCTGAGTCAAAAGTTTATGCTTAC
This sequence comes from Dipodomys ordii, assembly GCF_000151885.1. Lineage (NCBI taxonomy): Eukaryota > Metazoa > Chordata > Mammalia > Rodentia > Heteromyidae > Dipodomys > Dipodomys ordii. Next base: position 12,513,219 of record NW_012267239.1, on the reverse strand, counting down.
ACTGCCTTAGGTGGAGCATGTTTTTCTGTCTCCTGCATTCCACTCCAGAATTCCAGCTTATCAGGAAAACTTAACACCTAGAAGGTGCCTAAAATACTGCCCTTGACAGTCCTCCTAACCAATGATGGTAGATAAAGATTAAATTATTAGCCAAACAGTATTATTAGTAAATCAATTACCTTACAGTATTAAAATATGTGAAGTTTTTCTGGCTATTTCTATACCAAATGTGCTAATTCCTTGTGTGTTTGTGTGTGTGTGTGTGTGTGTGTGTGTGTGTGTGTGTGTGTGCGCGCGCCTGTAGGTTACTGGGACTTGAACTCAGAGCCTTCCTGTCTTGCTTAGCTTTCTCACTCAGAGCTAGTGCTCTAGCTGGGCTCTGGTGGCTCACGCCTGTAATACTAGCTACTCAGGAGGCTGAGATCTGAGGATTGTTGTTCAAAGCCAGCCCGTGTAGGGAAGTCTATGAGATTTTTTAAAAATTTTTTTATTAAAGGTGATCTACAGAAGGATTACAATTACATAAGTCAGGTAATAAGTACATTTCCTTTTGAGCAGTGTCACCCCTCCTTGCCCTTCAAGTTCATTTTCAATATAGTGTCTAGTGAGTATCACTGCTGAATTAGTTCACCTTCCCCCCCCTGCCCCCCCCCCCCCGCAGTTTCTGTGCTTCCCTTTCTCCTCCCCAAATCAGATAAACTTGCATACAAGACAAAGGGAACAGAAATAAAAAAAAAATGACAAAAGGGAAAAAATGGTGTGTGTGGGGGGATACAAACAGTACTCTTAGTTCCAGTAATCTCGGAATTGGGGCTGTGTCTGAAGTGGTAGAGTGCTTGCCTTGAGCACAAAGAGGGTCAGGGACAGTGCCCAAGCTCTGAGTTCAAGCCCCAGGACTGGACAGAAAGAAGAAGAAAAAAAAGGTAGTGCTCTACCACATTCCACACCTCCACTTCCAGCTCTCTGGTGGTTAGAGATAAGAGTCTCACAGGCTTTTCTGCTGAGGCTGGCTTTGAACCTCAGTCCTCAATTTTAGCCCCCTAAGTTTAGCTGGGATTACAAGTGTAAGCCACTAATGCCTAGTTTATTAATTTTTTTTTTGGGGGGGGAGTCCGGTCATGGGGCCTGAACTCTGGGCCTGGGCGCTGTCCCTCAGCTCTTCAGCTCAAGGCTAGCACTCTACCACTTGAGCCACAGCACCACTAATGGCTTTTTTCTTTTTTCTTATGTGGTGCTGAGGAATCGAACCCAGGGCCTCAGGCATGCAAGGCAAGCGCTCTACCACTGAGCCACCTTCCCAGCCCTATTAAATATTTTTGACAGATCACTTATCCCTACTCCAGACAATTTGCCTATATAATCTGTACTAATATACAAGAAATATATGCTAAAGAATATGTCATGTTCACAGCTCATGGTTCTGTGCTATGTTTAGTAAATGCATACTCCTTCCATGGTTAGCTGTCTACACAATTCACTTTCATGGCAGAAGGCTAATGCCAGCTAAATGACCTTTCGTTGTTGTTGACATAAATAGTCTCTATAATTTAAAAACTGTATTATTACTATAAGCTGCTGGTGGCTCATATCTACACTCCTAGCTACTCAGGAGGCTGAGATCTGAGAATCGCAGTTCAAAGCCAGCCTGGGCAGGAAAGTCAGTGAGACTCTTATCTCCAATAAACCACTAGAAAACCAGAAGTGGCTCTGTAGCTCAGGTGGTAGAGCACTCGCCTTGAGCTGAAGAGCTGAGGGACAGCACCCAAGCCCAGAGTTCAAGCCCATGACCGACAAAAAAAAAAAAAGAAAGAAAGGAAGAAAAGCAAGCAAGCCAGCTAGGGATCAGTGGCTCACACCTGTAATTTTAGCTTCTCAGGAGTCTGAGATCTGAGGATCACGGTTCAGAACCCGCCTGGGCACAAGACTCTTATTCTCAATTAACTACCCCAGAAAAGCTGACAGTGGAACAGTGACTCAAGTGGTAGAGTGCCAGCTTTCAGCAGAAAGTTCAGGGACAGTGTCCAGGCCCTGAGTTCAAGCCTCAGGACTAGCACCCAAAAACAAAAATCTTTTTGGGAACTGCACAACACTTGTTCTACCCATTCCAATTGGAAGAGTGTTAAAAGGAAGGGTTTCAGCTTAACAGGAGAAGGCACTCATGCCTAGCTTAGAAGATATATTAGGAGTATATTATATACTACAGGAGTTTTTTTAATCATCTATATTTTCTTCCTAAAAACCATTCCTAGTCAGCCTGAGTTATCTGGTAGTTTTTCTATTCATATGCCATAACACGAACAGAAACATGGGCCCTCTTTTTCTTCTCTTCTCTCATACTGGCCTGCAGTTTATTCTCCCTCCAATAAACTCTTTTCTTCCTGGAAAAAGAAAGAAAGAAAGAGAGAAAGAAAGAAATCTTGCATAGAGTATAGAAACATGAATAGAACATGGCAATTCCAGATAACTTGTTTTGTGCTATTATACTTTGTTTTAGAAAAATGCATATATATGTCAACATGTAAACATGTACATATATATGTATATATATATATATACATGCAGAGCAGTGAGAATTGTGAATATTGATATTGGTTTTGATTTTCAAATCATTAAGAATGTATCTTGGGGGCTGGGAAGGTGGCTCAGTGGTAGAGCGCTTGCCTTGCATGCATGAGGCCATGGGTTCGATTCCTCAGTACCACATAAGCAAAAAAAAGAAAAAAAGCCAGAAGAGGCGCTGTGGCTCAAGTGGTAGAGCACTGGCCTTGAGCTGAAGAGCTGAGGGACAGCGCCCAGGCCCAGAGTTCAGGCCCCATGACTGGACCAAAAAAAAATTAAAATTAAATAAAAGAATGTATCTTGGGCTGGAGGTGTCAGTGGTAGAGCACTTGTCTAGCATGCATGAGGCCCTAAATTCAGTCTCTACTAACACACACACAAACACACACGTCTAAACACGCACATACACATACGTACAAACACACACATGTAGACTATCTTTAGCCTTTTGGCCACTCATTAACCCATCACAGCAATTGATGAGGGTTTCAACTTCTGTCTGAGCAACCCTGAGAGTTACGAGGCATTTTGGTGATAGCTGAGAACTGAAGTCTTGGAGAGGAGCTTTGATGTACTTTAAAGAAAACAGAGGACAGGAATAATGCCCCATTTTCTCTCCCAGAGTCAGAGCTGGTTGGTGACCCAGGCTTTCCACTTAGAATGTTCCTTGACTCTGCTTTTCTGTCATGGCCACTTATACACCTGCTCCTCTATAATGATAGGACTCCATTTTTCCCTACTAGAAAGATGATGGAGGCACATTAGTCTAATGCATTAGTTTACTAAAGAGTTGTCTCCTGTGTCTTAGGTGTACGAACAGTTGTTAGTGTATATTTAGATAAGGCATTAAAGTAAAAGCTGGGGCGTCCTCATGCCCAGCATGCATAAGGCCCTAGGGTCAGTCCCTGGTACTTTAACCAATATTAAAGTAAAAACCTGGAAGTGCATTTGTTGGTGTGGTGGGAAAGATTTCCTAGAGCAGAAAATTTGGAATTTATCTTCCTCATAGTCTAAAGGAAGAAAATCCTCTGAAAAATTTCTTAAAACATTCACATAACATATAAAACGTTAGGTTGCTGTTCTTTTTTCTCCTTGGTGATAGTAGGTAGAGAATACTTGAATGTATGTCACATGCTAGAATTTGTCATTCTGATCATTTCCTTGAGTATTGGCTGACTGACTATGGTTCTGAGGACCTACCCAGGGTGCTGTGAATGCTAAAAGTAGGCTGCGTGGAGCTACATCTCTACCCCTGGCATGCATGTTCTTTATTTTTATTTTTTTGCCAGTCCTGGGGCTTGAACTTATGGCCTGGGCTTTGTCTCTAAGCCTCTCTCTGCTCAAGGCTAGCGCTCTACCACTTGGGTCATGTGCTACTTCCGGCCTTTTCTTTTTGTGTGGTACTAAGGAATTAGCCTGGGACTTCATGTGTGCTAGGCAAGCACTCTACCACTGAGCCATATTCTTAGCCAAGGATGCACATTTTAAAGAGTTACATTTAGTTGAATGATATATATATATATATATATATATATATAAAACATATGTGGACCATGAAAGTATTATTTGGATTTCTCTAAAACCAAGTATAGTAGCCTAAAACAAGTTATCTTGATATTTATTATTGACAGAATGATAGGTCCTTTTATGTAGTTTGTGGCCTTCTTGGGTAATTGGAGCAAATATTAAACTTAAATGAGGGTTAATGAAAATAAAGATGTAATTTCTTCCCATTGTCAACACACTTCCTGGTCTATATTCATTTTTATTCCCTCAGATACTTAAAAGGAAGCAAGATGTAATCCTCAGTGTCTCAAGAGATTTAATCTTAAAGGAAATGGGACCTCAGGGTCTTTTCTGTATTTACCCCTTAATGCTTTTCAAGCCTTTAAAAATAAGCAGGAGTGATTTATTGTTAAATGATGATTGCTGATATCTCTTGCATTATAGTCTTGGTCTCTAGTTTTAATTCAGATTACTGAAGCAATAGGTATTTACTAAAGCTAGCTTAGTTGTGTTGTCTTCAAGACTTTTTATTCATATTTTGACTTGTCGTTATCATCAGAACATATCGCTGTGTCATTAAGATATCCCAGTTCAACTCATAGGCGCCCCCCATGATGCTTTATTGTCAAATATGTGTGATATTTTTAATTTACTTTTTTTTTTTTTGTCATGGGGCTTGAACTCAGGGCCTGGAGCTGTCCCTTAGCCTCTTTGTTTTCAAGGCTAGCGCTCTACCACTTAGAGCCACAGCACCACTTCCTGTTTTCTGGTGGTTAGAGTCTCATGATGTACTTTCCTACCTGGGCTGCTGCTTTGAACCAGAATCCTCAGATCTCCTGAGTAGCTAGGATTACAGGCATGAGCCACTGGCATCCAGCCCAGTTTGTTTTGTTGTTGGTTGGTCATAGGGCTTGAACTCTGGGTCTAGGGGCTGTCCCTGAGCTCTTTGGCCCTAGTGCTCTGACATATTGAGCCACAGCTCCACTTCCCCAGTTTAACTTTTAAATGTACAATTTCATGGTATGAATTAAATTTTCATTGTTATACACTCCATTTCCTGAGTCTCTCATCACCCCAAATAGCAGTTCTGTACTCACTAAGTAATAAGACCCCATTTGGTACTTTACCCACCTCCCCTTAACCACTAATCTACTTACTGTTTTGATAAATTTGCTTTTTCTCAATATTCCATATAAACGGCATGATCATACAATATCTGTCCTTTAGCCTGGCTTATTTAACCTTGTATGTTCTGAAGTTTATTCTGTGGTGTAGCACATACCAGAATTTCATTCTTTTTACAGCTGAATACTGTTTCAGCCTGTGTAGGTGCCATATTTTGTGTGTGCCTTGATCTGTTAGAGGACAGCTTGGCTTCTTTCTGTCTTTTGGCTATTGTGAGTAATGCTGTTGTAATCTTTGTCACAAGTATTTGAGTCTGTATTTTCAGCTTTTGGGTGTATACCTGGAAGTGGAATTGTTGGGTCATGTAATTCAGTGTATAACCATCTGAGGAATGTCATTTTTTATAATAGTTTATTCTATTTTTGGTACTCTTTCATTAATGTTTCTTGTGGTTTTATTTTGGTTGTGTTTTTTGGTTTGTTTCTTGCTTATTTCCTTGGTTGGCCTTTGTTGATACATTTTTAAAAATTGTTTGTTTTGAGCATTCATTTTTTTCTTTTCTTTTCAATTGTTTGTTTTTCAGACCCGAATCAGAACTCCATCACAGGGGAGCACAGCCAGCTGCTAGGTACAGTATCATTCTGGGAGTGGCTCTGTGGACACACCTTCATCTGCCTATACTCTGTTTGTAGTGTGGATCCCTCCTTTAGAAAAGTATCTATTGTTTCCTGTTCCCATCACCTCCTTTCCTACTTTTAACCTTCACTCTTTTCTTGCCATTTCTTTTTCCAACTTGGTAAGCTTTAGGGCAATACTTGTGTAATTGATTACTGTGACTCAAATAAGTTACATTAAAAAGCAGTTTAAGCCGGTGGTCGGTAGCTCACGCTTGTAATCCTAGCTATTCAGGAGGCTGAGATCTGAGGTTCAAAGCCAGCCAGGGCAGGAAAGGCCATGAAACTCTTATCTCCACTAAACCATGATAAAACCAGAAGTGGCACTGTGGCTCAACTGATAGAGCACTAGCTTTGACCTGAAGAGCTGAGGGACAGTGCTCAGGCCCAGAGTTCAAGCCCCATGACCCACACACAAAAAACTAATTTACACAGTCCGTGGCTAAAAATAGTCTGAGAATTATGTATGTAATATTTGACTTTTGTAGCTACTTTTCCCTTTTTAGTGTTTTTTCTTGGTCTTTGATCACCTTCATTTTAATAACTGAGAGTACTTCATAACTTCATGATGTTAAGTATTCCATAGAAATTGGTGCTCCAGTTTTTCATCTGTGAAACAAGTTGTGGAAGTGAGTTGATTTCCTGCAGGTATTAGTAAACCTAATTTGATAAGATTTTGATAAGCTCTCAAAACTGGAAATTTGCTTCAATATCCAGGTCAGACATACTCTAACAAGAAGGGAATCCAGACCACACAAAACGTATAGGGCAAAGAAAGCAGAAGTTCTTGGGAGTACAGTATACCCCTGGTATCTGTCAGTATATGCTTTCAAGGAGCCTGCCATTGAGAAAAACCATGAATGCTCAGGATGCAGTGTTCAGTACAGTACTGTGGGACGCTAGATTTATTTTTCTGTAATGCCGTACAGCTTCTTATCACATGCTGACTTTCAACAAACTTCATATTTTTACCTTATTACTTCTCTTATGTACATTTACTCTTATCTTGCTTTTTAAGCACTTGCTTTTGGGGAGGCAGATTTTCCATAAAATTAAGATCACAAAATAATTTAAATACATTTGATAACACACCAAAGGTAATATGGGAACTTCTCCATATCCACTGAGCTGCAGAAGACATTCATGGGGGAAGTGGTGCTGTGGCTCAAATGGTAGAGCACTCACCTTGAACTGAAGAGCTGAGAGACAGCGCCAGACCCAGAGTTCAAGCCCTACGACTGAGAAAAAAAAAAAAAAAAAGAAGACATTCATGGGAATTTACAATATCCTTCCATCAATCCATCTATCCAGCCACCTATCTATCTCTCTCTCTCTTTCTTTATTTCTGTCTGTCTATCTCTTATCCACTCACCTACCACACTGAATCAAAGCTGCTTGAAATAAACCCACAACTATCTCTTCTGTCACTACTTCACTTCCACATTTCCCAAATACTTATTATTGACAAGTTTCTTGGGAACTCCAGAAAATTTTAATTGTAAATCTTTTTTCTTTTATATCAATAGGATTAAATTAAACAGGCCTTTCTGTTGTATAGACTGGGTTTTTTTATAAAGCTGTATTTGTTTGTATTTCGCCAGTTATAGGTATGTAAAAGTCTGTCTCATTCATATGTGGTAGAGTACTGTTGTGTATCAGCTATAATTTTATTCTGCCAGCTTCCTCTTTATGATAATTTAGGCTATTCCTAGGAGTGGTATTGCTACAAATTACATTGCTGTGAGCATCTTGTACTGGTGTCCTTGTAATCTCATGACAAGACATTAGTAGGATAAATTCTTAATAGTAAAATCTTTTACTCAGAGGGTGTGCACAATGTCTGAATTTCCTTACCCAGCTTTGACAATGACTTCACTCAGTTTTCAAGTCCCTTCCTGACTGGATGTTTCTTTAAGACATTTTGTAAACTGATAACACATGATTTTACTTACTCTTTACATGCTAATACATAGTCAAATTTCTGTTTCAAAAATGACTGTTTACATCTATTTCTCCTAAGCCTTGTATTGAACAGTGATTGATAGATAGGATAAACCTGTTTGTCCCTTTTCTCCCTCTCTTTTTCCTCTACATCTCTTTCTCTTGCTTGAGCTCAGGGCCACGCGGTATTTCTACTCACAGCTGACACTCTACTGCTTGAACCACTCCTCCAGCTCCATGAAGTGACTCCAAGCTCTCTTTTAGTCTGGAGAGTTCACCTTTTTTACTTTGTACCATGTATTTGCTGAACAAATTGGATGATTTGGCACATGTTGAATTGCTACATCCAGAGTTTGCTCTTAATGTCTTTGTAGTAATGGTTAGTATGTTCATCTTTGGTGTGCTCTGGCTCAGCTGGATTCGGGTTCCGCTTTCTGGGCTGGACCTCACCCTGAGCCCTGGCGTGTCCTGGGGTTGTCCTGCACGGGCAGTGGCCACGCTGGCTGTGCTGGATGGCTGCCTTGCACCGTGGGATGCTCTACCCCAGCCTTCACTCAATGATCTAACAGCTGGCAAGAACCGTTGCCCAGGCCCTGCGTTCTCATTAAAAGCTGCTCACTGGCGATGTTTTCACTACCTTTCGTGTGATCTATCATAAATCAGTTGCTGTGCATTAGTCAGCCTGAAATATAATTAGCACAAAAAAGGCAGGATAATCACCTGACTCTTTCCTTCTGTTACCTTTCAGTTATAGCCCATAGAGGTAACCAATTTTTAAAAATAGTATTTTGGGTGTTTCGCCTGCCTATGTTGTACTCCATTGCATTATTTATGCTTAATGCTTGTCATTTCCACTTGTGACCATGAGGAACTCGTTTAGGCTGGTCCTGGGTTCTAGGACATGACCAGTCATGCCAGCAGCTCGCTGGCTTTTCCTAGACTGGTCATAAATACATTTCTATACCTGTGTGTATATCTATGCATTCCTATGATTTACATTTTCTTGATTTTTTTTTTTTTTTTTTTGTCGGTCGTGGGGCTTGAACTCTGGGTTTGGGCGCTGTCCTTATGCTCTTCAGCTCAAGGCGAGTGCTCTACCGCTTGAGCCACAGCACCACTTCCAGTTTTCTAGTGGTTTATTGGAGATAAGAGTCTCACGAACTTTCTTGCCCGGGCTGGCTTTGAACCTCGATCCTCAGATCTCAGCTTCCTGAGTAGCTAGGATTATAGGCGTGAGCCACCGGCGCCTGGCTAGTTTTCTTGATTTTTATATTAGTATCTTTCTTCAAATTTGAAAATCTTGGTTTTTAGAGGGCATTCATATAGGTTTGTTTTCTGTCATACTGTGCAACTGTATAACTTTTTATACAATGAAAACCTCCAAAAAGGACTCAACACAAATGTGGTTGTCTTTGGAAATTACTCTTCTTTTTTTCTTCACAGTTGGTTCATCAAATATCTGTTTAGTGCCTCTTTTCACATTAAAAAGAAACAAATAAAAAACATGGAAAGGTTTGTAAAGAATATTCTTGACCTAGTTCATAAGCCAGAGGTCAGACAGCTCTGTGGACAGAGATTTTTCTCCCCATTATCAGCTGCAACAGTGTGTTTGATAGGCCATGTCTAGAACAGTATTATACATTGAGTAGGTACTTAAATATTCAGTATTTTTCAGCTAGTCATGTCTGTAATCTTAGCTATTCAGTAGCTAGAGATCAAGAAGATCATGGCTCAAGGCTAAGCCAGGCAAAAAGTTAGTGAGACTTTGTTTTAACCAACAAGGAGTTGGGCCAGGGCCTTTGCTTTACATCCTATCTATACAAGAAGCATAAATAGGATGGTGTTCTAGGCTAGCCTGAGTATAAATGTAAGACACTATTAGAAAAATAAAGCCGAGAGCTGAGAGTGTGTGTCAAGCCAGGAGCTTGCCTGGCAAGCACAAGACCCTGAGTTTAAACCACAGTATCATGAATAAAATTCTGTTTTTTTCACATAATATATTTGGATAACTTCGAGAGTAGGGCCTCACGAGGCTGGCATTCTGAAGAAACAGTGTGTGTAGAAATCGTTGAATTCAGAAAAGGAAGACCTGTGTTTATTCTCTAGATATCTGTTTTTTTCCTTGCTGGGAAGGAAGCTGTGCTGCTTTCATTCTGCCAATCTTAGGCTACATTTGAATATGAAAAATATTTTCTCTTAATACAGAGGCAGTGCTTAGCTATGTAGTGCTGATGTGTCTTCTGTAGCAATGAGAAACTAACATGGTTCACTTTTTTTTTTTTTCCAGATGATGGACATAAGAAAGCTAGAAATGCTTATCTCAACAATTCCAATTATGAAGAAGGAGATGAATATTTTGATAAAAACTTGGCACTTTTTGAGGTAATATGTGGGAGAAAATATGAACAGGAACAGAGACCTTAAGATAATTGTCTTCTCTATCTGGTTTTAAAATGATCGAAGCTGGATAATGTAATAACTAGCATTAAATCATAGTAGTTTTGTTATAACTTCTTGTTGTGTTTACTTTTGTACAAAAAATTACAGTAAAATGTTAGGAAGTAAGGAAGACAAAAATGGACTTCTCAAACATGGAGAATTTTTCAATCTAATTTACATTGGAATAATCCTCTTAAGTACAAAGAACACTGTTTGTCCTGTTTGAAGGACCTTAGAGCTAATTAAAACAGAAGTCACTGTAGAAAGCAGGCTGCCAGATTTGTAAGGGTCTTGTATGTGTATTTTAAGTGCAAATAATAATTGTAAGTATTTGAGGCAAAATGTGACATTTCACTTAAGTATACATTGTAGAGTGTCTAGATCAATCTAATTAGCATATCACCTCTTACATGTTTTTAGTAGAAATATTGGGATTTTTACTTTATACTTTTGAAATGCACTAGATCTGAAAAAATGATTTCCTCCTGTAGATCTAGAACATTTCCCACCCCATCCTCTGGTAATCGCCACTCTCTTCTGCTTATATGAGTTCCACCCTTGGATTACACATGCAACTAAAATCCTGTGGCCACCTTTCTTTCTGTGCATAGCTCATTTCACTTAGCACAAGAAGACATGTATACATTTTATCTGATTTAGACATACTTTCTAGTTTGCTGTTAGAAAGTTTACTTTTGGCATTTTTTTCATTCCTTCCATATTTCTGACTTTGTAGGAAGAAATGGACACAAGACCAAAGGTATCCTCTCTTCTTAACCGCATGGCCAATTACACTAATCTGACACAAGGAGTAAAGGAGCATGAAGAAGCTGAAAATATCACTGAAGGAAAAAAGAAACCCACCAAGGTGAGGCTTTAGAGTAACACAGGTAGATAAACTAGCCTGTATACAAGGAAGGAGGGAACATCCAAGGTACTACTTGGTATCAAATAAATGCCTGCTATATGCAAGCACAGTTCTGGGCACTGATCTCATAGCACAAAGAGATCATGCAGTGTCCTTAGCTGTCATCTGAAGAGACATGGGCAGTCCTCAGGCTGTTTTAATCCTGCTGAAGTATGTAACACATTAAATGTTGAGAGATGCTTTAACAGAAATTGAGCAGAGTTAAAGAGACTGAGGGGAGGGAAAACGATTCCTCCCTTCAGACATGTTTCTGCTTCAGGTCAGGCAGGAAATACCCCTCTGACAAGGCAATGTTGAGCAGGGACCTACTCACTGTGAGGAGGTTGAGCAGGTTAGGAGAACGGCATTCCATGGAGAGAGATTAGCACATCTGTGCCACCCGCCAGTCGTCAAGTTCTTGTGGTGGGGAAGTGGGAGGAGTGTAAGTTTGGTTTGGCTTTTTTTTTTTTTTTTTTTTGTCAGTGGTGGGGCTTGAACTCTGGGCCAAAGCACTGTCTCTGTACTCTTCAGCTCTAGGCTAACACTCTACCACTTGAACCACAGCATTACTTCTCGTTTTCTAGTGGTTTATTGGAGGTAAAAGTCTCATGGACTTTCCTGCCCAGGCTGGCTTTGAACCATGATCCTCAGATCTCAGCCTCCTGAATAGCTAGGATTATAGGGGTCAGCCACTGGTGCCCTGATGGCTTTTTTTTTTTTTTTTTGGTTGGTCCTGGGGCTTGAACTCAGGGCCTGGACACTTTTTTTTTGAGCTTTTGTGCTCAAAGCTACCCCTTGTGCTCTCTACCCTTGAGGTTCAGCACCACTTCAGGCATTTTTTGTTTTTTTTTATTGGAGGTAAGTCTCACAGATGTTCCTTCCCAGGCTGGCTTTGAACCATTATCCCCAGATCTCAGCCTCCTGAGTAGCTAGGATTACAGGCATGAGCCACTGGTGTCTGGCTTCTTTGCTTTTTTGAGACAGAGTCTTGCCATGTAGTCCATGTTGTTCTTAAATTTGCTATTGTGCCTCAGCTTCCTGAATGTTGGATTATAGGTATTCCATCATACCCCAGAAATTGTGGGGTTTTTAAAAGACTAAAGCCAATTTTTCTTTTTTGGGTCAGTTGTGGGGTTTGAACTCTGGGCCTGAGCTCTGTCTCTTAGCTCTTCAGCTCAAGGCAAGCGCTCTACCACTTGAGCTACAGTGCCACTTCCTAAAGCCAATTTTTCTTGTTTGGGACACACTTAAGTTTGTGGCCAAATGACTGTGTCTAATTAAAACATATAGAGGTAGGTAGAATGGAAGGGTACCAGCATTGAGTAAAAAAGCACAAGGCCCCAAATTCAAGCTCCCATACTAGCATGCGCATGTACACACACACACACACACACACACACACATACACACGGGGAAAGAATAAATGTATCTATTATGGAGATGATTGTGTAATTTTTTTCCTTCTGTCTGCATTTTTCTTCCCAGACGCCCCAAATGGGCACCTTCATGGGTGTCTACCTCCCATGTCTACAAAATATTTTTGGAGTGATTCTGTTTCTGCGGCTTACATGGGTAGTGGGCACTGCCGGAGTTCTTCAGGCCTTTATAATTGTCCTTATCTGCTGCTGTTGTGTAAGTCCTGCACTTGCTCCTGGAGATGGTTTGCTACTGTGAACTTCCTGAGAATTTGTGCACTTGATCTCTGCAGAACTAAAACAAAAATTTTAAAAGATGCACTATCTCAACAAGAGACATCATGCTGATACTAAAATCTAGAGAATTTTTCTTTAATGCAGGGTACCTTTCACTCACGCCTGTAATCCTAGCTACTCAGGAGGCTGAGATTTGATGATCATGGTTCAAAGCCAGCCTGGGCAGGAAAGTCTGGGAGACTTATCTCCAATAAACTACTCAGAAAAGGTCAGAAGTGGCACTGTGGCTCAAGTGGTAGAGCACAAGCCTTGAGCAGAAGAGGCTCAGGGATAGCACCCAGGCCCTGAATTCAAGCCCCAGGACCAGCATAAATTTTTTTTTTCATTCAGTGCCTATTAATTGCTTGCTAGCTATTCTGATGAACTAGAAATTAATTATAAGGCAAGGCTTCATCTGGAGTGAAAGATAAAGTCCTTGTCTTCAAAGAAGTCAAAATCTGAATCATTTTGAGTTTGGTAGAACCAAAGTTGTAACAAATTATATTTTAAAAAGTGGTGCACTACTTCAACATGCATTCAGAATCAAAGCTGACAGTTATTTGGTGGGTTTGATTTGGTGCAACTTCGCCTTCCTCATCCCTCCCTGCAGTTCAGTTTGATTTGGTTTGCTTTTGAAGTTCCCTCACCATTTCCTGCAGCTCTTCTCTCCCCTACACTGAGAACTCCTGTTCTTATATATCTTAGTCATATGTGTCCATTTCATTACATATTTCTACTGTTCTCTTTTTTTCCTTGCCTCCTTCATACTTGTCCTCAGCTGAGAACTATACAAAGCAGGCTAATAAGTAGACAGTGACCGTATAATAATTTCATGGTACTAGCATTTCTTCTCATTTTCTCAGGCTTGAAACTTGCAAGCCATACTTGGCGCTTGGCTTTCCTCCCATATCTAGTCAGCTCTTCAGTCCAATCTGTCCTCTTCTGAAACTTGTACATCCAACTTTTCCATTTTACTCCCCCTACGAGCACCATTGCTTTAACCCCTTGCCGAGCCCCTTGCCTCTAGCTCTAGCTACTCATTCTCTGCAATTTGTTCTGTACTGTGCTAGGTCATGTTTTCATTTGAGTATAGTTGTTGTGTACTCACATTTTTAGTTATTCTCTTGATTACAGAATATTGTTCTTGGTATCATAGCTAGTCTTCAGATTCTAACATGTTTTCCCCTGGCTATTTTTTTTTTTTTTTCAGTCATGGGTGTTGAACTGTGGGCCTGAGCGTTGTCCCTCAGCTCTTCAGCTCAATGCTAGCACTCTACCACTTAAGCCACAGTGCCACTTCCAGTTTTCTGGTGGTTTATTGAAAATAAGAGTTTCAGGGACTTTCCTGCCTGGGCTGGCAATTTTCAGATCTCAGCCTGCTGAGTAGCTAGGATTACAGGCGTGAGCCACCGGCGTCCTGCTACGGCTATTCTTTTTTTTAAGTATCTCATGCTTTATTTCTCTTTAACTAGGAGATTCAGGGTGACTTCAGGGTTTTGTGCTGTTTTGTTTTAATCTGGTCAAGACAAGGTCTTGCTATGTAGCCCTTTCTGGTCTCAAACTCAAATCCTTCTGTCTTGGGTTCTCAAAGGCTGTGGTTTACAGCCAAGCACTACCACTCCCAGCCATCCATGGTTCTTAGCAGCACCTGATGTACTGATTTGAATGTTAGGGCTATTTTAACCATCAGTTTCTGGTAATGTTCATGTGATTAGTGCAGTAGAACTGCCACATTGTCTAATTTCCTTACTGTTACTTATACCAGCTCCCTCTACAAAAGCAGGTAGAGCTGAGGTTCACAGATGGGGAAAAAAAATTCAGAAGTGTCCCCTTCATGCTGTAACAATGTTTTGTTCTGCTCTTTCTATAGACAATATTGACTGCTATCTCCATGAGTGCCATTGCCACTAACGGAGTGGTGCCAGGTTAGTAGGCAGTTACTGTGTATTTGTGCTATAAAGCCAGGGGTACGGTACAAACTTCCAAGGAATGGATGCCGAAGTCTAGGAGAATAAATGTCTGCAGGCTATAGCACTAACACTATTTGGCTTTAGGATTGGCTTTACAAAATTATTTTCTAGGACACTTGCCTAGCAAGTACCCAGAGTGCAAATTCCAGTATTATTCTACATACACACTCACATAATGCAAAAGCTGACAGAGAATGTGAAGCAAAGTTTAGGGCTAGGACATTTGTTAAGTATCAGGGCTTGCTTAGCAAGCATGGAGCCCTAACTAAAGACATAGAAAAAACTCATTGTTTTCTAGACTGCAATGCTCTAATTTCAGTCACTTTCTTAGATTCTTAGAATATATTTATTGGCCTATCTTATGCTTTTAGTAAATACTCTGATTTTCTTTTTCTAATAGTGCTATGATGTACTGCTTCCTGTACTGATGTGCAGTATACCCTATAACACATCCTGAAAATAGGACCTATTTTCTGTCCTACACAGTTGTTAAAGACCTGAGACATTCATCTTTCATGCAGATGCTTATGACTTCTTTCCATCCTTCTTGCTGCTGAACTCTCCTGACCATGTTCACTCTGTTTTGTCTTTTAGCTGGGGGCTCATACTTTATGATTTCCCGGGCACTGGGCCCTGAGTTTGGTGGAGCTGTTGGCCTCTGCTTTTACCTTGGTACCACATTTGCAGCAGCCATGTATATCCTTGGTGCCATTGAAATTTTTCTGGTGAGTAATGACTTAATCATGGTCTACAATAAAGTATAGACAGAGATTTGCATTTATTCTGTCCTTGGGTATCAGAGCTTATGAGAAATCAGCTTTATGCATCAGTTGAGTGACAGCTCACTGTTACTGGGCTTGATTGTGAATCTGAGGCAGAAGGTTGAGCTGTCTTTTGCTTGCCTATGTTTTTCCTTCTGTCAGAGATTGCCATCACTGTACTACCTCTACCAGAAAATTAAAGTGCCATCAGGGAAAAAGTTAATGCTCATCTTTTGGATATCTTTATCCTAGTCACACAAAATATTTCCTGGTCTTTGCTCACCTAGGGTATGTTTTCTTACTATTTAGAGTAGTGACCAGCCTCCTGGTACTTACCACATGCTGTGTTCTTAGGCTAACTATATAGAAAGCAGGAGCAGAATAACCCTACCCCATGTATACCTCAGTACAGGCCCTATGCTGTGTCTGTATTGTGAATGGGGAGACATGAGGAAAAACATTAAAAAATAAAGTAGGCTGGGTGCTGGTGGCTCACGCCTGTAATCCTAGCTACTCAGGAGGCTGACATCTGAGGATTGGGGTTCAAAGCCAGCCCAGGCAGGAGAGACCGTGAGACTCCTATCTCCAGTAAACCACCAGAAAACTGGAAGTGGCACTGTAGTTCAAGTGGTAGAGCACTCGCCTTGAGCTGAAGAGCTGAGGGACAGCATCCAGGCCCAGAGTTCAAGCCCCACGACCGACCAAAAAAAATTAAAAAAAATAAAGTAGTGCTGGAAGAAACAGGGTCAAGGTTATTTATATTCTTTTGTTTATCCCTATGAATAAAGAAAGTAATTCAGGCTTATGCTTGTTACCCTAGCTACTAAGGATCTGAGGATTCAGGTTCAAAGCCACCCCAAGGAAAGTTGGTGACGCTTTTTTTTTTTTTGCCAGACCTGAGCTTGAACTCAGGGCCTAGACACTGTCCCTGAGCTTTTTGCTCAAGGCTAGCACTCTATTACTTGAGTTACAGTGCCACTTCCGGCCTTTTCTGTTTATGTGGTACTGAGCAACTAAACCCAGGGCTTCATGCATGCTAGGCAGGCACTCTATTACCAACCCACATTCCCAACACTTGGTGAGGCTCTTTATCCCCAATTAACCACCAAATTCTGTAAATGGAGCTGTCTCTGAAGTAGTAGAGCACCAGCCTTGAGCAAAAAAGCTAAGGGTTAGCACCTAAGCCCTAAATTCAAGCCCTACTACAAAACACTACAACACCAAACACATAAAAGCATTACTACTACTAATTCCTTTTTCCCATTTGGAAATGAAGTTATTCAGTACAACAAGTAGAAAGAAAAATCTATGGCATCCCAGTTTATAGACATCTAGATCAAAATAGAAAGTGGGCTTATTCTCCAAGTGTTTTATGCTTCAACTGGGCTTTCTTTCATAAAAGCAATTGGAAATGACTTTAGCTCTTTGCTCAGCTTTGAAGTGTTTTATTGCTGCTCTTTTTTTTTTATTGCTGCTAACAGGTATACATCGTCCCTCGAGCTGCAGTCTTCCGCAGTGATGATGCACTCAAGGAGTCAGCAGCCATGCTAAATAACATGCGTGTCTATGGCACAGCCTTCCTGGTTCTCATGGTCTTGGTGGTGTTCATCGGAGTGCGCTATGTGAACAAGTTTGCATCACTTTTCCTGGCTTGTGTCATTGTTTCCATCCTGGCCATCTATGCGGGAGCCATCAAGTCTGCCTTCGCCCCACCACACTTCCCGTAGGTGTCTGTGTCTTGGCGTAGTCTTCATTGAGTAGTCAGTGTTGAGTTAGTCAGCATTTCATAGAGTCTCTGTGAGAGTTCCCTCTTGGCCATTTTGTGGCAGGGTTCTTCCCAGCAAACTGCTCTACTGGTCCTCTTCCTAAGACAGAGCCAACCTCAGTACCTACCACCTAGACAGAGCCAACATTGGTACCCACCATCCAGACAGAAACATTAGGTGTTTTCCCCTGGATTATGATCACCTGTATGTGTGTATGTATAGATGGATGGATGGATGGACGGACGGATGGATGGATGGATGGATGATTGGTTGGATGAACTAGTCACAAGCCACTTTACAATAGTGTGGCCGTTGCTTGCCACCTTTATAAGGAATCACATATTACTGGATTCCTTTCATTAATGAAAAATTCATAGGGTCACAAGCATTGTAGACTCTTGTCTGACTTGGTTTATTAAATTTTTTATTCTATCTTAGTTTCATAAATGCTAGGAATTTCTAGTCAGAAAATAAAGGAAAATGAATGCCACACCATTCGCATTATCTGTACATAGATAAAATTCAGTGCTGTAATATAAGTACCTTACAGTGTACTTGTGAAGTAGTAGATTTGTGCAAATCTGTCATAAGCTCATCTTATGACATAGGGGCTAGAGGTCACTGAGTGTTCTTACAGAGATGGTCTTTAAAAGGTCATCTGTGCTGGGCACTGGTGGCTCATACCTGTAATCCTAGCTACTCAGGAGGCTGAGATCTGAGGATTCAAAGCCAGCCCAGGCAAGAAAGCCTGTGAGACTCTTTTCTCCAGTAAACCACCAGAAAACCGGAAGTGGTGCTGTGGCTTAAGTGATAGAACGCTAGCCTTGAGCTAAATTACTGAGGGATAGTGCCTAGGCCCAGATTTCAAGCATCATGACTCATACACAAAAAGAGAGGTCATCTGGATTGCTTGAGCATCAAACTCATCAAATCTGTTTTAATTACATTACAGAAAAGTAGCTATTTTCATGATAAAAAAGTACAAGTCTAATGAGGCTTAATAAAGTGAATTAATGGTAGAGCAAGAACTCAAACTTAGGGGCTGGGAAGGTGGCTCAGTGGTAGAGTGCTTGCCTTGCATATATGAGGCCCTGGGTTCGATTTCTTAGCATCACATAAGTAGAAAAGGCCGGAAGTGGTACTGTGGCTCAAGTGGTAGAGTACTAGCTAGCCTTGAGCTGAGGGATAACACCCAGGCCCAGAGTTCAGGCCTCATGACTTTTCTTTACTCCTATTGAGTATTTTGCTGTGTCATGCTATACAATAGTAGTTTTTGTCATAAGTTTTTAGTCTGCTTCTCTAGGAGTTATAAAATGGCTGAATCATAAAAAATTTAGAGTTTAGAGGTGATGTTTTGGCTATAACTCAGCTTGGGAAGTTCCATTTTGCTTCAGGTTCTCCTTTGGGGCTTCTCCTTTTCTTTTCTGGCTGGGAAAAATGGTGTTTTATTTAAAGTATTCCAGCAAAACAAGACCAAAAAACAAAACAGGGTTGTTGGAAGTTGTTGAAACTGAGTAGTAGATACATGGTTCATTTGTATGTATATAATCATTCCTCAGATTCCAAAAGTTGCTTTCCTTTTACCTAAGATACTTTAACTCTGTGTGTGTGTGTGTGTGTGTGTGTGTGTGTGTGTGTGTTATTCTTGTGTTCGTATTTGTAAGTCTGGGTAGAAGAAAAAGTAAAATCTGTAACTAGTATTTGTATTATCCTTAAATATCCTCATTCCCTCTGGGTCTGAGCTTCAATCCAAAACAGTTTCCTGTTAGGCTAGAGAGGGATGTGCTTTTTAATTCTAGCCATGCTGTCTTTCTTACAACAGTAGCTAGAAAGTTTATCAGAACATTTCCCAAGGGGTTGTGATAAATGAAAGTGGTTTTTTTTTGAGTGTTTTTTTTGGCCTAGGAAGGCAAAAGGTGTGTGGCGGGGGGGGGGGGGGCACATTTTGAACTCTGGGCCTGGGCGCTGTCCTTCAGCTCTTCAGCTCAAGGCGAGTGCTCTACCACTTGAGCCATAGCACTACTTCCAGTTTTCTGGTGGTTTATTGGAGATAAGAGTCTCACAGACTTTCCTGCCCGGGCTGACTTTGAACCGTGATCCTCAGATCTCAGCCTCCTGAGTAGCTAGGATTACAGGCATGAGCCACCTGCGCCTGACTAATATATACTGCCTTCTCACAATTCTTATTGACAATACTGAGGTTTGAACTGAATGCCTGGCCCTTGATAGACAGATGTTCTTACCCCTGGAGCCACATCCCAAGCACATTTTTGCTTTAGTTAATTTTTCAAATTGGGTCTGGTTGGATTTTTTTGTTTTGTTTTTTGTTTTTCAGGGCCTGTCTCAGACTATAATCCTCCTATCCAAGGGTATCTGCATAGTTGAAATCATGGGCAGTACTGTACCACCAACCCAGCTTATTAGTTGAAATAAGTATTAGTAAATTTTGTCTGGACTGGCCCCAAACTGTGGTCTTCCTAATCTGCGCCTCCCAAATAGTGGAAATTATAGGCATGAACCACTGCACTTGGTGAATTCTACCACTTCCTGCCACCTGTATGACCTTTTACAGAATTCTGTGTGCATTTAGATTTCAGTCCCTCTACACATGGAATAGAAATACTAATCCATCATGAGATCACTGTAAGGATTAAACCGGTCGTTGTTCATAGTGCTTTGAACAATCCTAATTTCTTTCCTACCTACAGCAGTAGAAGCTCTTAGAGATGAGTTCCATCTCCTCTGTCTCCTCCCCCCATTCCTCTTTTTCCTTTAGGGTTTGCATGCTGGGTAACCGCACCCTTTCATCAAGACACATTGACATCTGCTCGAAGATCAAGGAGATTAACAACGTGACAGTACCATCCAAATTGTGGAGCTTCTTCTGTAACTCAAGTCAGTCTTTCAATGCCACCTGTGATGAATACTTTGTTCACAATAATGTCACTTCAATCCAGGGCATCCCTGGGTTGGCTAGTGGCATCATCACAGGTAAGTGAGGGTGTTCCTAGACATAGTTACATTATTCTGCAAGGAGAGCAGGCTTTCCCAACTTAGACCTTTCTCCCAGGCTCCTGCCAGGTGGTGGTGGTCAAACCCCGTGTCAGCCTTGGACTTTACTGCTGTCTTAGACCTCTGTTATCCCTGAAGAGTCTGCCCTGGTGCTACTTCCTTCACGCTCGCAACTCAGCATATTTCTACTTCACTTTCTTCCCACCCCGCCCACTTTTTTTTTGTTGTTGTTGTTTTGAGAAGCAGGACCTTGCTGTGTAGTCCGGCTGGCCTCCCGCTGACTGTGCAGTCTGGGCTGCCCTGCAGCTCACAGCCCTGCTTCAGCCTCCTCAGTGCTAGAGTTAGAGGCTTGCACCATCACTGTAGTGCTCTGCTTGTTAATGAAATTGTCTTCTATCCAGGGCTTTATTTGCAGAGTGGATTCGCTTAAAATGTAACTCCCTTTTGACAGCTGAGAAAATCACTTTTTAGGCTAGAATATGGTAGTCAGTGTCTTGTCTTTTTTGCTTAGCTGGTCCTTAACTCCTGTGCTCTAATAGTAGCTTCTGGCCTCAGCCTCCTGAGGGAGGAGCCACTGTGTCTGGCATTGTGTATTCTTTTGGTCCTGGGACTTGAACTTGAGCTTGGGCACTGTCCCTGATCTTGTGCTCACAGCTAGCACTCTTATCACTGGGTCCATAGATATACTTACAGCTTTTTGGGGGTTAATTAGAGATAAAAGTCTTATGGGCTTTCCTGCCTGGGCTGGCTTTGCATTGTGATCCTTTAGATTTCAGCCTCCTGAATAGCTAGGATTACAGGCATGAGCCACCAGTGCCTGGCTGGCTTTGTGTATTCTTGAAAAATAGCCAGTGTTCTTCCTGCAGTGACAGATAAAGTAAAACAACGTTAGGCCACCACATGTGACCTGCTCTGTACATGTCTGGTCTGCACTTGTGTTTTCCTAACAGCTAAATTTCTGAAACTCTCCCTGATTGACATCTATAATAAAAGTTTGTTCCACAGATTCCTTTTCACACTAAACAAGATAATGTGAGGATGTTAGAAACTGTTCTGGTGACTGATAGAAAATAATAAAGGGGCTGGGCACCCAGAGCTCACACCTGTAGTCCTAAGCTACTCAGGAGGCTGAGAGCCAAGTCTCACAGTTCACAGCCTGACCAGGAAAGTCCATGAGACCCCATACTCTTATCTCCAATAACTACTCAGAAAAAGCTGGAAGTGGAGCTGTGGCTCAAATGGTAGAGTGCTAGCTTGAGTACAGAGAGGCTCAGGGACAGCACCCAGGCCCCATGATAGACCAAAAAAAATTATTTTTCAAAAAGCATTAAGCTTTTATTTACATGTTTTATTGTGAGTATAAGCATGTGTATATATGCTTAAGTTGAAGCAAACAACCTTTTAAAAACTACCACAGGGGATGGGGTATAGCTCAGTGGTACAGCACTTATGTAGGCTCTGGGTTCTATCCTTAGCACCTGAAAACAAAATCAGACCTAATACTCTATAAGGCTAATGGGATGGCTTAAGAGGTAGAACACCTGCCTAGCAAGCACAAAGCTCTGAGTTCAAATCCTAGTACCACCCCCCCATATATATGTGTATGTATATATGTATATATGTGTGTGTATATATATGTATGTATGTGTGTATACATACATACATACATATATATATATACACACACACATATACACACACACAAGAAGTATGTGATGATGGATGTTGTTTGGATAGGAAGCTATGTAATCATGTTTCCTTACTGCTTCTACCTATAATCTTTTATTCCCACTGCAGAGAACCTTTGGAGTAATTATTTGCCTAAAGGGGAGATCATTGAAAAGCCTTCGGCCAAATCATCTGACATCTTGGGTAGCTTAAACCATGACTACGTGCTTGTGGACATCACCACCTCCTTCACTCTCCTGGTGGGCATCTTCTTCCCCTCTGTCACAGGTGAGCACATGGGCTGTTGTTTATTCTAGAAGCTGTGAATCCAGAAAGATATTTTTATCAAAAGACAGAATGATGTTCTCTGGGTTCTTAGGTTGGTCTTTAGTCTCCAATATCCAAGGGTCCAGGAACTCTGGAAGTTCACTTGGTTTTCTCTCTCTAAAGGTATCATGGCGGGATCAAACAGGTCTGGAGATCTGAAAGACGCTCAGAAGTCCATCCCCATTGGAACCATTCTTGCCATCCTGACCACATCCTTTGTCTGTATCCTTTTGGTGGTCTAGTCTGAGCCTTAGTCATAGGTTATCCATTATAAGTAGGATGACCACTGTTGTATCACAGCAGGATGGTCTCTCTTTACCATCTCACTTGTTGCTAGATAATCTGCCTACCTCACATGCATAATTCAAGAATGATTTTATGGGACC
Organism: Dipodomys ordii; assembly: GCF_000151885.1. Classification (NCBI taxonomy): domain Eukaryota; kingdom Metazoa; phylum Chordata; class Mammalia; order Rodentia; family Heteromyidae; genus Dipodomys; species Dipodomys ordii. Next base: position 12,490,487 of record NW_012267239.1, on the reverse strand, counting down.
ACTGAACTTAGAAATCCACTTACTGAGTGTCTGTCTGATGTTAGAGGGTAAGATGAGTTTCTTTAACTCTCAGAATGACAGACTTGAGCAACGTTGTCCTTTTTGGTGCATGCATTGAAGGAGTTGTTCTTAGAGACAAGTGAGTGGTCAGTTTCTTTGTAATTATTGTCTGTCTTCCATGTGCTCTGATCATCTAGCATAGCTCCAAATTAGGTGCAATCTCAAAAACTCAGCCTGAGGTATCAATTATGACCAAGAAATAGACAATGCAGAGACTGGGCTAGAATGTAGCTCATTGGTAGCATGCTTGTTTAGCACATGCAAAGCTCATGCATTGATCCCCAACACTGAAAAAAAAAAGAAATATGTACATATATTTTCCCCAACAATTTAATGAAGAATAAGGGCCAAAATGTTGTTATAAATATGTGAGTTGCAATGAATATAGCTCCTCAAAAATGCAGTAAATTTGCCTGAATAATAAATACTGCCCTGTATACCAAGAAATTCTGGAAAACTAAACCAAAATGAAGGAGAAAAAAAAATCAACTTTGCATTGTCTCCAACATCTCCTCTATAGAAGATAGGTGTCTATGTAACTCTGCTTAGCATTCTAAATAAAAGCCTGAAACTTTGACTTCCTTTGTGAAGGCTGACGTTTATTTTCTAACATTTCCCATGAAACCTATTACTTTTCACATTTCCCATCTTGTTTCGTAGTTACCCCTCTCCAAAGACAGAAATCTAAGATTTTGTTTTGTTTTTTTGGGTCCGGTCATGGGGCCTGAACTCGGGGCCTGAGTGCTGTCCCTCAGCTCTTCAGCTCAAGGCTAGCGCTCTACCACTGAGCTACCTTCCCAGCCCAGAAATCTAAGTTTAATTAGACCTTTTCCATCAGTTCTGTCATCCAGATGGTTTCACAGCCCTGTAAATTCTTTCAGCTTCAATCTATCTTATTATTTCCCTTGCTTCTATATCCCTATCACTTACTCTGATTTTCTTGCCTGCAAGTCTATAACAATCTCCCTTTCATGTTTACCACTTGTAATCCTCACCCACTGCCATCAGGATGATTTCTCTAGAACACAGAATTTGGTCAACAAGATCCCTGCTTCTGAGACTGCCAGGGCCCTTTAAACCATTACTCTGAGCTCCCCTCTGCCCACTTCTGCTCTTTTCTCCCACCCTTCTCCATGAGTTCCGTCTGCTCAGGCCACATCCTAGAGGTATGTTTTGTTTGTGTCAAGTCTCTCTCCATCCGTACTTTTGCCTGGCTTCCATTGCTTAGGAATGAACAGATTTAGATTCATTCACCAAGACTAGGTGAAGAGTCTTTTGCCCTATACAGTCAACCCATATTCCTCACTCCTCCCTGGAACATACTGTGTTGTTGCACTATCCTATTAAGTTGTCAGTATTCATCTTTATCTCACTTTCCCTATTAGACTGAGCTGTTTGAGAATAGTAAGTCTAACACATGCTGTACAACTGTATGTATGTATATATAAGTAAGTGCAGCTAGGCCCCTGTGGCTTTGTCTGTAATCCTGATCAGCCTGGTTCAAAGCCAGCCCTGGCAGGAAAGTCCGTGAGACTTTTCTCTCCAGTTAATCACAGAAAAAAAGTGGAAGTGGTGCTGTGGCTCAAGTGGCAGAGTGCTAGCCTTGAGCAAAAAGGAACTCAGGGACAGGGCCCAGGCCCTGAGTTGTTCAAGCTCCAGGACCAGCAAAAAGAAAAAAAAAGCAGGGCTGGGAAGGTGGCTCAGTGGTAGAGCGCTTGTCTTGCATGCCTGAGGCCCTGGGTTCGATTCCTCAGCACCACATAAGCAAAAAGAAAAAA
>NW_012267239.1:12460929-12486894 GCF_000151885.1 Dipodomys ordii | reverse complement strand
AACCCAGGGCCTCAGGCATGCAAGGCAAGCGCTTTGCCACTGAGCCACCTTTCCAGCCCCATCCTCTTTGTTTATTTATATTAATTACTTATTTATTGAGTGGGTGACTGATCTTCCTATGAAAGCCTAGGATGCCGTAAAACCCAGAATCCTTCTGCCTCAACCTCCAGAGTTCTAGGATTATAGGTATTTCCCACCGTGCCTCACTCTAAATGTTTTTTGATCAGAGACATCTTCCTTTGCATTTCTCAGCATGAATGTCTATCTCAATTTTGATTCTGTAAAAATTATAAATAGAAAAGCTTGGTGGACATCCCCCTAGTCTTTCAATCTACATTATCTACATAATAAAATTTCTTGTTTCTTTCTTTCTCAGATTTGGGGATGCTGTGAAAGGTAATTTAGTGGTCGGTACCTTATCTTGGCCGTCCCCATGGGTGATTGTTATTGGCTCCTTCTTTTCAACATGTGGGGCTGGACTTCAGAGCCTCACAGGTGCACCAAGGCTCCTGCAGGCGATTGCCAAGGACAACATCATACCATTTCTGAGAGTAAGCAGCTCCCTCCTTTGTCTCCTCCTTCTCCCCAGGCTCTGCTGTTAGTAGATAAATACAGAATGTGGGGGTTTTGTACCAGACTTCCAGATTCCTACTAGGAGTTTATACGTGGTTGCTGTGAAGATGTTGAAAAGATAACTTGTTAAGACACTGTAGGCCAAAGGAACCAGGGCACATTTTCTAGGTCCTGTGCCTGAACCCTTCTCTCCTGTGTGCAGGTGTTTGGTCACAGCAAAGCCAATGGGGAGCCCACCTGGGCCTTACTTCTAACTGCAGCCATTGCAGAGCTGGGGATCCTCATTGCCTCTTTGGACCTTGTGGCCCCAATTCTTTCCATGTAAGAGCCACTTATTTCCTTGGATTATGTTTGTTTAGTGTGTAGTCACATAACAGTGATCATGAGAGTTGACCGAACACAGGTTCAACTTCAGCTGAATATTCTCAAGAACTGTTATGTAAGGTTAACTTCTATAAATTATTACAGTTTTTCCCTACCTATACAATTTCAAAAGTTCCTTCCCCTCCCCCACTTTTCTCCAGAGACTTACTTGCTAGGCAAGTACACCCCCCTGGCCTTCATTTCTGATTGGCAGTTGTTTGTAGCTTTGCTATACAGTTAGCTTTTATTCATTCACCCATGATTTGTTGGTAACTTGTTACCTCCATGATTCTGGGAATATAAAGACAGATAATGCACAGTATTAGGGAAGTGATGATAGCTGGAGAAACCAATGGTGCCTGTACGATGTGATGTGTGAACACCAGGCACTGTAGGTGCACTAAGGCAAAGAATCTGAGCAGAATACCATTTCTTTGTTGCTACTTTTTTAGTATTGGGGTTTGAATTCAGGGTTTTTCAGCACTTGATGGGCAAGTGCTCTACCATTTAGCCACACCTCCATCCTTTTTTGCTCTTGTTATTTTTGAGATAAGTTTTTGCTTTTTACCCACACTGACATGGAAGCCAATTTTCCTATTTGTGCTTCTCATAGCTAGAATAACAGGTGCATGCCCTCATGCCAGCTTTTTCTGTTGAGGTAGGGTCTGGTCCTCTGGGGCTGTCCTGGAACCAAGATCCTCACAATCTCAGCTTTCTGATGTAGCTAGTATTACAGGCATGAATTACACTGGCACCCAGCTTAGCACAACTTTTTTTTCTCTTTTTTTAGAAAGTGTCACTTGTACTTTGAAGGATGACTGCTTAGAAAAAAAAGGCAGAAGCCGAATGCTGGTGGCTCACGCCTGTAATCCTAGCTACTCTGGAGGCTGAGATCTGAGGATTGTGGTTCAGGGACAAAAGGCTGAGAAACTCTTATCTACAATTAATCACCAGGAAACCTGAAGTGGAGCTATGGCTTAAAGTGGTAGAACACTAGCTTTGAGCAGTGAACCTCAGAAACAGCACCCAGGCCCTGAGTTCAAGCCCCATGATGGACAAAAAAGAAAAAAGAAGCACTGATAAACATATTCCAAGCTGGGAATGTGTATACAGGAATGAGGAAGCTGGGTGCTGGTGGCTCAAGAGGCCTATAATCCTAGCTATTCAGGAGGCTGAGATCTGAGGATTGCGGTTCAAAGCCAGCCCAGGCAGGAAAGTCTGTGAGACTTATCTACCATAAACTACTCAGAAAAAGCCAGCAGTGGCGCTGTAGCTCAAGCAGTAGAACCCTAGCCTTGAGCACAGAGAGGCTCAAGGACCGACAGCCCAGGCCCTGAGTTCAAGCCCCAAGACTGGCAAAAAAAAAAAAAAAAGAAGAATTGAGGAATGTACCAAAAAAACTGAAGGCAGCGTGGCTTGAGTGTGTTGGAGAGTGTATCATTGGAGAGTCAGTAGACTGGAAAAGAAGGAAGGAGGAATGGAAACAGGATAAAACTGAGCCGGAAATGCTCATTGAAAAGCAGTTTGGGCTGTGAATTTGGCTTAGTGGTAGAGTGCTTGCCTAGCACACAGGAAGCCCTGGGTTCGACTCCTCGGTACCACATAAACAGAAAAAGCCAAAAGTGGCGCTGTGATTCGAGTGGTAGGGTGCTAGCCTTGAACAAAAAGCAGCTCAGGGACAGTGCCCAGACCCTGAGTTCAAGTCCCCTGACAAAAAAGTAAAAAGAAGTGAGAGTCAAACATAGTTGAAACATAAAGGAAGAGAAAAAGTATACAGATATTTAAAAGTATAATCAATAGGAATTGATAGATTAATTTGGAACAAGAGTGAGGAAGAGATTGGCACCATGGCTCACACCTATAATCCTAGCTACCCAGGAGGTTGAGATCTGAGGATCACGGTTCAAAGCCATCCGGAGCAGGAAAGTCTGTCAAACTCTTATCTCTGATAAGCCATCGAAGAGCTGAGGGACAACGCCCAGGCCCAGAGTTCAAGCCCCACGACTAACCAAAAAAAAAAAAAGAAAAAAAGTGAGGAAGAGGAAACCTGGGTTTTTATGAACAGCCAGTGAAGAATGGTTTTGCTATTGACAGAAAGCAGTTTCTTGGTTTCTGGGATTTTTTGTTTGTTTGCTTTTTTGTGCCAGCCCTGCAGCTTGAATTCAAGGCCTAGGCATTGTCCCTGAAATTTTGTCCAAGGCTAGTACTCTACCACTTGAGACACAACTCCAATTCTGTCATTTTAGTGCTTAATTGGAGGTAAGATTCTTGGGGAATTTCTTGCATAGGCTGGCTTTTCACTGCAGTCCTCAGATATTAGCCTTCTGATTAGCTAGCCACCAGCACCCAGCTTGATTTTTTTATTTAATCAAGGGTTAATGATCTAGAAATAGCTTCAGTACAGCAGTGTCTTCAGTTATGTAAAGTAACCCTCACATAAACACCTTACAAATCAGTTATTTAAACTAGCTCTCAAATAAACACCTTACAAATCAATCCCTGCTCTTACCCTTCTTACCCCACTAGGTTTTTTCTCATGTGTTACCTCTTTGTGAACTTGGCGTGTGCCTTGCAAACATTACTTCGAACACCCAACTGGAGACCCCGATTCCGCTACTACCACTGGTAAGTTTGCTCTTTACTCCTTTTTTCCCTTTGTTCTTCTTTTCTTCCCATCATTTAGCTTGAAAACTAAGGTTCTTTGACTAACTATTCTCACCTATTTCAATATTCATTATCACTTGACTCTACATCTTTTCTAATTTTCTCCTATATCGTTTTGTAATAACTTGTACTCACTAACAATAAAAATCAAAACTACAAAACAGGTATTTCTAGCCTGCCTCATTCAAGGTAAAAAAATCCTTTTGCAGACTATTTTCCCATTTTCCTCTTAGCTAAGCATTAGGTTTCATCCCATTTTATTTTTACTGTCATATTCTCATCTGTTTCATTTTTATACTCACTTCCTGTGAGAATTTACTTCATAAGTTAATGTGTCCGATGGGCCAGGCATCAGTGACTCTCATGCCTAAGATCCTAGCTGTTCAGGAGATTGAGCTCTGACGATTGTAGTTTGAAGACAGCCAGGCAAACAATTCTAAGAGACTTTCATCTTCCATTAGCCAGCAAAATGCTGGAAGTAGAGGTGTGGCTCAAGTGCTAGCAAAAAAGCCAAGCAAGAGTCCAAGGTCCTGAGTTCAAGTCTTAACACATGCACACATGCACGCGCACACACACACACAGACGCATGCATGCACCCATGCACACGCGTGCACACACACACACAAAATTTATGGCCTATTGAGTCAGGTGACCCAAACTATACCTTAATCCAACTGCTTCCAAGCTTTGTACCCTTCAACATATAAAATTTTACTTCACTCATTTGTAAAAGGAGACAGGTAAATGTAAACTGCTTATTAGTATAGTGGATAGCAAAATTCTCCATGAAATGCTGCTTCTCATCTCCTCTTGTAAGCTAAGAATTATTTGTTCCTGTCATATATGAACCTGCTGCTGCAATTCTCTTGATACTTTCCTGGCTTCACATATCAGTTGTGTGCAATGATGTACTCTTTATCTGTATAGCAAAAATATACATCTATAACCTTTTAACCTCTTTATAAGTTGAGCTTTACTTAAAAGTTCATGATGAACATGTTTGTGTTGCTATTTTGCTCTTATTATTTTTTTCTTTTATTATTTATGAGATTTAATCTCCTATTCACATTTCAGAGTTTTATCACATAGAAAGTTCATTCTACACACAGAAGAATTCAGTAGAGCTGGGAATGTGGCTTAGTGGTAGAGTGCTTGCCTAGCTAGCATGCATAAAGCCCTGGGGTCAATTCCTCAGTATCACATAAAAGAAAGAGCCAGAAGTGGCGCTGTGGCTGAAATAATAGAGTGCTAGCTTGAGCAAAAGAGGCTTAGGGACAGTGCTTGGGCCCTGAGTTCAAGCGGCAGGACTGGAAAAAAAAAGCAATAAATGTAACTGTCTCTCTAATTTATTTGATCAAAACAAGCTCTTGATTACTGTCTTATTAATTTCTATTTCTATGGCACATTTTTCTCAATATGCTACATGATTATGGTAAATTTGTAGGAATATTTATATAGAAAATTAAGATTCCATGTGTGGGAAATGTGGCTCAGTGGTAGTGTATGCCTAGCACCAATGAAGCATTGGGTTTGATTCCTCCCTCAGTACCACATAAACAGAAAAAGCCAGAAGTGGTGCTGTGACTCAAGTGGTAGAGTGCTAGCCTTGAGCACATCCAGGTTCAGGGACAGAGCCCTGAGTTCAAGCCTCAGGACCCACAAAAAAAAAAAAAAGAAATTATAATCATAGATATGGCTGTATGTTCATTTCCTACCTTTCAAATTAATTGTGCTTACAACTACAGACTTTTGTAGAGGCCCTGTTCATTTTGTTTACAGCAGTGGGAAGCATCTTGTAAACAGCTGCAGGCCCAGTACAAATCTGCTAACTGTATGTTGTCACTCTAGAATAAGGCAACCACAGAAATTGAGAATGAGAAGCCGGGCGCTGGTGACTCACGCCTGTAATCCTAGCTACTCAGGAGGTTGAGATCTGAGGATCACGGTTCAAAGCCAGCCTGGGCAGGAAAGTCTGTGAGACTGTTATCTCCAATAAACCACTAGAAAACCGGAAGTGTTGCTGTGGTTCAAGGGGTAGAGCACTCACCTTGAGCTGAAGAGCTGAGGGACAGCGCTCAGGCCCAGAGTTCAAGCCCCATTACTGACACAAAAAAAAAAGAAATTGAGAATGAACATTTAGAGACCATTATCATGTGGGATGGTAGCACAGTAGCTCAGTGATGGAATGCCTGTCTGGCATGTTCAGGGCCCTGGGTTTGAGGTACAGCGTCACAAAGCCAAGGACAAGGGGAAGTACTAAAACATGGGATAATAATAATAATCTTATAATTATTTTTTTATTTTTTATCACAGTATTAAGGCAAGTGATATTTTTTCTTATAAATAATTTTCATTTATTTTTATCTTACATAAACAGTAGTCCCCCAGACGGTTTTAAGAAGCACTCATAGCATAGGCTTCTTTTTTGATTCTTAGAAAGTAACCTTTATGGGGCTGGGAAGGTGGCTCAGTGGTAGAGTGGCTTGCCTTGCATGCATGAGGCCCTGGGTTCGATTCCTCAGCACCACATATGCAGAAAAAGCCACAAGTGGCGGTGTGGCTCAAGTGGTAGAGCGCTAGCCTTGAGCTGAAGAGCTGAGGGACAGTGCCCAGGCCCAGAGTTCAGGCCCCACAACCGGCAAAAAAAAAAAAAGTAACTTTTATGTTTTGTTTTTAAATTTTAGGACCCTCTCTTTCATGGGCATGAGTATCTGTCTGGCTCTGATGTTCATTTCTTCCTGGTATTATGCTATCGTAGCAATGGTAATCGCTGGTATGATCTACAAGTACATTGAGTACCAAGGGTGAGTGCAGACGTGACTGCTGGCTTCTAAAGTCTCTATGAATGCCTGGTTTGATAGGGTATGATAGTAGTACATGCCTGTAAATGGTAGCACTCAGAAGACAGAATACTTAGGAGGCAGAGATCAGGGGACTATGGTTGGAAGCCAATGTAGGCCAAAAAAAAAAAACAAGCATTCAAGGGACTCGGGTTTAGCCAGGGTCTGGATACCATAGTTGATCCCTGTAATCTCAGCTGTCCAGGAGGCACCCCACTGACAGGGAGATACAAGTGGAGGGATCCAAGCCCAGGCATAAAGCAACAGTGCAAAAAGAAACTGACGGCAGGAAGTAGAAGGGCTCCTGCCTAGCAAGTGTGAGGCCTCGAATGTAATTCCCAATACTGTCAAAGAAACAGAATTGCTAGTTTAGTTAGAGCAGCTCAATAAAAATTGCATCGAAGGCTGTGCGCTGGTGGCTCATGCCTATAATCCTAGCTACTCAGGAAGCTGATATCGGAAGATCACAGTTCAAAGCCTACATGGGCAGGAAAGTCTTACAGACTACAATAAACTACTCAGAAAAGGTCAGAAGTGGCGCTGTGGCTCAAATGGTAGAGCACTAGCCTTGAGCAGAAGAAGATCAGGGACAACACCTAGGCCCCAAGTTCAAGCCCCAGGACTGACATTATAAATTTTTGGTTGTTGTTGTTGTTATTGATCGTGGGGCTTGAACTTGGCCTGAGCACTGTCCTTGAGCTCTTCAGCTCAAGGCTAGCACTCTACCACTTGAGCCACAGCGCCATTTCCGTTTTTCTGATAGTTTATTGGAGATAAGAGTTTCCATGGCCTTTCCTGCCCCATCTGGCTTTGAACCGCAATCCTTCGATCTCAGCCTCCTGAGTAGCTAGGATTACAGGTGTGAGCCTGTAATTTTTTTTAAAGCTCAGGGATCGCACCCACACCCTGAGTTCAAGACCTACAACTGACCCCCCCAAAAAAGCATAAAAGACCCACTCATTTGCCAGCATTTATTCTCTTGACTATGTTACAGATAGACTTTTTTGTCACCAAGGGAAGCTGTTGAGAAAGTATGAGTGGAGCTGGGTGCTGGTGCCTCACACCTGTGATCCTAGCTATTCAGGAGGCTGAGATCTGAGGATCATGGTTCAAAGCCAGCCCAGGCAGGAAAGTCCGTGAGACTGTTATCTCCAATAAACCACCAGAAAACTGGAAATGGTGTTGTGGCTAAAGAGGTAAAGTGCTCACCTTGAACTGAAGAGCTGAGGGACAGCACCCAGGCCCAGAGTTCAAGCCCCACAACTGACCAAAAAAAGAAAGTATGAGTGGATCAATGAAAAATAACTAAAAGTAAATATCCATGTGACAATGATATACACAAATATTACTAGCTGGGTACCAGTGGCTTGTACCTGTAATACTACCTACTCAGTAGGCTGAGATCTGAGGATCTTGGTTTGAAGCAAGCAGAAATTGGTATCCAGTTAACCACCAAAAATGCTAGACTAGAAGATGGCTCAAGTTGTAGAGCAACAGCCATCAGCAAAAGTTAGCTGAGTGTACGCTCAGAAGCCCTGAGTTCAAGCCTTGGTACTGGCACACACAAATGTCTTTATTAATCTCATCACTGAAGATTGTCTCAGATGAAAGTAAGAATACTAATTAGAATTAGTTATTAGAATAACTTTGTATCAACTAGAATTTATAATAACTTTCAAAAATGATGAGTAAATATCATTTTGATTCATGAGATTCTGTTATTTTTTTTCCTATTGTTTTCAAAATCGTTTTAAGTCCTGGGTATAGAACAATTCCCTAATCCAAATTGCTATTTTACAATGTTGGTTTTTGGGGGATTTTTGGTCGGTTGTGGGGCTTGAACTCTGGCATTGTCCCTCAGCTCTTTAGCTCAAGGCCAGTGCACATTTGAGTAGTGCGCTGTACCATTTGAGCCACAGCACCACTTCCAATTTTCTGGTGGTTAATTGGAGATAAGAGTCTCATGGACTTGCCTGCTTGGGCTGGCTTTGAACCGCGCAATCTCCAGATCTCAGCCTCCTGAGAAGCTAGGATTACAGGCCTGAGCCACCAATGTCCAGCAACATTGTTAGTTTTGAATAGAGACCCAGGACTGAGTGAGAGACCCTCCAGCTTTCATTCTGTTTTGGCTTTTGCTTTTGTGTCAGCTCTGGGGCTTGAACTCATAGCCTAGGCTCCGTACTTGAGCTTTAGAACTCAAGCCTAGCTCTCTACCACTTTGAGCAACAGCTCTATTTCTGCTTTTTGTTAATTGGAGATGAGAATCTCGTGGACTTTCCTGATCAAGCTGGCTGTGAACCTCAACCCTCCAATCTCGGCCTCCTGAGTAGATTACAGGCATGAGCCACCAGCACCTGGCTTCCAGCCTTCATTCTGAAGTATTTGTATAGTACAGCACTGGTGAGGGTGGTGTTTGCCTACTCACAGCGGGTTCTTTATTTGTAAACCCCATAACTGGGTTTGTTGTCCTAATAAATTGAGTAACATGAGTTATTGAATCTTGTGCGTATGTTACTTAAGGTTCTAAGGACATGAAGTCTGCCTTCTCTGTTCTGTTTTCTCGTAGAGCTGAGAAGGAGTGGGGTGATGGCATCCGTGGGCTGTCCCTCAGTGCAGCCCGGTTTGCTTTGCTTCGGCTGGAGGAGGGACCTCCACACACCAAAAACTGGAGGTAAAGAAACCACAGTGAACATGCTTAGCCCACAGTTATCACCACAGATGAGCTTTACTGACTATAAAGTAAGGAACTCAAGTGGCTCAAGGGATAGGCGTGATGGACACTTTCAAATTATTCCAAATCCTCCTTCGAGTGATTTGTGATCTCACCGTGATTTGTGATCTCACCGTTCCTCTTGAAGACTGATGGGTTTGAGGTAGCAGTGGGGAGAACTGGCAGTAATCAGGGACCTCATGCTATAGGGGCTGGCTCTGTTCTCTTCCTCCAGCCAGACTGTATATTTCATATGGCTCTCCTGAATTGTGTTTTTAGGCCTCAGCTGCTCGTGTTACTGAAACTGGATGAAGACTTACATGTCAAGCATCCTCGTCTCCTCACCTTTGCCTCACAGCTTAAAGCAGGAAAGGGTCTCACTATTGTGGGCTCTGTCATCGTGGGGAACTTCCTGGAGAACTATGGTGAAGCTTTGGCTGCTGAGCAGGTCAGCAAGTCCAGACACACTGACTTAGTGGAACTTAGCTTACAGCTTGTGGCCCTAACAAGGAAGACTCAGACTTCTCAGTTTATCCTTTCCTCTGTGATCTAGAACTGTTCCTGCTTAGTGCTGATGACTTTTTTTCTTAGATGGGGTCTCCCCCATAGCCCAGGCTGGCAAATGAACTAACAGTCCTCCCATCTTGGCCCCTTGAGAGTACACCACACCTGACTCCATGGTGACTTGAACAGTCCTATTCTGCCAAATAATAAAAAGAGCCAGAAAAAACAAACATGTATTCTTTCTACTCACCTAAAGCTTTACTAACCTGTAAGGTGTTTTTCACAGCTAAGTGTTAATTTCAGTTAGCCTGCACACATTAATCTGAACAATGAGAGAAGTCATGTAAGTAAACCTAGCCTTACAGCCATGACGAAGGTTCTTAGACCTTGTCCCCGTAGTGGTAAGGAACAATTTTTCTTACTCTTTACTAACTTACATGGTTCTGTGAGCAAGATTCATTTGCTATTTCCCACCTCTGGACGAGAAATTTTTTTTCTGGGAGGAAGTAGTTTATAATCAGTATTTATTGCACATGATCAAACTTTGGAGAAAATTTCAACTGCATTTAAAAAATTTCCTGGGTTTCATTTTGGAACACTTTGCAAACCCTAAATATTAGAAACAAAGACAAACATTAGAAAGTTGAGGAAATTAACATAAGAAGCACAAAGTTGCAAATAAAGTTTTTCCCTCCTCTTGAGTCCAGGTTCACCCCTGTCCCCGTCACACCATGACCTAACCTGTGCCTTTGGAAAAATCATACCATCTCCATCTCCACACCACTGTTCCAGCCCCTTTTCTGTAAAAGTGGATGAGATATTAGCTCTAAATCCGCTTGAATAAGTAAGGTTGTAGTAAGTCAAATACAGGACTTGTCAGTCACCCCATTAAAATATCAGAAAGGTTATAAGGATGGGGGATGCAGAAGGGAAACCTTCCCTGAGAAAACATTAAAGGTGAACTGAATAATCAGGTTAATTTCTGAAGGGTAAGTCAAGGTGTAGTTGGTGGACAAAGGAAGTACTTATCAAGTTCACAATAGCACCTCACTGTAAAAGAACTCTGTCAGTATCCACTTGGTGGAGATGCCTGTTCTTAAATTCTGGTTTGTTAAAAGGAAGAAAGCCAGGCACGATGGCCTCTCCAATTCAAGGTCAGATTAGGTAGGTAGTACTTGAAATGCAGCCAGGTGCCGGAGATTGCAACTATAATCCTAACTCCTCAGGAGGCTGAGATCTGAGGATCGAGGTTCAAAGCCAGGCTGGGCAGGAACATCCGTGAGACTCTTATCCCCAATAAACCACTCAGAAAACTGGAAGTGGCACTGTGGCTCAACTGGTAGAGCGCTGGCCTTGAGCTGAAGAGCTGAGGGACAGCGCCCAGGTCCAGAGTTCAAGCCCCACAACTGACCAAAAAAAAAGAAAAGAAAGTACTTGAAACGCAACCACCAGTTGGACACACCTATTATTCTAGCTGTGTGAGAGGTTGAAATCAGGTGGATTATGATATTAGGCCAGCCAGAGCAAGAAAGTTTGTGAGACTCCCATCTTAGTTGAAGAAATTGGATTTGTTGTGCACCTGTCATCCAGCTGTGGTAGTAGAGGTGAAATAAGATGACTGGGATCTAGGAATAAGCCTGGTAAAAAGTAAGATCTCTAACTCATGCAAAAAAGTGCTAGAGATATGGCAGCATCTACCTAGCAGGCAGGAAGGTGTGACACCGAGTTCAAACCCCAGTGTGGCCCAAAGAAAACAAAAAGGAAAAAATGCGGAACAGAGGAAAAGGTAGACACACAGACATTTGACTACAGATGTAAAATCAGATACTGAGCACATTTCACTGGAATAACTAACTCTTTAGACTTTTCTGTAAGAGCTATAGTCTGCGTAGTTTGGGAAGAGATCCAGGATGAAGTAATTGGCTGCTGAGTTTTCTGTCTCTTTCAGACCATTAAGCACCTAATGGAGGCAGAGAAGGTAAAAGGGTTCTGTCAGCTGGTGGTTGCTGCCAAGCTCAAAGAGGGCATCTCCCACCTCATCCAGTCCTGTGGCCTCGGAGGCATGAAGCACAACACGGTGGTGATGGGCTGGCCCAACGGCTGGCGTCAGAGTGAAGATGCACGCGCTTGGAAGACTTTTATTGGTACACAGCGCTTCCTCTACTAAGTAGGGGGAAGTTAAACCCCTCTCACGCCAGCTGGGGGGTGTGGAGTACATCTGTAATCCCAGCACGGGGGGAGGCTAAGGCAGGACGGTTGCCAGTCTCAAAAAAACTAAACCAAAATCTCCCTTCTGCCTAGCTGCCTAGGGACTATGCCATTGTTACAGCATAGTCCCGAAAGCCACCTTAACAAAACAACCTGCTGGGCTGGGAAGGTGGCTCAGTGGTAGAGTGCTTGCCTTGCATGCCTGAGGCCCTGGGTTCGATTCCTCAGCACCACATAAGCAAAAAGAAAAAAGCTGGAAGTGGCGCTGTGGCTCAAGTGGTAGAGCACTGGCCTTGAGCTGAAGAGCTGAGGGACAGCGCCCAGGCCCAGAGTTCAGGCCCCACGACCGGACCCCCAAAAAAAAAAAAAACCTGCTGTAAGCGATGATAACCTGATTTATCTACCCAGCTTTACATTTCTTTATTATCAGCACTGTCAAGTACTGTCCTGTTTTATGATTCTGCAAATTGAGGTTTGGAAGGATTGTCCTTCAGCATCAAAAACCTGCAAATAGCTGGTGGCTCATTTCCTGTATTCCTAGCTACTCAGGAGGTTGATATGTGAGAATCATGGTTCAAAGCCAGCCCAGGCAGGAAAGTCTGAGATTCTATCTCCAGTGAACCACCAGAACCCCAGAAGTGGTGCTGTGTTTCAAAGTGGTAGAACACTAGCCTTGAACAAAAGAGCTCAGGGACAATGCCCAGGCCCAGAGTTCAAGCCCCACGACTGATGGGGGGGGGTTAGGGAGTAGAAACGGGGGAAGACTGGTTCTTAATTTAGCTGGGTGCTGGTGGCTCATACCTATCATCCTAGCTACTCAGGAGGCTGAGATCTGAGGCTTGCAGTAGAAAACCAGCCCTGGAAAGAACATCCATGAGACTCTTATCTCCAATAAACCACTCAGAAAACTGAAGTGGCGCTGTGGCTCAAGTGGTAGAGCGCTTGTTTTGAGCTGAAGAGCTGAGGGACAGCACCTGGGCCCGGAGTTCAAGCCCCACAACTGACAAAAAACAAAAACTGCCAACTTGGATATAATCAGAGTGTATCTAGTGACCTAAGCCAACCTTCTCAGCTGAATGATTAGTTATGTGTTTATTTCTCAGGGATTTTTGTTATTTAATGAGGATACTTTCCTCAAAAAAATGAGAGTGAGAGGCTGGAATTGTCTTAGTTGGTAGATGCATGAAGCCCTGGGTTCGATTCCTCAGTACCACATGAACTAAAAATGCAGGAAGTGGCACTGTGGCTCAAGTGGTAGAGTGCTAGCCTTGAGAAAAAAGCAGCTCAGGGACAGCACCCAGGCCCAGCCCAGGACTGGCAGTTATCCCTGTTTTCCTAGCTTGGAAGGAAGCAAGCCCGGCTTGAAGACTTCTGCTTATCCCAGCTCTCCTTTCCTCCCTAGGCACAGTTCGAGTGACAACTGCTGCCCACCTCGCTCTGTTGGTGGCCAAAAACGTGTCCTTCTTCCCCAGCAATGTGGAGCAGTTCTCTGAGGGCAACATCGACGTGTGGTGGATTGTCCATGACGGGGGCATGCTCATGCTGCTGCCCTTCCTGCTGAGGCAGCACAAGGTGCATAGTAGACCACTCTGGAGGCAGCCCCCGCCACTCCCTGCCACTCCGCTTCCCTCCCCCCCACTTCACCCCACTCCCCTCCCCTCCCCTCCGCTCCCCTCCCCTCCGCTCCCCTCCGTTCCACACAGTCCTTTTTGATGCTATAGTGTGGGGCTTCATGTCTGAAGAGATGGGAATTAGAAGTTTGTTGTTGCTGTATTGTTTTGTATTTGACTAATTAAGTAGCTAATCTGAGACCTGGGGAAAAACTAACTCATGAATATATCTCTAAAAGGAGACGGAAGTCAGTCTATCAAAAGACGCTTTAAGGGTGTGTGTGTGTGTGTGTGTGTTTGACCGTTGAGAAGACTAAGTTGAAATGTAAAATAGTAAATGTAGTCTGCCTGGAGTTGTCAGTTATTGTCTGGATGAAGTGCCCACCTAATGTGTCATAAGTGAGGACACGTCAACATTGGCAAACCCCCAACACACCTCAGGCAGGCCAGGGTTCTACAGTGCTTTGTGGCTGGTTGTCTTCAGTGCACTTCAGGTACTGTCTACCTGGAGGTAGTATTGTACCCCAAGGTTGAAGGCTGAGTACTGCAAAGGCTCTTCCTCCCAGTTCTGTTTTCCCTGTGTTTCTAACTGGTGGTCATCTCAACCCTCAGCCCCTCTACCCTCCTAGAGATGAGGAGCTGGGTCTGAAAGTCCCAATCCAGGAATCCTGCCTTGATCTTTGGAGTGATCAGCCCCCATCCTGAGCAAAGTATGTGGGACCTGCTAGCTCACGGTCAACTTACTGGCACAGAAAACTGCAGTCACTTTGGAGATTCCGAGTGTTCTGAGAGTTGTATGACAACTGTAAACTTGACAGTGTTACAGGAGCCATCTTTTCTTATGCCTGTTTGTTTTTTTTCTTTTTTGAACTCTGGGCCTGGGCGCTGTCCCTCAGCTCTTCAGCTCAAGGCTAGTGCTCTACCACTTGAGCCACAGCACCACTTGCAGTTTTCTAGTGGTTTATTGGAGATAAGATTCTCACGGACTTCACTGCCCAGGCTGGCTTTGAACCGTGATCCTCAGATCTCAGCCTCTTGAGTAGCTAGGATTGCAGGTGTGAGCTACCAGTGCCCGCTTATGCCTGTTTTTTTTTTTTTCATGTATGAACTCCAGGCTGGGAATGTGGCTTAGTGGCAGGGTGCTTGTCTAGCATGCATGAAACCCTGGGTTTGATTCCTCAGTACCACATAAACAGAAAAAGCAGGAAGTGGTGCTGTGGCTCAAGTGGTAAAGTGCTAGCCTTGACCAAAAGAAGCTCAGGGACAGTGCTCAGGCCCTGAGTTCAAGCCCCAGGACTTGAGAAAAAAAAAAAAGGAAAGAAAGAACTCCATAAGCTGGGCACCAGTAGCTCACATTTATGATTGTAGCTACTTCAAGAGCCTGAGATCTCAGGATTGAAGTTCACATCCAGCCCAAGCAAAATAATCCATGAGACTCGTATCTCCAACTAACCAGCCAAAAAAGCTGGAAATGGAGGTGTGGCTCAAGTGGTAGTATCACAGGTCGAGTGGGAAGGAGTACGAGGCCCTGAGTTCAAGCCCCAGTACCAGCACAAAAAAAAAACTTCTAAAAAGAAAGGTATGGATAACAGATGTCTGTAATCCTAGCAGGTGGAGGCGGCGGCAGGAGGATCAGAGTTCAAAGATCAGACTGGGCTACGCAGAGAGGTGTTGCCTTGGGGAGGGGGGACAGAGACCCTGCTGGCCCAGATGCCAATGGCTCATGTCTATAACCCGCACCACTCAGGTGGCTGAGCTCTGAGGACTAAGACCTAGAGCTGTGCCACACCAAATAGTCGTAGAGATTCTGTGTCTGTTCAGCCAGGAAAAAGACATACGGAGATGTGACTCAAGTGATAGAGTGCCAGCTGTTCACAGAAAAAGCTGAGCAAAGAGGCAAGGCTCTGAGTTCAAGCCCAGGTATCAGAAATTTAAAAAACAACCAAACACCTGCTTAGAACTGCATTTAATTTGTTGTTTAGTAGATCAAGGTTCTAGGGTGGAATACCTCAAGTTTCAGGAAACCCCTTTACCACTACCACCCCCCTCCTTTTTTTGCCTCCTTGAATCCAGTCCCTTACATTCTGGCCTTTTGATGTAATTTTCCATATACCTGTGGCACTGTGTCAGGTGTGGCGAAAATGCAGCATTCGAATCTTCACAGTGGCCCAGCTAGAAGACAACAGCATCCAGATGAAGAAGGACCTGGCCACCTTCCTGTATCACCTGCGCATTGAGGCAGAGGTGGAGGTGGTAGAGATGGTAAGAGCCGGGACCCGTCCCGCCACCTCACCCTTTCGTCCTAGAACCTCTTCTCGTTGGGAGGCAGTTCAGCTGCAAGTGTAGGTCAACCTGCTAATTCCAACAAAACCCTAACTTCACAGTCTAGATAAACAGGTGCATACATTATGTGATTGGGCTACTTTTATTATTTACATAGTACTCACATTTCTGCTAGATTCTTATCTGTGTAATACATTTTATTAATTTTTAATTCATACTTAAAATCACACATAACTACATAAATACAGGCTAGATCATTAGTTTTGTGTTTCAAGAAAATACATGAGATGTATTTTCTAGAGCCTCTGAATTTGATCTGCCTTCCCAAAGTAATGTATTTGTGTAGCCCAACAATCTGAACAAAACAGGGGTGTAAAGATGGTTATACTAGGTTGGATTTGCGTGGAAATTAAAGGTTATGGCTTACCTTCTTCTGTCTTTTGCCCACTGGGTGATGCCTGTGGCAGCATGACAGCGACATATCAGCTTATACTTACGAGCGCACTCTGATGATGGAACAGAGGTCCCAGATGCTCCGGCACATGCGGCTTTCCAAAACTGAGCGTGACCGAGAGGTAAGATCTGACTGCAGTCATCTGAGTCTGGTTTTGAAGAAGTCGGACGGTGAAGGGAATGACGCCATGTTGTTTTCACAGGAAAGCAAATTATTTCCTTCTTGGTTCATTACTTATCCCAATATAACCCCATATTGGGTCAAAATAGTTGACACGTGAAAGGAAATTAGGTAAGATAACCATGTTGCACCTTGCTCAGGCACAGTTGGTGAAAGACCGGAATTCGATGCTCCGATTGACCAGCATTGGCTCTGATGAGGATGAAGAGACAGAAACCTATCAGGAGAAGGTGCACATGACTTGGACAAAAGACAAGTACATGGCATCCCGGGGGCAAAAGGCCAAGTCAATGGAAGGGTTCCAGGACCTACTTAATATGAGGCCGTAAGTTTTCCCACTCACAAGCTTACCCCGTGACATTCCAGTCAGTGACACAGATGCCAACTGTCTGAACACACCAGAGGACCACTCCAAATCCAGCCATCTGCTTTGCTTACCACTGAATATAAGCTCCCACTTAAACATTGCATACAGTGAACCATCTTCTGTGTCTCCATGCAGTTCATCTCCATGGAGATGCTTACAAGAAAACACAGAAAAAGAAAACCCAGTGATGAGCACTGTAAAGACATTGTTTTATTCACCATTGTCCTCTGGCTCAAGTCTTCTAAGCCTGTGACGATCTTTTTTCAGTCTTAACTTCCTCTTTCTCCCCGTCTAGGGACCACTCCAATGTGAGACGGATGCACACAGCCGTGAAGCTCAATGAGGTCATCGTCAACAAGTCTCATGACGCAAAGCTGGTTCTGTTGAATATGCCAGGCCCACCCCGAAATCCCGAGGGGGATGAAAACTGTATCCTTCCCGAGTGTGGAGCTACTAGCAGGGAAAAAGAACCTTCCTAGTCTGTTTCTTTTTTTCTTTTTTTTTTTTTGTCGATCGTGGGGCTTGAACTCTGGGCCTGGGCGCTGTCCTTGCGCTCTTCAGCTCAAGGCGAGTGTTCTACTGCTTAAGCCACAGTGCCACTTCTGGTTTTCTAGTGATTTATTGGAGATAAGAATCTCACAGACTTTCCTGCCCAGGCTGGCATTGAACCGTGATTCTCAGATCTCAGCATCCTGAGTAGCTAGGATGACAGGCGTGAACCACCAGCGCCCGGCCCTAGCCTGTTTCTTAGATGAGAAAAGAATCAGTCTCTGCTATATTTTGTTTTTGATGAAGACATAAAGCCAAGGCAAGGATCCTTAGGTTTTTAAAGCAGGCATAAAATTGGTTTTGGAAATTACACAGCTTACGAAATTGGCAGGAAGCCTGAAGATTCAGACTCAGAAAAAAATCTGGAATAAGAGCCTTTATAGGGCTTGATCACCAGGCAAGGGTAACTGCGGGAAGTGACAAGCTCCAGACATTGTTCATTCCTTACGTCCATCTATTAAAGCCAAAGTATCTGGAGCTTAAATCTGATTTCTCTAGCTTAGGTTGTGCAGCCGTCCCTTGCTTAGAAGAATACTGCAATTTTCTGTCTCACAGGAATAACGAAAGTAGGAGACCTGATTAACTGAATGGAAATCAGGGCATTAGCTGACCATAGAGTAAAGGGTATTTAAAGACCAAAAGAAAATCTTTTTCTATTACATAGACTATTTGACTATTAAGGTTTTCATTCCTTGAGCACCAAAGGATATGTAACTACTGGAATATATACACAGAGAAACTGTAATGATTGGGTCTGGTAAACTCGGCTGCTTGTTTTTCCCTCTGATACTGGGAGTTGAGTCCAGTGCCTAATGCATGGTAGACAAATTTATATCCCTTGGTTTTGACCCCAAACCTCATTTTTTGTTTTTTGACATGAGATCTTAATTGCTTTGCCCTACTACTGTCATGGAGTTTCCTTCCTGGGCTGGCTTCAAACAGCTATCAGCCTCCTGAGTAGCTAGGATTATAGGCGGGAGCTGCTGGCATCCAGCTGGTTCAGTTCAATAACATTTAGAAACTAACAAAGGACTTTCCTGCTCTGAATATGTAATTAAGCAGCATGGCCGGTTTGCCGCTTGCATGGTGCACCCTTCTCCTTGACAACTTCTGAAGACATGGAGTTCCTGGAGGTGCTGACGGAGGGGCTGGAACGAGTCCTCCTGGTGCGAGGCGGTGGCAGCGAGGTGATCACCATCTACTCGTAGCCCACTCCCGGAGCACTGCTTGCCACGCCTCCCCGAAGGCTCGTCCTCTGCAGAAGTGACCGCGCTCACACCACGCCCACTCCCGAGTCTGCTCTCTGCACACTGCGCTGAGCCTCAGGTACTTGCTCAGAAGAGTACAAGTAGATGTGCTCTGGCTGCCATTCCATCTGCTGTCCCAGCAGAAGCAGAAAATAGTCCCTCGACATCAAAAGAGCCATTTCTGTACCAATAGAATGCAAGTTAGAATTAACAAGCAAAGCTGAAGGCAGTAACTGATTTAAAAAGAAAAAAAAAAGGCTGCTAGAAATTTAGCTAAAGAGTTAAAGCAAGCACATCCGCAATTATTAAGGATCAGGCTCAGTAGTCATGGTTCAGTGAAGTCATGGTTCAGGGTGGCAGGCAGAGACAGCTTCACCTCACTAGAGCTCATGGCTAAGTACTCAGAACTGTCCTTGTGGGGTGACCTACCATAGCAAGACAAGATGGAAGACATCTGGTTTTCTTCAAATTGACTCTTGGGGTAGTAATGTACAGAATCCACGACATGGCTCAAAGGTACCCCGAAATACCAAGTTTAAGTATCTACACTGTCCGTCTAAATTCCAGCCATTTGTTTCCCTTATGACCCATTCTTTGGTATTAATGCAGGCATTGTTATCATGGAAATTGTTGTTTGTTTTTTTTTAGGTAGTTTTCTTTAGGTTCTCTCCAAATGGCTGAACTAAGGGAATTCAAAGGGTAGCTATTAAGATTTACTGAAATACAGTCTGTGGTTATCTGTGTAACACAAGCAATACATACATGGTGAATTTGAGAAGCATACAGGCCAGTAGTTTCTCCTTTCCCTCTTTGTATGCCTAGTTTGTTGACATAGGTTTTTAAAAAAATCAAGGAACAAGTACTAGGAAGACTGGCTAAAATGCTTTGAAGCTTTGGACCATCTTTAAAGGGAGAATTCTATAGTGGAATTTTAAGTTCTAGAGCCATACTCCTACAGTGCCAAAGTTACTGAATTGCTACTCCTTAGACACTTAAAAGTGACAGACAAGGAACTTCTCTCTCACTGAGAAAGCTATGATCACAGATGACTCGAGGCCACTTGCCTAAACTCTGGAAGTAAGACCATTCAACCCTTTCAGTTTTATTTTTCATTCTGACAGTTACCAAGCTGTGGTCTACTATTTGTTTTCCTTTCCAAAATGCTCTACATGTGCCAAGCTCAGCATTCTGCCTACTACTTCATTAATCACAAAACATCTGGCTTCCAGCCTAGGAAACTTATCAGAGCCTACAATATGGCTGCTTTAAACGGACTTTATTAATAGTGTCATTCCTCTTTGATTACTGAGTAGGAACAAAGCTGACACTAAGTCTCACAGATCATTTGGCCCAGAAACAGAAAAAACGCTTCAGTATGGCTTTCAGAACAAAAAATGGTTTGTTCAGGAACTGTTTACAGATCCCAAGGCGACACTCCATTCATAGGTGAGCACAGCAGTAATGGGTCAGGTCTCCTGAGGTCCAGCATCTGCAAAAGGTCAGCCTGCCCAGGACTTGTTCAGCGTTCACATGTACCCTTGGCCAAACTGATAGATACTTTTTCCATACAGAATATAGACCAGTATTTGTGAAATATAAGGTTAATTTCAGAAGGGCTGTTTGTGGTTGGAGCGAAGAATCTTTTTAAAGAAATAAGGGAATTAGTGGATATTTGCAAAACCATTATTTCAGGCCCTAAAACAAAATCACTGTTACATGGAAAATGGTTATTAGGCCAGATTTACTGATCTGTCTAGTGCATTTCGTGTGTATGTGTTGCTTAGGTTGTTTTGTCTGCAAAGCGTCTTGTCTCTTTTAATCACTGCAAATAAAAAGCAATATAAAAACTTGATGAGAGAGAATGCACCTTAGGGAAAGGGGATTTATATTTCAAGAGGGAAGAGAAAGATCTTCTCCTGCCTCTTGGATACGAGGACTTCCAGGGCAGGTTATAGAAATACACGTTCTACCACCACGGGCCCTGCCTTCCATATACAGCCGTCTTCAAAGCTGGCATTTAACAACAGGTTTGCTGGACAGGGGCACCTCCCCCAGCACGGGAAAGGTCACCACTGTCGATTCCATTGCCTTCAGTTCCTGTGGCTCCAGGGATCCCACCAATCATCCACCCCCATCCCCGCGTTAAATACTCCTCATTGTGGGTCTTAGAAGTCATAGTTACCCTGTAAGCATATTTACGTGCTCTTTTTTCTCGTTTTTTCTTTTCATCATGTTTAATTTGCATACAGCATTGGTTTCTCACTTTTCCCACATGCGTCCCCAATAGAATTATTTCAGCTTATGTTAAATAGCAGTAAAATATAGATTCAAAGGAAATTTGTGCAACTTTTTAAAAGCATTTAATTTATTGAAACACTCCTGTTTACATAGTTCTGCTTGTATTGTTTTGCTCTGTACTGACACATAAATAAAGTTTTCTACATTATTTTCAGGCAGGGGTTGTGGTAAGATTTTCTTTTGTATTTGTAGTCATATTATCATTTAGCGTTTGTCTCCTCACCATGGAAAAGAGATTTTGGGTATTGTCAGTGGTTATTTTAAGAGTGAGCACATTTAGGAGCTACTAGGCCTAGAGCAGGATATAAATAAGGTCCATTTACTTTAGGTTCAAGGAGCTTCTTTCTCAAGTTCACAAAACGAGTCCTCCACCACTGAACTCCATTCTCTGAAAGAAGAAACAGGAAGTGAGTGATGAATGAATATTAAAATAACTTCTGGAATCAAGTAGTTAATACTTTTAATAGCAAGCTGTAGTTTGCCTTATAATTTCCAAATTCCTACTAGCTTTTATTACTGAAGAAATGTATTCTAGGGGCTGGGAAGGTGGCTTAGTGGTAGAGTGCTTGACTAGCATGCATGAGATCCTGGGTTCAATTCCTCAGCACCACATACACAGAAAAAGCCAGAAGTGGCGCTGTGGCCCAAGTGATAGAATGCTAGCTTTGAGCAAAAGGTCAGGGACAGTGTCCAGGCCCTGAGTTGAAGCGGTAGGAATGCCCTCCCCACCCCCACAAAAAAGCAAACCCTAATACCAACTCTTTAGTTTCCTACCATCCGATAGATGAGGCAGCTAGCCACTCTGTATAACAGTTGCTCCAAATTCAGCTTTTCTTTAGCCTTACCTCTGGAGGCTCGATGAAGGCTAACCAATCTGACGCGTGTGTAGGTAACAGCCCCATGGACTGGCACTTGTAAACAGCCAGTGCCAAGCCCATCAGGTTCCCAATGAGATAAACCAGACCCTGAAGAAACTTCTGACTTGAACTCTCTAGCATCTTGAAAGCTGTTGAGATAACAGAAGCTGTCACAACCCCAGTCACTTTCTTCCCCTCAGTGTGAATCAAGCCAGCCATTTGTTGATAGAGGTAGACTCTCAGTAAGAGGGCAAAGTGGATCACCAAAGGTGAAGAGAAAATTAGGATCACTACTTACCACTACCAACACTTGTACCCTGCAAAGCCTCTAACCAAAAATTATACCCAAAATTGTGTCTTCAATTATTAAAATTCAGGTTATTATTGAAGAACAGTACTGGGGACTGGGAAGTTGGCTCAGTTGTAGAGCACTTGCCTAGCAAGCATGAAGCCCTGGGTTTGATTCCTCAGTACTACATAGATAGAAAAGGCCAGAAGTGGTGTTGTGGCTCAAGTGGTAAGAGTGCTGTCCTTGATTAAAAGCAGCTCAGGGACAGTGCCTAGCCCCCGAGTTCAAGCCCCAGGACTGGCAAAAACAAAAAACAGTACTTACTGATCAAAGTTCAGCAAAATAAAACACCAGGAAGTAGGTACTTGGAAGAGGTGGAGTGGGGTCAAGGGGAAAAGGGTGGACAAATGCAGAGGGGGATACTGCAATGTGTACCCTACAAATTAAGAGTGAGGGAAGGGCTGGGGAGGGGTGACACTGATCAAGTTATATTCAAAACCTCCCTTGTTAAGTGGAAATTCCTTTGTACAGCTACTTCAGAGATGATTAAAAACTCTAAAGCATACTTACTGGCTGAAATGGCCATGAGGGCCTGGACCGGCCGCCAGGCCATCATGCACACCATCATGGTAGGGAAGATGGAGATGGTGTTGCCGGCCATGTACATGATGAAGAGGTTCATGGGGATCTGTTTGAGGGGGCCCAGGGCGATGTCCCAGCAGCGCTGAAACACACATACGATTTACATGCTGGTGGGTACGTCCTGTACCTACCACAAGTCTGTCCAATGATCAGAATTCCCAGTTCCTTCCTGAGTGAGCAGACCAAACTCCAATACCCTTCCCTTCATGTCTGCAACACGAGTTCTCCCTTCTACTATAGAAAAAAGTGCCCTCTCTTGTTAGCATTGTTCTGGATGTTTCCTGGGTATCTTTTGGGGGGGGGGGGCAGCAGTGGGGGAAGCTGGTACTGGGGTTGAACTTGGGGCCTTCTGATTACCATGAACCACTCCTTTTTTGCAGATTATGACACATGGAGTCTGCAGACTTTTTTGTTCTGTCTGACTTCAAACTGCAATCCTGGTCTCCCTCCTGAGCAGCTAGGATTATAGCCCTGAGCCACCTATACCTGGCTCAGATACTTTTTTTTTCCTTTCATGTGATTTTAGCTAAAGATTTTCCTGCGTTTCTTCTTATACTTAGGCAGCTCATCACTGCCCCTTTTGTAACTGAAGAAATAGGCAAATCCACATAGTTGAAGACAGTATACCTCAGTCAATAACAGATAAAACAGGTTTTAAGGTTTTAATAGATGATCCAACTGACATAACATTGTACACACTTACAATCCTAGCTATTCAGGGGCTGGAGATTTTAAGTTTGAAGCCAGCCTGGCAGGAAAGTCCATGAGATTCTTATTTTCAATTAGACACCAAAAGCCAGAAGTGGAGGTGTAGCTCAAAGTGGCATAGTGCCAGCCTGGAGTGAGGTCAGTGAGTCTGAGGTTCTAAGTTCAAACATAGAAGCACTGCCAAAATAGGGTGCAAGAGTAGTTAGAAAATCCCCTATGGAAATTAGCAATCAAATCATATGGAAAGTACTGATAACAATACCAAATTTGCCAGACATGGTTAGCTCAGGTGTTGAAATGTGAGGATCTTGGTGGTTTAAAGCTAGCTTATGCCAGGCACTGGTGGCTCACACCTGTAATCCTAGCTATTAAGGAGGCTGAGATCTGAGGAGCCCGGGCAAGACTCATCTCCAGTAAACCACTAGAAACCCGCAAGTGGTGCTGTGGCTCAAGTGGTAGAGCACTAGCCTTGAGCTGAAGAGCAGGGACAGCACCCAGGCCCAGAGTTCAAGCCTCATGACTGACCAAAAAAAAAAAAAAAATTAGCTCAAGGAGATAAAGCTGAGACATCTCTAATTAGCCAGCAAAAAGCTGGAAGAGGAGTGGCTTAAGTAGTAAAGTGACATCCTTTAGCAGAAAAAGCTTAACAAGAGAGTGAGGCCCTGAGTTCAAACTCCCATACAGCAAAGTACGGGAGCTACAGTTGAACTATATTTGATATGGTTCCTTACAAATCATCCATACAATGGAATGGTCATAAAGTTATTTTATAATCTTTCTGAAATAGTTTGATAATTTGTGTATTTATTAAGTACCTTAATGTGCCAAGATGAAAAAGTATAGAATACTTAACAATAAAACGATCTATAATGGCTTCTTCATTTTCATGTGAAAAACCACATGTATTTCACGAAACAAAAGTCAAATAGGAATAAGCAATAGTAAGAGAAATGAAAACAAAGTTTTCAAGCACCATTCTAGATACTTGGGATACATATTTGACAGTTTCCAAGATAATAAAATCACTGTCATAATAGAAGGCTGATATGAGAGAATGTTCACTAATAATTGAGAGTAACTGAGTAGGAACGATGGAACTTATGGTTTGTTTTATTTATTTATTTTTTACTGGTCCTGGGGCTGGAACTCAGGGCCCTGGCGCTCGCTGTCCTTGAGATTTTTCACTCAGTGCTAGTGCTGTACCACTTGAGTCACAGGTCCACTTCTGGCTTTTTGGTGGTTAATTGGAAATAGCATTTCAGACTTTTCCTGCTTCAAAACAGTGATACTCAAAATTATCAGACTCCTGATCAACTAGGATTGGCATGTGGCCTGCTTTTATCTGGTCTTGGAAGTGAGGCCCTCAAGCTTGCCAGTCAGGTGTTCACCACGTGAGCCACACCTCCAACCCTTTTTTGCTTTAGAAGTTTTTCAGATAGGGTCTTGAGTTTTTGCCTAGGCCAGCCTAGACCGTGATCCTTCTTAGTCTCAACTTCCTAGTAACTAGGATTACTAATATGACTCAGATGACTGCTATGTTAGATTGGATTAAAGAAAGGTGCAAGGTAGAATTGAGACCACTTAGAATTTTACTGCAGAAAGGGGTGCAGTAGTGGTTTCATGAGGATACTGACTGTTAAAGCTCACCAGATCGTTTAGAGGATCTCAACTGGAAGCAGTGTGCCATGGGGAGACAACATCTGCTATTGTCACAACTTGGAAAGAGAGCTACTGGCACACACAGCATAGCTCCCTCCAGCCCCCAACCAATGCCCCAAATGTCAACAATGCTAAGGTGGAGAACGCATGCTTTAGTAGTTGACCGTGGTATACATAAACTACACCTCAAAAGAATTCAGTGTTTGCGTGTCTGTGTGCATACATATGTAGGCATAAATACATACACAGCACACATGAGTTCTTAAGTCCACTGCAAACAATCTGAGATTGGGATGGTGACTGCGTTCAGGATGACGAATGAAGGCAGTAAATTAAAGCCCCATAGTACATCCTGGCCGATTACACGTGTGGAGTCCTGGAATTTAAGCAGAAAAGGGTGAATTCTCTACTGGAAGGTGTTGCCACCGACCATTTTCGACCTCCTTCCACACTTTATCTTACTGGTTTGTGGGTTTTTTTTTTTGGGGGGGAGGAGGGCCTGAACTCAGGGCCTGGGCGCGAGCGGTCTACCACTGACCCACAGCGCCACTTCCAGTGTTCCGGTGGGTCATTGGAGATCAGAGTCTCACGGCCTTTGGCCCGGGCTGGCTTCGAGCTTTGAGCCGCGATCCTCAGATCTCAGCCTCCTGAGTGGCTGCGGTGCAGCGTCCGGCCCGGACATCTCCTTATTCTCCGGTTGTTAAGCATTCTGACTGAGGACCAAAGCAGTCAGGGCAACGGCCGGCTGCGGAGCGCGGCGCGGGCAGGACGGCGGGGGGCGGGCGGTACCTTCTCCACCAGGATCCGGTCCGTCTCCTGCACGCTGGTGTCCGGCACCTGCTTGTCCAAGTACCCGACGGGGTACAGTGAGTCTCCCTGGCCGCTGCTCCGGTCACTCCGGCCCCTGAAGACCGAGCCCAGAGACCCCAGCTGCAGCCTCCGGAGCCGCGGACGCACGCG